>NC_141693.1:275167712-275485695 GCF_964263255.1 Lissotriton vulgaris
ATTTTGTGGAAAATTAGTGAAAAAAGTTAGAGGAAAATAATAATTGTGAGTGATCAGATGTAGGGTAGCTCTGAGAAGAGCTTTTGGGTTTATGGTACATTTAGGTACTTATAAGTAGGTACCAATGCACAGTCTTAAATTCAGAATGAAAATTCTGTTGCCCTCATCTGAGAAGTGAGCTCCATCTCCTCTGTAGATATCTTGCATGTAGTAACGCAAGTTATTGTTGTACAGAGAGCCCATTCCATGGTCTCTCATGTAAGCTGAAACAGATTTGTTTACATGCTTCCTCGCTTTCTCAATTTGTGGACAAAATTGGTTGGACCACCTCCATTTCTGTCTTTGGCATATATTGGAATATACCAAGGCAGTTTGAGGAAAAAGTGCCATTAATTGCTCAAAGGTGTCCTTTAAAAGCATTTCCAGACCTACCCCTGTCAAAGTGCCCAAATCATTACCTCCACAGTGCACTATTAACAGGTCCGGTTTTGGCAAATGCATAAAGGTTTTCACCAATGGTATCAATTGGTGACATTTTAATCCTCTTTGGCCCAACCACTTAATTTCCACATCTTGTAAATTGAGGTTAGGTAAATTTCTGCTCTCAGCATACCTTTGAGCCCAGTGGATGTAACTATGTCCAACAATCCAGACCTTAAACATGGTGGGAGAAGGTTGTTCTGCAGTCAGATGAAGTGTGGTAATGAAAGGGCAGTTGAAACAGTAGGAGTTTCTAAAGAAAAAAAACTGTGGATTTACAATGCTAATGATTCATTAGCAGTGATTGGTGCATTTCCATTTCTGAAAACAGAAAGTTAGGGTGCATGGATGTGTTCTTTGAAAGATGTAATTTGAATGGTCAAGGAAGAAACATTTATTGAAAGATTGCTCTGGATACGCAGGTGCACTGAGAGTTCAGAGTTCAATTGAAACATTGTTGTGTGAATTTGCAAACATGAGAGGTCTTCCAGGAGGTGGTTGCTATGGAAACAAGGGAGAGAGGGCAGAGGGGGGAAGGGTTTTGATTTGAAAAAAGTGAGGGAAGAGGTATGATTGGCTAATATGAGAGATATGTGAAATGAATATCTGTATTTCTGTGCTTTCAATAGCTGCAGCCTTTGGAGTGCATCCTTTTTCTTCTGCTGAAGACAATTTGGTGTATTTCTGAGACTGTTTTCAAAACTCAAACAATATTTGCTAAGGTGAGAAAAGATTTATTTAATTTAGATAGAGAATAGTATGATTTAAGGAGAAAATGATGAAGAAAGCTGTGTTTTTAAAATGTGGTTTTGTCTCTAGTGATATAGTAATAGAATTAGTTTTATAGAGAAATTGTAATTGCATATTTGGTGTAACATTCTGGCATGCAGTAACACAAGTTATTGTGGTACATGGAGCCCATTCCATGGTTTGTTATGTAAGCTGAAACAGATATGTTGTTTTTAAAAACGATTTAAGAAATCAATTTATGTGCGATAAAATTCGCCGAAGTGCGGCGATAATTATTGTCTCTAAACAAGTTAGAGACAAAAATTACCGCTAGTTGTTGGAAATATGCCCCCGGGTTTTTCCTTGCAGGAATCGGGAAGCGAAAGACTAGCACTGAAATCAGTAGTCTCACACCTGAATCGGGAGGGTTGGCATGTCTGGATACTCTACAGCTGGAGCCATAAACTACATCCGCAGGGCTAGGTGATAGCCTAGGTCCGGCCTGGACAATCGGACACAGAGGAAGAGAAGTGTCAGAGGGTGCGGTAGTGAATAGGGTGAAAGGGAGGTGTCGAGCGGGCACAGGGTGTGATTCTCAGAGAAGAGCAGCGCAGATGGGGGAAGTATATGGGCCATGCATGAGAGAGAGAGCGGGGGTGACCATTGCGTGGGGGAGATGCGTGCGAGGGTGGGGAGCCATGCTGAGAATCGGCGGCGTGCAGAGAGTGGCCCTGGTCAAGGCATCTAAAATGGCTGCCGTGCACGACAAAATTGTGGCATTGGACAAAAACGCAAGATGGCGCAGACAATGTTTATCAATAAGGATTCATTTATAATAAAATATTTACTCGCAGTGACAAAATGGTGTTCAACACTTCCTGATTTCCATCGAATCAAACGTTAACAAACGTCACGCAGCAAAAAAAAAAAAAAAAAAGCTCACGCACAGAGCGGTTTTTAGCCATGTTATCCAATGGAAGGTGGATAACATGGCTAAGAGCATTTGCTGGATAATGCATGAATATCGCTGACTTTTCAGCGATATTCATGCATTGTGGCCGATGTGCGGCGATTATTTTTGTCTCTAAACAATTAAAACGAAGCACAAAATGGCGAATTCCCGTTTCGCTACCAGTTTGCGGCCCAGTTTGCGGCCCGTGAAGCGCTTCTACCGTGAAAAATCATTTTTTTTTTATTTTCCCCACGGGACCCTTTAATAACCCCAACAACATTCCTAGGGGGTCAAGAGGGGTATACCTTGCCCCCTTTCAATAAATTCCCCCTTCGTTTTTCACCTCTTCTTCTCTCTCGATCCTACCGAGAGATAAGATGGCGGCCGCTCCGGACTATTTAGAATGTTGACAGACACCGGAGAGCCAATCAGCTTTCTGTTATCCAATGGAAGGTGGATAACATGGCTAAGAGCATTTGCTGGATAATGCATGAATATTGCTGACTTTTCTGCGATGTTATGTTTACCTTTTTAAATGGAAAGTGTTCCTCTTGGGGCAAGTGTCTTGTAAATGCGCTCCCATTTGCGCTTGGCAAATTTAGATTTTGATTATGGGAGTTACCTAGCCATGTTAATAGTGTCCCAAAAATGGTGCTAGGGCATTCCAGAAAACACTTTCATGTGTCTCAAGGACATTTTTAGTCATTTCTTCATGAATGCAGGTATACAATTGATTTATATGCTGTGTTTAAAAACGAATTTTGAAATCAATTAAATTTCAGGATATGTACTGTTAGAGCTTCATAGGTTGTTTGGGGTCATATTTAGAAGGCATTTTAGTGTCTTTGATGTTATTTTTCCCTTTTTAAATGGAAAGCGTTCCTCATGGGGCCCTGAGCAGTTCTTAGCCATGTTATTTAATAGGAAGTGGATAACATGGCTAAGAGCATTTGCTGGAAAATGTATGAATATCACTGATTTTTCTGCGATATTCATGCATTGCGGCCGGTTTTTTTCACATTTGCAAGCACTTCTTAGCCATGTTATCCAATGGGAGGTGGATAACATGGCTAAGAGCATTTGCTTCAAAGGTTGTTTGGGGTTATACACCATTTTTGGGAAATTATTAACATGCCTATCTAACTCCCATAATCAAAATCTAAATTTGCCAACCGCAGGTGGGAGCGTATTTACAATAAATTTGCACCATGAACAACGTAAAATAGCATACTACACACTCAAATGCCTTATAAATATGACCCAAAACATCTTATGAAGCACTAGTAGTGCATATTTCCAGAAATGTATTGGTTTTCATTTAATGATTTACTTCATTGGTAGGCCTTCACATGTTTTTTTACCTTGTTTTTTTTCAGTGATAATCTTATCTGCAACCATGTGTTGGCCTCACCTCAAATAAACAAAACAGGTGATGGACTGAATGTGGATCAATGACACACATTCACCCCAGTCTAAAGATCTGGGCCTAAACAAATCTTTAGATAGGCTACATCTTATCGTCATCCTAAATTAATGATTTAAAATATTAGGGAGTGATTTATGAGTGTTGTATGCCTGTTTTGTACCATTGAGTGTCATTTTTGTGATGCAGTGCTGGTGGAAAATATTTGCTATGTTAAATAATTAGTACGGCATTAAGTTTTAGATGACTGTTATTTATTTACTGTTTGGTAATAGTGGTTAATAACATTTTATATTATATTTTTCCACAGATTCAACTGCAGATTCTTTCATAGTTTGTAAAATGCCTTCCAAAAGTAGAATAAGAAAGGCTAGAAAACGTCAAAGACAGCAGGATGATGTTTTATTGCAGCAGTCCTCTTCCCCAAATACTTGTCAAAACACCAAGAAAGGTCCGGGTAAGAGCACGAAATCATTCTTAAGAAATATTTGTAGTAAAAAAAGTTTTGCTCAAAAAAATGTTTCAGTTCACAAAAAGAAAAGTAATTTAAATGGAAAGGAGAGACCCATCACAAATGTTACTGGTAGAGGAAGAGATAACTCTGTGCATGATAGTAGAAGGAAACAACAGTTTAGGGACATTCGAAATCGAATGTTCCGTAATAGGATATTAGTTAATTTATTGAAAAATATTAAAAAGAAAGGCCAACAGAAAGCGGCATTTTATAAGAAGAAGAAAAATGTAGAGAAAATTATTGATCATGCTTTTGAAATTAAGCGAAAGTTGTTTATTTTGGTAATCAATAGAATTAGGAAACTAAGCAAGGTAATTTCTGATTTCAAAACAAAAAGTAGATGGAAGAGAGTAGTAAATCGTACTAACTTTTGTGAAGTTTTTTCCGGAGAATGGATGCATAGTTCAAGTTCTGAGGCATTTTTTAATGAGGAGACTTATTTTCAGGATAATGATTTGGTGCATGCAGTTGACATCAGTGGTCGAGCTTATGAAGTGAAGGATGGTTGTCCAGTTGAAAAAGAACAACTTGTGACAACAGAGACAGAAGAGGCGCTAAGTGATGAGGTTTTAGGAAGACGTCCTAAGGGTCCTGTGTACATTTGGAAGTGTAGTTCTATTTGCAGTGTGCGACAGGTTTCCATCAATTTGCTTTGTGATTTTATACGGACATTTAATAAGAAAAGTTTGAAGCAGAAAATGAAGTTGTTGCAAGATTTAGATCCTTGCAGAGTGAGACAAATGACAGGTTTGCGTGGTCATTCACTGGCTTGTCTTTCCAGGAGAGTATGCCAGAGTGTTTTTCATCATTTCAGGATGCTAGCAGTGCATCATAATAAAGTGAGAAAATTAGTGAGAATGTTGTATTATGCTAAGAGTCCAGCAATTATGCTTAAACAATTATGTGCTGCTCTTTTGCATGGTTCTGAAATAGATGTGAAGAATATTTGTGAAGAAATTGAGTTTTGTTACTTTGGTAGTAAAGATGAGAATGTTCAAATTGACCGAGAAGTAGAGGGTAATGTGGAAGATAATGTACAGGTTTCCAGTACAGATAATTTTCAGAAGGAAATTGCCACGTTTCAGATGAAATCAAGTGAGAGGCCTAATTTCACTTGTGTATGTTGTCGACGCACTTATTATAAGAATCAGACTAAGGTAGTGGATTTATATGCAAAAAGTGAAAGGGAAAATAATAGTGAATGGAAGGATTTTGCCACATACTTGATGGTAGAAAATTATTTTGATTTGGGATCGGATCAACGTGTGTGTACTTATTGTTGTAATAAATTAAACCAAAACCAGATGCCTGCTAGGGCAGTTCATAATAATCTGGAATTGGTTGAGATTCCTTCTGAATTGAAGGATTTAAATACTTATGAATCTATTTTGATTCAAAGTATCCATCCCTTTCAGGCTATTGTAAGAATGGAGCCAAAGACAGGGAAGTTGCCTCCAGCAGATTTACAGAGAGGATTAAAGGGAAGAGTTGTTTATTTGCCTCTAGATTTGAACAAAAACATTAACACAATTGGAATAGAAGAAGTGGAAGAGGAACCTCTGGTTATCTTGGTTAATGGGGTTCCGACAAAGAATAAGAAAATATGGCAAGATTTAGTGGATGTTAGGAAAGTCAAAAAGGCAACAGTGTATTTGAAGAAAAATAATAAGTACTATAAGAATGTATATGTTGCAGAAGAGGAAGTAAGTGATGAAGAGGATAGCGATTTGTGTGCTGGCCAAATTGAGAAAGTAGAGGCCTCTAAAAGTGAAGAAATATATGAACATTATAGTGTTCATCCTTTGCATTCCAAGGAAGTCATGGGGAATGCTATTGAGTTGTTTCAAATGAAACAAGCCAAAGGGAGTCCCATTAGTGTTTGGGAGGAAAGTTTGGAAGCTCGGTGTTTCCCACAGCTATTTCCCACAGGTCAAGGAGGAAGATATGATGAGCGACCTCATCAAATTCCTGCGTCTGAATACCGGACTTTATGATTGTATGCAGCAGATCCTAGGTTTCGGCAATGCATTCCCTATTTGTTTCATCTCCTGTTTGAAAGCGATCTGTCTGGACTGTCATATGCAGTGAACCACATCTTAAAAAGTGGTATACAGATGCGAAACATCTCGGCAAGTGACTTTATGCATAAAGTCAATGTCCAAGACAGTATTTTGGATTCTCACTTAATTAATCTCATGGCGTGTCAGCGTGGTACTAATGAGTACTTGTACCGTCGTCATGGTGATTTAAAATGTATGCTGAGGAACTTAGGAACTCCAACATGGTTCCTCACTCTGAGCTGTGCCGAGTATGGCTGGGAAGACTTACTTGAATTTCTACGAGAGGCAAATGGAAATATTGAAAACATTGAATTCAAGACACCTGGAGAACTGTGTTCTTTGGATCCAGTGAATGTATGCAGGTACTTCAATCATAGATTTGAAGCTATGATGTCTTTCATCACAAATAAAAAGAATCCACCTCTTGGAGAGGTGTTGGATTTCTTCTGGAGAAAGGAGTACCAAGCAAGAGGTGCCCCTCATATACATATGTTGTTGTGGATCAAGGATGCACCTAAATTTGGAACAGATCCGGATGACTTAGTGATGAATTTCATCGAACAGTATTCTACGTGTGCTGTTCCAAACGCAACGGAGAAGAAAAGTCTAAGAGAACAAGTTCTACGTTTCCAAAGCCATCGTTGTGGAAAGTACTGTTGTCGTAAATTCAGAAACAAGGACAAGTTCTACACCAAATGTCGTTTCAACTTTCCACGACCGGTGATTTCTAAAGGAAGAGTGAACAGTTTGATGTCTTCGCTGCGACATAATGTGACGAGGAAATCACCCAAGAATACATACAATTTGAAAAGGAACGAAGAGTCCAAGTACATCAATGACTACAACCCAGTGATTTTGTCCATGTGGAATGCTAACATGGATATACAGTTTGTGGCTGACAACTGTATGGCTGTGGCTCGGTATGTGACATCTTACATCACCAAAAAAGAAAAGACCGAACTGAAGGATATGTGGGAGGATATTTCTCATGAAAAGAGCCTCAGCAAGAAGTTGTACAGTTTCAGTCTGAAGATGTTGTCGCATCGAGAAATCGGAGCTTACGAATGTTCTGACCGGTTGTCTTCAGCAAGTCTCTATGCCAAATCCAGGAGTCTAGTTTGGGCGAGTCTTGGTCTTGCTGCAACGCGAAATCGAGTTCTAAAACCTGTCCGGGAAATTGAGTATTTGGCAGAAAAGGAACCAAACAGTACCGACATTTTGAAGACCAACATGTTGGATACATATTATCCAAATCGAAGCAGTCACCTTGAGAATGTTTGTCTATATGAGGTTCTCCAAAATTATATATTCAAGAGGAACATCAAAGAAGATATTGAGAAAGGAGTGTATGCTGTAATTGGAAGTGAGGGATGCCTGGTCAAGCAAAGAAAATGCCAATTAGTAAACCATCGAAAATTGAGTGGTGAATCTCCAGAAAAAAAGGAGTTTTTTTATTTAGCACTTTTGCAACTTTTCAAGCCTTGGCGTGCAGAAGAGGAACTGCTTGGAGATTTCCTCTGTTACGAAGACTCTTTCAATGCAGCCAAGGAGTCCATAGAATGTCCTGCTTTTTCTAAATATCAAGAAATGCTAACTTTGGAAATTGAGCAGGAAGCAACGATTGCAGCCGAGATTGCCAGAGACAGTTCTCAGGACAGTCAGAGTTCTGTTTCATTGAGTCAAGATCCACTTGGAGGACCTATTATCGAAAATGAAGCTGCCACTGCTATGAATGAAGTGGAAAGAGCCATGGCACATGCTCAGGAGGATTCAGTTAACTTAGAAGACTTGGAAAAACAACTCAACGTTGAGCAGAGGAAAATATATGATGAAGTTACCACGGAAATTGAGCACGGATTAAGTCATGAGAAGAACAAGTGCTCATGTACATCGTTGAAGCCTGTCCGACTGTACGTGAGTGGAGAAGCGGGAACTGGAAAAAGTTTCCTCATTAAAGCAATCTCTTGTTATTTGAAGGAAAGGACTGAGTCATCGCTGTCTTGTGTTGTCACCGCTCCTACTGGACTGGCAGCACATAACATTAAAGGTATTACTTTGCATCGTCTACTGATGCTGCCGGTGGAGCATGACAACAAATTACAATACAACAAGTTATCTGGAGATGCTTGCTGTGAAGTTTCAAGAGTCTTGAGGAAAATGAAACTACTTATCATTGACGAAGTAAGCATGGTTTCCAATGTCATGCTTGCCTTTGTGCATTTGAGAATGCAAGAAGTACTTAAAACTGAATATGATGTGTTATTTGGTGGGAAACACATCATTGTTTTCGGAGATCTTCTGCAGCTGACACCAGTAAAAGGTTAACCTGTGTTCAAAATACTCACGCATGAAGATACCAGGAAGTGCCTAGGGAGCATTGGCAACGTCAATATATGGTTAAACTTCAATTATGCAGAACTGCATCAAAATATGCGTCAGGCAAAGGATGAAGATTACAAGAATATTCTACAAGATATTAGAATTGGAAAAGTGACTGAGCATGGGAAAGAAGCTTTAAATGCACGATTACTGTCAAATTTATATCCCAAACAAGAGATTGTGCCTGAGAATATTTTTCAGAAAATTACTGAGAAGAAATCCGGGATATGTCTCATGCCAACTCTTGCAGAATGTGCCATCTTCAACAACAAAATGTTGAATTTAGAAAAGTAAGAGATTGTGAAACTTGAAGCTATCGACAAATTAGAGCATATGGGATCAACAATTATTTTGTCAGACAATTTGAAATCAAAATTGGATTCATTAGAGAAGACTATATCTAAAACAGCGGGTTTTGAAAAGACTTTGAATGTGTGTTTAAATTGCCGAATTATTTTGAGAAGGAATTTACATGTAGAAAGAGGTCTGGTAAATGGATCAATGGGTAATGTTGTTGATTTTGAGAAATACAGAAATAGAGATGGAATAGAATTTTTAAGAATTAAATTTGATGGCATTGAGGAAGTACAGCAAATTGGTCGTTGTTCTGCTAGGTTTTTGCTTGTTAAAGATTTATATGTTCGCCGTAAACAGTTTCCTGTTTGCTTGGCATATGCGGTGACAATCCATAAATCGCAAGGTTTAAGTGTAGACTGTGCATTGGTGAATATTGGCAGTTCTGTGTTCAAGGAGGGTATGGCATATGTGGCATTGTCACGAGTTAGAACTTTATCGGGATTGTACTTGATTGACTGTGATGTCACAAACATTTGTGTGGATCTAGATTGTGTTAAGGAATACAATAGGTTAAGAAGAGAGTATGCGCCACATTTGCCTCAATATCCTTTGTTTGAGAAACGTGTGGTAGGCCGCAAACGTAGAAATAGCAGTAATAGTAGGGAGGTTGTTGCAAAAAGACTAAAAGTCAATGAACCGAAAATTGTTAGCAGAAAGAAAGTGGATTCTGTTGAAGATGTTGTCGGTTTTCAATTTGAAAACAGTTCTGGTGTCAACTGCTATGCAAATGTAGTGGTTAATGTTCTCTTTTCACTAGAGAGTTTAAAAGAACAGATTCTGTTGAATTCTGAACAAATTTTATGCTGTTTGTTGAATTCTGTTTTCGAGAAATGTAGCACTGATCGAACAAAAGTAGAAAGTGTGTCTGAAGTTCGTTATCTGTTAGATGAATGTTCAGGTCAAACAGACTTCTCTGAAAATAGTCAGCAAGATTGTCAGGAGTTTTTAATGTATATGCTTGATATATTGCAAGTTGAGGGTGTAGATGTAGATCACCTGTTTGGGCTTTCTTATCAATGGCAGCATGACTGCGAGAATTGTAGGGTATCAAGTACTACTAGTGTAGACTCAGAAAGATTTATATATTTAACTTTGCCAGACAGTAAATCAGTCTCCTTTAATAAGCTAGTAAATGCAGCGGATCACAACATGGAGTGTAGCCAATGTAAATCTGAAATGATGTCAACATTACTTATACGTAGATATGGACAGTATGTCATTTTAATGATCCAACGATGTAGGCCTGATGGATCAAAATTGTCAACTTTAATAAAAAATTTTGTGGCTTCTCAGCTTTCAATATCAGGAAGGACTTTTGTAACTGTAGCAATTATCTATCACGATGGTCCTTCAACAACTTCAGGACATTATACAGCTTATTTAAAGTCTCGAAACGGCTGGTCATTCTGCAATGATTCCGTTGTAAGTTTCAAAAAAAAATTGCCGTTTGACCTTAAAAATTCTTACCTGGTGTTTTTAAAACCAAAATTTTAAAGAAAGAATCTCGAGATTTCCTGTGAAGAATTGGAAAAGGTTCATCAAGTTGAGGGAATGTAAGTCTGCAATGCTGTCTAGATTATTGGTCCAAAACTTTTAATTATAATGTTATTTTGTAAAATCCGACTATATAAACCTGATGCAAGTAAGTCTGCTTCATAGTAAGCAGTATCAGTGTCATAGGAAAAGGAGAACATGAGTGACAAAGAAGAGTAAGATATTAGTAGTCCAGGATTGTGAAAATAATCTCAAATGTTTTCTTTTTGCAAGTTGCGAAAATAGAAAATGTCGGGATTTGATTGGAAGAATTACAAGACTTGCGAATCGTGGCAACATGATTTGGCCTAGTGGAAACATGTGATAGAATGAGAGAAGTCTTTTTTTCTATGTAACATATTTTTCGTATCGATGGAGGTTTTCTTTCAGAAAGTGGCGGGCTGAAAATATTTATAGCACAACAGAGTGGATGCTGTTCATAGGAGATCCTTCGACGTCATTGAAAGTAAGTTAATTTTAAGGAGTTTTGAAATCAGATTTCTTAGGTTGTATGGGTTTTTTAAACACAGTCATTTTGATTGTGTTTTTTTTTCCCCGCTGTTACATGATGAATATCTTCAAGTCACTGATTTAAGTGAAATTTGATACATTCTGAGAACAGCAAAAATAAACCATTTAACATGTATAATTAATGTTCTTCTGTTTGTACTTATGATATACATTTAGAAATGTGAGGTAGATATGGAAAAATTGAGTCTTTTGTAAGTGTCAATTTTAATGCTTATAGTGCTGTATTTCCGGGTACTGTTTTTTTTTAAAGGAATAGGCCTCACCTCAAAGAAAGCTCTTCAAAGCAGACATCTTATTTGCATCCTGAAACTATCATTTAAAATATTAGAGACAATTTTATGATGGCTTTACATCTTCAACATCAAGATACAGTTTTTTGTAAAATATATATATTTAGGATTGTGTAGGGGACGTAGAGAAGCAGAGACTTCTGTAAATGTCAAAGTTGTTGAAAAACTGTTTGTTCTTGAACCTTTTCCCTTGTCTTTTCTAATTTTTAAGTACATGTTTTAATATTTTTGGAAATGTTTGTTCTCTGTTTTACAGATTGAAAGTATGAAAAAATATTTTAAAAAGGTAACAAGAATTATAAGGTAAATGTTTTCTACTCTTTTTACCCGCAATGCACTGCTGATGATGTCACTGACACTATCTCTCATTTACTCTCTATAGCTGTCTTTCTTTTTACATTATTCTCTGTTTACTTCCCTTATACTAACTCTTCTTTTTTTTAAAAAAATATTTTTTTAGTTCGCTTAAAGTTCGCAAACCGGTCAGCGAACTTGAAGCGAACCAAAAGAAATAGAGCTTGCCAGAGTGATAAACATTCTAGCAATTTTATTTGAAAGGGGAGGTAGTTCTGAAAAGAACTTTTTTTTTTTGTTTTTGTTGTTTTATATATTTTTTTTTTTTCTGAACATTTTTTGATTTTTTTGTATTTTTAGAGCAGTTTTATGTTTTTTGTGTTTTTTATGGAGGGGAAACAACAAAAAAACAGGCATTGAAAACGGCTCAACAGGAGCAAAAAAAAAATTACTTCTTGGGTGCATTAGGGCACTTATGGTTTTCGAACACCATATTAATCAAATTGATGCTCATGTTCCCATACGACAACATTGCACCGCAATATATACAAGTAAACCTCATATGTTGGAAATTTGGTTGAATATTTGGCACAGTTTCCTGTGCCTCTCTTCCTGACAAAGACATTGATGAGGTAGATCTGGCCACAGGAGTTGTCGGGGGATTGTCTTGTAGGTCCCTTAACTCAGCCCGGCTGTAGTTCAAGGGATGCCACCTGGTCATATGTCGATGCATAGTATAGTTGCCCATACTATATTTCTTCTCTGTGCCTCTTGACAATCTGTAATCACAGATGAGGCAGGTGACATATTTCGCATTCACCTTCTTCTCCCCTGGAGGGATGGAAAAAAACTGCCAGATGAAACTAGTTTTTCTCTTTGAAACATGGGGCAACTCTGGGATAAATTGTTGTTGATGTGGATCCTCTTCTTCTTCTTCCTCCTCTTCCTGCTCTCTGTTGGAGGTAAATTGACTTGGTGGTCCTCTCTTCTTATGAGGAGGTGGAGGTGGTGGTGGGGGTGTACCAGCTGCAGCAAGAATGGAAGCCATTGTTGAACTTCAGGTAAATGGTCTTTCTCTCACGAAGATGAAAGTCAGAGTGAGGAAAGAAGGAGGGGTTTACATGATTTGGGAAAAGCAAAAGTTCTGAACCAATGAAAAGTGTTATTTTTAGGTCACATGACCTAGTATTACATCATTAGGAAACCAAAAGTGAAATGAACTAATGAAAAGTGTTATTATCGAGTCACATGACTTGCTGTCTTTACGTTTCGCGCTTTGCGCCACTATCCAATCCGCTTCCGGGTCCGCTAACTTGGCGCGTCGGATAACGTATTACGCGACAACGCAAAACGTCATGATAACGTAACAGTTACGCTTAAGGAACGATTACCGGCTCGCGCACCAAGTCGCGGCTTTGAATTCAGCTAACGGGAAGCTGACCAGTTCGCGGACTAGGAGCGGAACAAATTTTTTTTTTTTTTTAAATGTATAAAAAACATGTACAATATATTTTATGATTTAAAGAAGAATACATTTTACAGATACAAATATTAGCTTTCAAAAAACCATTGAAATTCAATGAAAAAACCATAGGTTATAGTCCATATATAGTTAGGAATTAGCATTTACAAAACCTTATTTTACTCGCATAAAACCATTGAAATTCCATATATAGTTAGATGCGCTAACTATATATCGCGCACCCGCAATCCACTGCTGATGATGTCACATATTACATCATTCATGACATGGTCAGTGACATCACTGATGACATCACTGATCACAACATCCAGTGACTGTATGTTTCTGTAAAGTTAAAATATGTCTTACATATTGAAGAATGAGTGGATGTATAAATGTCTGGATGAAGGATTTAGTAGGTGCATGACTGATTGTATGAGGGAGTGATTAAATGTGTCTCACTGAGTGCATGGGTTAGTGAATAAACTATATTAGTTTGTGCATCATTATATCTGTTGTTCTGTAAACTGCTGCATGTGTTGATCAGTAGCTATATGAATAACTATATGGGTTATTGATTGGTTGCTCAAGTATTTGTATGGGAGACTGAGTATATGTGTGAGTGGCTGGGAGGTGTGTGACTCTGTGCATAGATGTGTGAGCAGTTGATTCACTAGATGTATGGTTTCAAAAGTGCATGTGGAAACAGCTGTATGGGCGGTTGACTGTGTGCATGAGTGTATTGGTGAGTGAATGGATATCTCAGTGCTACATGTCAAAGTAAGTACATATGTAAAACACAGTACATGTGAGAGTTAACATATATAAATAACTGTGCATTAGAGCCAGTGAATGTGTGAATGGCTGTATGGATCATTGTGAACTTTTATTAGGGATTATATAAGAGAGTAAATATGTGTTAGAATATGCTTCAATAAGTAAGGTGGGTATAACTGTATAGTTGAGGAATTGGAGGTGTGATTGATTCTTTGCATGACTGTCTAGGTGTATGAGTAACTCCATGGATGAGTGACAATCTGTGAGTGTCTGTTTTCACTGAGTGTATCTAAGGATATATCAGAGTCTGTAGAGGTTCATCGTATTAACACATGAATGATGTCATCTGTGATGTTGTCAGTGATGTCATTTGAGTTGTCATCAGTGATGTCATCAGTGATGTCATTTGAGATGTCATCAGTGATGTCATTTGAGTTGTCATCAGTGATGTCATCAGTGATGTCACTGACCATGTCATGAATGATGTAATATGTGACATCATCAGCAGTGGATTGCGGGTGCGCGATATATAGTTAGCGCATCTAACTATATATGGAATTTCAATGGTTTTATGCGAGTAAAATAAGGTTTTGTAAATGCTAATTCCTAACTATATATGGACTATAACCTATGTTTTTTTCATTGAATATATATATATATACACACACATATATAGAGCAGTTTTAGCCTGACATAGCAGCATTTTAGGAAAATCACTACACGCACATATGTGATAATATAAAATGGGAATTTCTGCAAATGATTGTATATCTGATATCTGAATAGACATATATGTATGAAATGCAAGTGGGAACATTATTTGTTTACATAATTTATTGCAATATATGTAAGTACCCGTTAGCGCAAAGCATTGACTGACGCTTATAATCTTGTCCACTGGGAGATGATGTAAATATAAAGCGTACTCAATGTAATAACTGTCGATTGTCAGAAATGGTTAAACCTATCCACTGGAAGTAAATGCGAACAGTGTTAGACCGCGAGTGCGATACACAATGTCAAAAACCTGTTAATAATCACAGGCAAGGGCTTAACTATCGAACGCGAGCGCTGGAGAACGCATTAACACACGCAAGTAAACTAAGCCAAATAATCCCCCTGAAACTTCCCTGGTTAACCGCGCGCGCCGAATGATTAGAGAACCGAGTAATATAACAAACTCTCTCGGAATAACCTTGTAGCATCCTCACTGCACCCGCTCACACACGCGCAAAGCAGCATACGGAGACCGGAGCAAACACGGCAAACCTGCACTAAGGATTAATAAAATAATGTGCCCTCACGCGAATATAAACCACGGACAATGCAATAATCCATGAGCACCACACTCACCAGCGCCGAGGGAGTTTTGAACGCGGTAAAGCGCGCGAAGGTCTGTCTGTCACAGCATAGCGAGGCACACACAAGGCAGGAATGAGGAAATCACTGGGCTCAAGGTGCGGGAGGGTTTCTATAGAAACGAAACAACGCATGGAGGCGGGTGATGTAATTGCAAACTGTGAAAGTGAAAATAACTTCTCTATGTCAGTCTAATTAAGGCGTCGCCCCAAGTTACCATGGGAACTGGGTTACACACGAGTGTGAAATGTGAAAACAAGCTAAAATGTGCATGAAAACAGGAGTTAAACGTGCATGATGTAATGCAATGACTAAGGGGTATAAATATAACCACAGTCTGTTAAGATGTTGTGAACAAGGCGGGTGCTTACCGCCGAAACGCGTCAAGCAGCCTAAAAGGTGAACATCGTTTACAACGATGTTTTCACAACGCGGTACCTTTACACCGCAGCTGTGACAACGCAAGTCGTTACCACGACTTGCGCTGGAGGGCGCTCAAGGTCTAAAAATAGTTAATTTACTATCCTAACACCTTCCCTAGGGTCCACGGGGACTGGTGTTAGAATAGTAAATTAAACTATTCGAAATCCGCGCCCCCCCAACGCAAGTCGTGGTAACGACTTGCGTTGTCACGGCCGCGTTGTAAAGGTATGCGTTGTGACGGTACGCGTTGTACCGTCATATATCCAGCCTAAAAGAGTGAATAAACTTATTTGGAATCATCTATTTCACGGAGTCAGTGCCTTACTTGCATGAGAAAGTTTGGAGTGTTCCAGATATATATATATATATATATATATATATATATATATATATATATATATATATATATATATATATATATATATATATATATATATATATATATATATATATATATATATATATATATATATATATATATATATATATATATATACACACCAATCCATCTGGAGGCCCAAACGAGGATGCAGAGATCTATGGAGTGCAAAAACCACAGTTAATGGACAGAATGCAGAACAATGTCATACATTCCCCCCAGTACAGAGATCTGGGCCTTAATCCATCGTTTTTTTGCACTCCACACCACCCCAGTTCAGACATGGCCATATGCAAATCAGCCTTGACCCTGTGCCTCATGGGAACAGTCCAGCCCGAACTGCCAAGCCATGTCTTCCCTGGACCAGAATCAAGCATCCTAGGACCGGTTTCTGGCTATCAGCCGTCTTCAGCCAGGATAGCTTGACTCCAGTGGTGTGGAGAGCATGGGACTCACGTCTGAGTATACCCATCCCACTCGGGGTGACAAATGCAAAAACCACAGTTGATGGACAGAATGCAGAGCAATGTCATACATTCACCCCAGTACAGATCTCGGCCTAAATCCATCGTTTTTTTGCACTCCACACCACCCCAGTTCAGGGTATGCTCAGACGTGAGTCCCTTGCTCACTTTGCCACTGGAGTCAAGCTATCCTGGCTGAAGACGGCTGATAGCCAGAAACCGGTCCTAGGATGCTTGATGTAGTAACTTTTGATCTGTTTGAGATAGAAGCTATTTTTTGTTAAAACCAGCAGTTTATGATGCAGATGATGGATTATGTGACAAACATGGAAAAGCAATAGTTATGCAAAAAATGCTGCCAAATCACATGATTTCAGTGGCCTTGTCTATGAGATTGCACATTAAAAAATACCAATCTGTAGGCTTAAATATAGAGTAATAGCAATCTACCCTTAAATGCCTATTTACTTAAAAATATGCTTTTTAAAATAAATACGTCAGACCTACTGCCTTTATCATAACATATCATAGTAAACTGACCTGTAGGTATGATCATTTGCTTGCCACCATAACCAACTCAGTTCTGCTGCACTGAATAAAAGCTTTTCAACCAGCCAAAACTTACAATTCATAAACTCCTTTTAGTGGAAGCACACAAATGTTACCTAATCAAATCCTGTACTCATGAAAACAAATGTGCGTGGAGTCTAATCCCCTTTCTTTTTAGTTGATCATATAACATAAGGCGAAAGCTGCGATGCCGAACCAGACCTAAAAATCCATGTAGATTAGTGTTGCACTGGACACCCTCTTCTGCTCCTAAACACACATCTGGACGCTGAAGTCTAAAGTTAATAATGGAAGGGTAGGGAGCTGAGGCAGGAAAACAGCAATGCATTCCTCATGACTGCCCTCCCATCTGTGCTGCTGCAAGAGAGGAACAAACACTTTATTGTAAACTCGTCTAAGACCCTTTAACAGCATTACAGTGCCATGTGTGTGCCCCAGAAAGGTTTAGGAAGACATACTGCTGCTTGCACAGGTGGGTAGATGAACAAACAAAACAACCACAGCTGTGTGGTGGGGAATCAAACTACTTCTGCCCATTCAAAACGTGTCTCCTGTCCATCAACAAGTGCATGGAGCCTATCTGACAGATGTTCATTGGCCTTGGGCTAAATGGGGTTCGAAGAAGGGTTGCCCCCCCCTTCAGCCGCAAGAGCCCTTCTTATGCCCCTGCAATGCTAATAGCTAAATAGCTAAAGGTTGAACACATAAGGTACTGCTGATTTTTCAAACGAGATCTAAAATTAGTGTCTAAAAGCAACAATCCATTTTTGTCTCTAAAAGCATACATTGCCATAGTAGTCCCTGGTATAAAAGGGGGCTACGTTGCGTGTGGGTGGGGTCCTTGTGAATGGGCAGAATGCCATCACTAACCCTGAAGATGGCCAAAGGCTGAAGTGGACTGGCCCACTGCCCCATGATGTATGCTGTCGCGATGGTGGAAACATGTCGGTGACACAATGACAGAGGAATCGAGAACAACGAAGAGCACCGGCTGAAACCCCTAGGAGTTCGTATATTGTACATATACATTTTGGTAAGATCAAAGGTTCTTGGCTAATATCGGGACCTACATTTGGTAACCCTGCCCAAGGGATCGGATACTGACGAATTAGGAAAATAACAATCCTGTTGGGAAACTGCATTGTAGTTCCATTAAGAATACGTCATCTCCGGTGATAGTGTCCGACACTGCCACTTAAAAGAATAGCAGCTATGCTCAGACATTATCCCATTACACGTAGATCATGCCTTGTGGAAAGTGGCGGCACTGTGAAATGTAAAACATGTATGTCACTGCTATGCGATATACGCATTATATCTCACTAACATTATAGCAATCCCGCTGAGATGCTCTACATCTGTCCCATCAAAACAGGACATTCCTGCTCACTAGAAATGGAAGTGTCTCACTGGATACACATGAGCAGTGCATCAAGGTGCAGGTCCTGCCACACTGAATGCACAGCAGCCTGTTGTGAAGCAACCACACGTTCCACGTACAACACAACAGTGCCCATCCTGCCCCAGGTAAACCTTGCCAGTCCTGCCATCCTAATAAACCTCTAGCAGATCTGCCGAGAAGTGCTAGTTCTGTCCATATCAGGGCTTTGACGTCCTTCTGGGAACTGGCCATACTTTAACATAACGACAACAACAGCCCCCCTAAGTGTTGGTAGTGTTCGATAGAACTTTTAGAAGCCATAATGAGAATTCTTGTTCTGTCCTATTGAAAGAATGGCTTTAGTGCTAGGTGGAGTTTAACTGTCCCATTACAAGTATAGTAGTGCTCCAGTCCTGAGAATGGTGGGTACCTTCTTTATCTCTCTCCCCGAGAGCCTCATACCAGCTCATGTAGATAAACTGTATTGCAATGTTACAATTACCAAAAAGTTACAGGGCAAACTTAAGATACACAGCCTTGCAAAGTTTAAAACAACCTTAAAAAACATAATACTCATTGCATCTTGATGATCATCACACCAGAGCTTATCATTGTACAAGGCAAATTCTGCTGCCTTTGTTGAGATTTGGCCCTTAATCCGATGGGAGCCGACTGCCTCAAGGCATGCAATACTTTGTATGTTCCTTCTAGATGCCTTAGTTCAGCCAAAGCTCTTTTAGCCAGCACTCCTAAGATCAGGCGCGCTAGGCTGGCGCATGAACCTTCTCCTTTTCTAGGGCCGTCAGCTTGGAATAAATTTCCCCCTGAGATTCATAGCACTACACACATTTCTCAGTTTAGGAAAAGACTAAAGACATGGCTGTTTAACCAAGATTAAAGGGATTAGCACTTCCAGAGGTGCAGAGCGCCAGGACACTCCTTGGAGTATCACAGTGCTTTATAAATGCCCTTTCATTCATTCATTCGTTAAGCAATGATCCTGCATACCTAAGGTATTTTAGCCATGTATTTGGTTCAAATAAAACTGGTTCATTTTTTAAACCATCCTTTACAAAGCCAAACTGTATCGATTTGCCAATACTTGTTCACTGCTGTACTTGCTTTGCAAAAGCTTATGGAATTGTGCAGCAAGCACTGGCAAAACCAACAGTTCTGGCTGGAACACTCATATTGTTGTTTTGTATCCTTCCAAGAATGCCATCATGTTGCATGCAGACAGAACTTAATATGCAGCGTGCTACAGGAAAAGGATACGTGTACACAATAATATCGTTATACCATTACACAATAGTTGCCGCTGTGCATCTAGCCGCAACATGGGGGCCATCTTGAAAGTATAGCAAAAAAAAAATTCAAGATGGCCACCTGCTGCTATAGGCTTTGCAAATATTTGCAGGATTGTGTCATAAGCATTGTTAAAGCAAAAAGTGGCAGGCAGCTATCTAGAAATAGAAGTTTGATACTTCCAAGATGGCCAGCCCTTTTCTTTGTTGATCTTAGAAACGCGATCCTAAGTAAATTGGCGTTGCTACAGTGGGGTCTCACTTCAGAATGTGAAGAGGAGTTCCCTCAGCATCCCATATCTGACAGATGTTCATTGGCCTTGGGCTGAAGCGGGTTCCTAGAAGGATGGGGTGTCCCCCTGTGCCGCAGGAGCTGTGGGAGCCCTCTGCTATGCCCCTTGAAATGCTCATAGTCGCAGCGATTTGCAACATATCAGAGAAGTGAGAGGGACAGACAGACACACCAAGCAGTTCAGGGCACAGAAAGAGAGTGAAAGAGCAATACCGAGGCAATGTATGTATTGAGGTTGACTAGGCAGGCAGGGTTTGTGAGGTGGTGGAAAAGTGGAGGTGTAAAAGAAAGAGAGACAGAGAGAAAGAAAGAAAGAAAGAAAGAAAGAAAGAAAGAAAGAAAGAAAGAAAGAAAGAAAGAAAGAAAGAAAGAAAAGAAGGACCAGTACATACGCTCCTGTGGAGTGCTAAAGATGAAAGTTCAGAGAACCATGCAAAAACATTGCACATTGACATCCGCAGTCCAAGGATACACTCAATCAATCAGATTGCGAGTCTTTCTTACCGATTGAGGAAGAGAGTTCCACAATCTGGCCGCCGTGTAAGAGAAGGAGCGACCTCCCCATCTTGCCTTCGTAACCTTCCTGGTATTAGCCAGGAAATGGTTGCTGGAGCTAAGAGGTCTTGATGGTAAACAAGGTGATAGCAAAGAGTGAAGAATAGCAGGGCCTGATTTCCACATGGCTTTGTGGGCTATGCACATCGCCCTAAACTGTATCCTGGCGGCCATAGGTAGCCAGTGAAGCTGGCGGAGGGCTGGTCTTGCAGATTGTCTCCTAGGGACCTGAAGGAGCAATCTTGCTGCACTATTCTGGACCACCTGGAGTTTGTTTATTGTGGCCAGTGAGGCTCCTAAGTACAGCACGTTTCCGTAGTCCAGCCGAGAAAGTATCAAGAACTGGACCATAATTCTACGAGCTTCGAATGGGAGTAAGGGAAGGATTTTGCATAGCATCCTCAACAGCCCATAGCAGGTTGATGATAGAACCGTGGCTTGGTGTCCGAAATTAAGGGTGTCGTCTAACCACACACCTAAGCTCTTTATGTATGGCTTTGACGAAGGACCAGGACCTAGGCATGAGGGCCACGTGTGGACGGAGATTAAGGGGGAACAATTGCCCAATAGCATGATCTCTGTCTTGTCTCCGTTAAGACGGAGATAGGAGCCCTCCATCCACCTGGCCACTGCTTTGAGGCATGGGGCCAGCATTCAAGACGATCCCTTGTCGTGGCACAAAGATACCACTAACTGGGTGTCGTCTGCATAGCTGACGATCTTAATGCCAAATGGATGGATGACAGCTGCCAGCGGCCTCATATATACATTAAAGAGCGTCAGACTTAAGGCCGAGCCTTGTGGTACCCCATATTCCAAGGATAGACTGGAGGACACCACAGCTCCCTCGAAAACTTGGAAGCGGCGGTTACTGAGGAAGGAGGTGAACCAAGCTAGTGCAGCGCCCGACACACCGCTACTCTTGAGTCGGTTGATCAAGATGGTATTATTGACTGTGTCAAACACTGCACTTAGGTCCAGAAGAATAATAGCAGCCCCTCCTCCCTCGTCCACCAGCTTACTTGCCTCCTCGGTTACCAGCAACAGCTTGGTCTCCATCCCATGATTTGGGCGGAAGCAGGTCTGTGTGTCATCCAGCAAACCATTGGATTCTAGGTCGTCAGCAAGGAGATTGTTTACGTGTTTCTCCAACAGCTTACTGAGCCATGGCAGAAGCGAAATTGGACGGTAGTTCGAGAATATGGATGGGTCTAGGCTAGGTTTTTTAAGTAATGCCTTGACCATGGCATATTTCCACATTAGGGGGACAGTGCAGGTTAAGATAGAGAGATTTAGACCCTCTAAGATGGTGGACTGAACAGCTTCCTAGGCTTCCCTAAGCTGTTGAGACGGAACAACGTCCAACGGGGAGCCCGAAGTGACTCTGCTGACAACTTTGCCAAACGTCTCGATGTTCAGGGGCTGTAGTTGATCGAGCCCTGGTACATGAGCTAGGTCTATTGTGTCATAGTCCCCCGGTTCGGACTGATTGGAAGGAAAGGCAGTGTAAAGGGCCTGTATTTTCTCTTTAAAGAACACCGCCAGTTGATTACAACGTTCAAGGGCCCCTTCCTTCGAGGGAGGAGTTTGTGAAGGGGTGATAAGGGACTTCGCTATATGGAAGATTTCTTTGGGGGAGTTGGCTGCGGTACTAATTTTGGTCTCATAAAAATGTATCTGGGCCATTTTTATCTCGACTTTGTAGCTCCTAATCGCCTTCCTATAGGAGTCTTTTGTTTCTTGCGAGGGATCCTGACTCCATAGCCTTTCCAACTTGCGGCAAGATTGCTTTAATGCTCTCAGTTGGGGGCTAAACCAGGGGCTGCATTTTTCCTATCGTGTTTTTGGACAATAGCTTTGGGGAGGGCCCTGCCCAGTGTTTCCTCAATCCACCTGTTGAAATTGGAGTTGGCCTCCTCAATGTCAGTTCCCATCAGTGGCTTTGCGGCCTCAAGGGATGTCATCCATTTCCCCAGAGGCAGCCTACACCACTTCCGGTCCCACACTGCGTTGGAAGGTTGTGCTCCCTGGGTAGTTTTTGTAACCCAAAATAAGGGAACTAAGAGATGGTCGGACCAAAGGAGGGGAATGGGGTCTCCTGAGGTGAGGTTGTCTAAGCTACTAAAGACTGGGTCAGATTAATGAGTTTGGGAATTCATTCATTTAGCACCCCAGGGGGGGCGATAAATCAGTATGCCCGATAGGCAATCAGTTGAGGATAATTCAAGTGAGAAGGTAAGATTTTCCCCATCTTTAAATTGAGATGGCAGTAGTCGGCATCTATGGGTGTCTTTATAAATAATGGCTAGGCCTCCTCCTCTTCCTGAGCTATGATCCATTCTGCAGATTCCATATCCTGATGGTAGGGCCCGAATAATATCGTGCTCATTTCCTGATTGCAACCAAGTTTCTGTTAGGAATAAGGCGTCCAACTTATGTTCCTCGATTAGAAGAACTAGTTCGGTACAGTGTTTAGGCAGAGATCGACAGTTTAAGAGGGCCAGGTTGTATTGTGTGGTGGAAGTGCGATCTCAGTCTAGGTGATCGTGCGGTTTGAAATGCCGCTGGCAATGGCGACATAGTAGCGGGAAGGGTGTGGTCGCACTCTGTCCTTAATCTAGGCCTTAGCCTACGTAGGGTTGTGCTGCTATATTTCAGAAGGCTTTCCTTGCGCGGACCAGGGGTAGTGGTCCCTGGGCCCGGCCAGGTGTGGACGGGCGCAGATGGGCTTGCCTTTGACGCGCCTTCGGTGCGCCACCGGCGCGCCTGCTGCGCGGCTGGGGAGGTATGCTAATCATATGCAAGGAGACAGGGATGTGAGGGCAAGAGGTAGCACATGAAGGAGAGATAGAGAGAGCAAAACAAAAAAAATCACATGAACTCCCATGGAGTCTCAAAGGAAAAAAAAAATACAGTTCCATGATGTGGGCAATGGAAGGATACAAGTCACCCAATTAAAAAGATGGTAAAGGATCTATGCTCTAGCTGGGTGACAAACTCAAGAAGAGGAAGGAAAGGCATCAAATAAAAAGACAGCAAATGAGAGTGACAAGAAAGCTAACCTATGATAAGCAACAGTGTTATAATAAATGTAGAAAATGAAAAAGGCCCACTCATGTCAATGCAACCATCAGCAGTAAGTCATGTGCAGATGTACGTATTAAAAGAGAAATATAAGCTATCTGCAATAGTAAAATAGAAAAGCAGCATAAAATGGAGTCAGGTACCGGGGATGGAGGAAGAGACGAGCTTCAGTAGAACAGAGAAATATAATTAGACATATCAGAAATGGAAAGTTATAGACCCACATTGCGAGAACACGTCTCTGAGAAAATATGTGGATAAGATAGCACAGAGGGACAAGATAGGTAGGAAGTTAGGCCTTGTAGAGCAATAGACATGTAGGGAGTACAGCATTGCTAGGCTTCAAAGAGAGAAGCCAAGTACAACCAGTAGTACAAGGGGTGGTGTATAAGAATAATCAAAATAACGCATGCACATGTATTCCATTTCATAAACATGTGATTAGGTTTTTTGCAGAAAGAATCACTTTTTTTTTTTAACTTTATTGTCAAGTAGGCAAAGAAGTTATTCATATCAACATTGTCTCTCGTCTGCTGCACATTTATCACAAAGTTTTCCCCATAGATGTATAAAGCACAGTACAGTCCGTTGTCTGAGTTCATTCTCACAATAAGGACAAGGAAAAAGTAATCGTGACTATTTCGCATAGAATCTCACTGAGCAATATTCCATACCCTCCCCCATTTCGCAGTATGCCCTCGTATAGTACAGCAGTTGGTTGCCAGTAATTGCGACTAACAAAGAGAAAACGAAATCTACAAAAAAGGAAAAATAACCTAACTAATGCCATCACTTCAATAAATTGTCGTACCCTTTCTTAAACAGTTGTCATCCATTGTATACAACCCGTACAATGTTCAGAGGTAATGATGTGTTCACGCTCCATCCCTTCACAAATCTGAGTTACATATTCCCGCCCTCACTCCCTATTCCTCATCCTCCTCTGAGTCCAGGTCCTCATCCTCAGGTAGGGCCGCACATGGTTCGCCCCTATATTTATTCCACGGCATCCAGACCTTATTCCATTTACGGGGACAGGCCCTCATGACGTATACCGCCCTTTCTTTCACCATTAGAAGGTCCATATTTCTAATCCAGCCAGCTACTGTAGGTAAATCTTGAGCACCCCACTTTTGTGCAATGTCCCTTTTGGCCACCGTCACAGCCAACGTGACCCACAGTTGTCCATATCTACCCGAATGAATCACTTTTTATATAACGTTGTGCTTAAGGAAATGCCCGATTGATTATGCAAATATATAATGTATTTATGCTCCAAAATGTATAAAAGAAATTGGCCTCCCCATTGTAAGTTGAAGTTCAGATTCCAGTTCAATGGAGCGGTCTGAACTTCTGTGTGCATGATTAAACTTGACTACATCGCCAAAAGAAGTTGTGTCTTCTTTTTCTTTCATACAGCAACAACAGGCTGGCTCCAAGCCCCCTTTAAATTTTTGGTATGGCCCAAAAGCGGCGTTTAGCAAACAGGTGCCAGGCCAGGTCCTCCTTGGACCAAAAAGAAGCATCCCAGAACCGGTTGCCGGGTATCATCCCTCATCAGCCAGGCTAGCTTGAATCTCGTGGCAGAGTGAGCACAGACCCCATGTCAGGGCATGCAATTCTCACTTAGGGTGAAAAAAGCAAAAAAGAACAGATGAAGGATGGAATATTAAACAAATCAAACATTCACCCCAGTAACAGATCTGGGTTTTATCCATCATTTTTTTGCTCATAACTCCTCCCCAGTTTGGGCCCAGCCATATGCAGATCAGTCTTGAGCCTGCTCCCTATGGGAACAGCCCAGCCCAGGTCCTCCCTGGACCGCAAACAAGAATGTTGGGACCGGTTTCGGGGTATCACCCCTCATCAGTCAGGCTAGTTTAAATCCAGTGGCTCAGTGAGCACGGGACATAATGCTGAACAAATCAAACATTCACCCTCAGTCACAAATCTGGTTTTAATCTATCGTTTTTCTTCTCACCCCAGTTTAGACCCAGCTATATGAAAATCAGTCTTGACCCTGCTTCCAAAGGGAACAGTCCAGTCTGAACTGCCAGGCCACGTCCTACCTGGACCAAAAAAAGCATCCTGTGGCTAGTTTAGTGGTATCACACTCATCAGCCATCCTAGCTTGAATCCAGTGGCACAGTGAGCATGGGACCCCCAACTTTGGCGTACCGTTCCTAGTATTCTTGTTTCCAATCCAGGGAATCCTGGCCTGGCAGTTCAGGCTGGACTTTTCCGATGGGGAGCAGGGTCAAGACTGATTTGCATATGGCTGGGTCTAAACTTGAATGGCATGATGAGCAAAACAACAATGGATTTAGGACCAGATCTCTGTACTGGCGATGAATGTTTGACAGTGTTCTGCATTCTGTGCATTAATTGTTTTTAACATCTTGAGTGTCACGGATATGCCCAGACGTGGGTCCCATTTTATCACCATACCATTGGAGTCAAGCTAGCCTGGCCGATGAGTGGCGATACCCCAAAACCGGTCCCAGGATGCTTGTTTCCAGTCCAGGGAATACCTGGCCTGGCAGTTCGGGCTGGACTGTTCCCATGGGGAGCATGGCTAAGACTGTAGTGAGTAAAAATGATGGATTTGGCCCAGATGTCAGTACTGGGGGTGAATGTTTGACATTGTTTAGTATTCCGCCCATCATTTGTTCAAGGGTTGTGTATTTGATCTAATGGTCACAAGTTCAAAATACAATGATGCCTTGCGGCGGGATGCCTGGCTTTCACCTTGTGGACACCCTGCTGTGGTTTCTCACAGGGGAATACCAGGACGGGTTCCCTAAGCAAGCGCCGGGACGCTTACGGGCAGCTGTGCGCTTTACAAGTCCAGCACATTTACATTTACATTTACTTCCTGTTCTGAGGTTGATAAATATTGAGTTAGGTAACAACAAATGCCTGTTACTCAGCACCAGAATGCACATGGGGTGAGTGTGTGTTTTACATATATACTTTGTGTTACATAGTGTTGGGGGTGTCGCCTTAAATACACCAGTTCCTCCCGACAGCATTTTCGCAGCGGTTTGTTCCGTCGAGGAGGTCTTCCCACGGGCGGGTATGGTGATGACGTCATCCTATATCTGGTAAACGAATTCCTAGCACCAGGCTTGAGGTGGGTGCTGCCAGTCGCGGGGGAGGGATGGGATTTAAGGGGGGGGGGAGTGCGGGAGTGTGCTGGACAATACCGTAATCGCCCACTTCTACATAAGGCCCTACCTGTGAAAGAACTGTTTGGGGCTGTGTCTCTGCACCTGTTCAGGATAACACGTATGGTGTTCACTAATATGTTTCATGTTTACGGTTTTATAACTATCTGTATATCACATTTAAGAAATATCTCCGGCCGGACATTGTGATAACGTATGTATAATATGTCCAATGTTGTTGCGTATTGTGTTCATATGTTAAATTATGTTTTTGGCATGACACAGTAGATTATTTTTCGCGTCATCCTATTCACAACTGTCTGTATGTTGTGCTAGAGTTAGACCTTTAGAGTAAAAGGTGTTCTAATTTCCAAACTGAAAGCTAGTCATTCTATAGCCTGCAGAGATAAAAGGCTGAGGTGGCCTTGTCAGGAATCGAACCCTGATGACTTCGGATTTTGCAGTCCATGCTCGGGCCACGCTCGTGGGTCCGAGGTCGTGACCTCATCACAGCAGACTCCGCAGGCTCTTCGGATAGGCGGGTGAGCAGTGGAGGCGTGGCCTGTGAGTGAAGGGAGCCATCCGTCGTGCGCGGGTGCAATGCAGCGCGTGCCGGGGTGTCCTTGCCTGCAGAGCCCCCTCTCCGGGCCGCTGATTGGCTGCCGGACACAGACTGCAGCACTGTGCTGGTGCATGCGGGAAAAGGTGCTGAGTGGGGAACTCCTGCCGGGCGGGGAGAGAGGGGGAGGCTCGGGTGGAAGTGGGGGCCGCTCGTCTGCAGACAAGGGAACCACAGCATCACAATGACATGCACGTGGGGGTGGGTGGGGGCGCAATGCAGCAGTAACCATGCGAAGGAGCGGCTGCGCAAATACATTTGATATATATTCATGTCACTGGAACCACTGCGGACGGTACCGCGACCGGTGGGTTCCGCTGCCCCAGCAGAAATTACAAAAGTTCAAGGAAGTAAAGAAAATGTGTTTTTCGTGTTTGTGTCCTCACGTAGCTCTAGTATGAATACCCCAGTCTAGCGTGACCAGATTCTGAGAACCAAAAACCGGGACACGCTGGAAATAAAAGTAGAACTAAAGCCTTTAGTCTTACTTATATATCTGGTCTGTCCCGGGTTTTGCGTAGCTTTGAAAATCTGATATAAGTATGTGTGTGTGTGTGTGTATATATATATATACACACACACACACACACACACACACACACACACACACACATATTTACATAACATATGTATTATATATTAAAATTGCATTTATGTATCCCATACTACCCCAGACCAGGTGTCAAAGAGCTTTTTCTGCGAGTTGCACGCAACTACGGAACCCAAAAAGAATTAATGGTGAATTAGTATACAGAGGTATGAAATTAATTTGGAGTGGTGGACATGTGAGTTTGTTATTTGGATTGAAAAAGGATTGTAGAGGGATAGAAGAGGGAAGGATTTGCATTAACCCCTTCGCTGCGGCAGCAATTTCGCCGCAGCGCTGGGGGGGGGGGGGTGCGAGCGGCGGCCGCATGCTCATGACGGAGCCGCTCCGTCACGAGCCGCGGTTGAGCTGTGCTCGTGACGGAGCGGTTCCGTCATGGCCCCGCCCGCTCAATAGAACGCGCCGCGCAGGCGCGGCGGCAGGGCCATGACGGAACCGCTCCGTCATGAGCACAGCTCTGCCGATGCTCCTGACGGAGCGGCTCTGTCATGAGCATGGGAGGGGTTAATATAGCGCTTGCTACCCTTGATGAGGTGTTGAAACGCTTTTCAGCTGGTAGCACGCTACTCCGGAACCCAAACAGGATTTATATATTTATTTAAATATATATTTATATACAGCAGGCTTTTAAACATATGTGTACGCTCACACACACACATACACGCGCATACGTTTACAAGGCTATGCTTACTTAACATTATCGATGACAGGACCTTCACCCATTGACCCCTATTCTTAACCGCACCCGGTCTCCCTTTTGCTGGTAGTATGCAGCCGAACTGGACTTTGGATCTTTTCTGGGTTTGGGTATTAGCACCACATTGGCATCACACATCATAGCAGTGACTATTCCTATTTCCCCAAAGGAGTTGGAGAATTTAGTCAGATGTAAAGCTTCCTGTTATATGCTGCAGTGTATCCATCCAGCCCCGGTACTTTACACCCAAGACTGTTAACTGTGGCAGTTACTTCCACCTGTTCAATAGATCTGTCTAAATACTCCCTATGTCATTTCTGTCAACTTACAAAATATTTTCACCATGTGAGTAGGGGGCGGGGCCTGGTGCTGAGGGTTAACAAAGAGGCACTCTGCCCTTCACCAAGCACCCCCTCCAAGAAAAAATCAATAAAAAAACGGGCTGCCGCTGCCTATGGAGAAAGTTCCATGGGGCAGAGAGGTGGGGCAGGGCAGGGCCGGCCCTAGGCATGTGCAAAGTGTGCACCTGCACAGGGCCGCCAAACCCCAAGGGCCGCCACGACGAGGATCGGATCAGGATCACTGGCACTGGCGGCCCCCTGGCACACACATTTCAAGAGACATCGAAAACCGGGAATCTAAAATGGGAAAATTTAAAAATATACCTAGAAGGCCTCTTGAGAAGAAAAGCTGTAGCCTGGTTGGTTGCGCTAGAATGAGACAATGGTTAACATGTGCACAAAAACGGTTCAAACGAAATCGCTGCAAAAACCAGCAGATGGAAACAGTTCCCAACAAAGACGGACGCCTTGGAATCCTACGCAGTGCTTCATGCGATATATACTGAAAGATATCCCGCCTCCCAAAAATATCTTCATTTATTTCCGTCTCTTAAATAGTTACGCAGGAGCCCCCAAGCTATAAACGCACGCTCTGTGAACACCCATCATGCGTTTGCCTAAGAGAAATGTAACCAAAAGCCATATTTTCTCTGTGGGCCTCTGCGCAGACCAAGGCGCCTAGAAGCCTGCCACAGAGCCGATCACTGCGCTATAAAGGTCTATTCACAGGTTAGTTCAAAAGCCTTGCGCAAGTTTACAAGGGCAGAGAGGCCGGGCAGGTTTCGGAGGGGCGCTGGGAGGAAAGCCACCAAGAGGAGGGCGGCAAAGCCGGCAGGGCTGGGCTGAGTCAGTGACGTGTTCAACCTGACAGAGGACAGGCACGGCCAGCAAGGAGAGTGATTGGCAGGATTTGGCGGCCTCCGCTCCGGCTCCGGCCCGGTCCGCAAATTTCTGCAAGGGATGGGTCACACACCACTCAGCCAGGTTAAATTCCCGAAGCCTGCGGGCCGACCCAGTTATTGTGCATACCCACCAAGCAATGGGACTGCAGCGACGCGTTGTTGTTTTAATTTCAGTTTCACTTACTTGCCCAGCCTGGCAGCTAGCCATCAGTTTGGGTCCCAGGGCCGTCAATCTTAGTCCTACTTCCAATGACGTGTCATGACTGCCCTGGGAAAGTCAGCCCCCGCGCGCTGTGCGCAACACTGACGCGTCACGTGGTCACGCTCCAGTATGTGTTTAAAGTACTTACACATACGTTGCCATATTTATCACGTCTGAATTGGAACACAATTTTTGCTAAGCAAGGAAAGAGGGTCGGTTCGGTTGGTTCCAGGTAAGGCGAAACCCGTACAGAAAGAGGGGTGCCAGGTGGTTACTGAAAGACCCACCCCTCTGAGCATCAGGTTTGGAACGTGTAATGTTTGCACAGTTTTATATAATCCGAACTACCCGAAGGATTTGGGGTGCTTTACATGAGAACGTTAAATTACACAAGTTCACTTCCGGGGCCCCCACCTACGCTCCCTGCACAGGGCCACCATGAGCCTAGAGCCGGCCCTGGGCAGGGGAGGGGCCAGGTGGGGGGTACTAAACACCAGAATATGGATCATTGGAGGTAAGTAAACAATTTAATAAATAAACAAATTTCGTAGCGTGCCCTGCATTGCAAAATTCGTTTTATTTATTAAATTGTTTATTTACCTTCATTGATCCATATTCCAGTGTTTAGTACCCCCGCCCTGCCTCTCTGCCCCACAGAACTCCCTCCACAGGCCGCGGCTGCCAAGGGGTCTTTGAGGCTGTCACTGATGTCTACGGGTTTTTCCACACCTTTTATAGACATCGGCTGCTTACAGCCTCCGAAAACGAGCTGGAAATCCACTGTTTGGAGTGGTCTTCAGCTCGTTTTCCCTGCCACTGTGTGATTTTGACTCCTCGCCGTGTGACTGTTTGAAGGGAGACGAAATCGTGTGACACACAGTGCCAACATAAGTTGGCATGTCTGCTATGTTCTGTTTGTGTATGTAGACCGCATTTGTACAAAAATTGGTGCTCATCCTCCCAATCTTTCCTTTTTAGGTCCCGGCCTGACATCAGCAGCGCATGCGCTGCTCTCGTCATACAAGACTTCTTGGACTCAATACGATTTCAAGAAGCCTCGTCCCAGCTCTGCCTGCAGATTTTATTTGTGCGCGTCGTTTGGCGTCACAAATTATGCCTAAAGCAGTGCAATGATTGCACTGAAGGCATGCCAATCATTCCTTGTTGCCACCCTGTCTCCTTTTAGGCATGCCCACTGAAATTGGATCGTTTACGGGCAGATTTACACTCTTTCCTTTAAAGGACTCGAAGCACTTTTTTTTCTAAGTTGCAGCGCCGTCCACACGCTTGAAAAAGGCCGCTGACATCCTCTCCTGCTTCAGCCCCCCACTCTCGCAAAATGTGGAATTCTGCTGCATCATCAACGCAACTTATCTCTCTGGTGTTTAGGTTTTTAAAGCAACCTATTCATGCATTCATTTGCACATTATGATGAGCTGACAAGTATATTGTGTGTTTAGTGTTTTAAAGCAATCTATTCATGCATTCATTTGAGACTTATAATGAACTGACAAGTATATTTCGTGTGAGGCAGGGTTGGACTACAGAGGTTGATTGAATGGTCGGTCATTTGCGCATTATGATGAGCTGACTAGTATATTTGGTGTTTAGCTTTTTTTATAGCAATCTATTCATGCATTCATTTGCGCATTATGATGAGCTGACGAGTATATTTAGTGTGAGGCGGGGTTGGACTCCAGAGGTATGTTTGAATGGTCAGAGCATTTAGAGCCAGAGAACTAGGTCAGTAGAGCTGCTTTTAGAGCCAGAGAACGAGGTAAGCAGAGCTGCTTTAGAGCTAGAGAACCAGGTCAGCAGAGCTGCTTTAGAGCAAGAGAACTAGATCAGCAGAGCTGCTTTAGAGCCAGAGAACCAGGTCAGCAGAGCTGCTGTAGAGCCAGAGAACCTGGTCAGCAGAGCTGCTGTAGAGCCAGAGAACCAGGTCAGCAGAACTGCTTTAGTGGCAGAGAACAAGGTCAGTAGAGCTGCTTTAGAGCCAGAGAAAAAGGTCAGCAGAGCCACTGTAGAGGCAGAGAACCAGGTCAGCATAGCGGCTGTAGAGCCAGAGAACCAGGTCAGCAGAGCTGCTTTAGAGCCAGAGAACCAGGTCAGCAGAGCTGCTTTAGAGCCAGAGAACCAGGTCAGCGAAGCCGTTGTAGAGCCAGACAACCAGGTCAGCAGAGCTGCTCTAGCTGACACTGACTGACTGACACTGACTGACTGACACTGACTGACTGACACTGACTGACTGACTGACAATGACTGACTGACTGACTGACACTGGCTGACAATGACTGGCTGACACTGACTGACTTGACACTGACTGGCTAACACTGACTGACTGAAACTGACTGACTGACACTGACTGACAGACAATGATTGACTGACTCTGACCGACTGACACTGACTAACATTAGGTCTCACCTTTCATTAAGTTAAAGCTATTTGCTTTGCTAGACAAAACTATTAGCAAAGTAAATGGCTTTAATTTAATCAAAGGTGAGACCTATTGCATTTTCAATGCTTGTTTCAGAGTGTAATTCCTGATAGAACAGTCCAAAGGCTTTCATTTCCCCTTCCTTCTCTTTTATCAGTGCCGCAGTGGAGTCCCTTAATTCAATTATATGGGAATTGTTGGCCCTAGCCTTTAAGTGGATGGCCAATAGTCCATCTGTTTTGTTACCTGTTGAATAGACGTTCTCTAATTGGTAGATATAACCACCAGCTGGTCCCTTAATCTATGCATCTTATGCTTTTCTACCTGCTGTGGATTTCCAGCCTATTAAGAGTTTTATCGGTTTTCGCTGTCTCACTATTTTATCTGTCTCTAAAAGCAGTTATTTTTTATTTCTCGTGTTTTGCGCTATCAGAATACCTCCAAGGAATGCCTTTAGTGTGTCCGATTGGGTCACTGGAGATGTTTTTTGAATATGGTGGGCTTCAGCAAACTCTAAACAAGACATTCGCACTACCTTGAATTGTCACTTTTATGGTATATTGTGATTGCATGTTGCCCACCTCTATGGTCAGCTGCTCGTTGACCAACCTCAAACATTGACTATATACAAATACAGAGGCAAACACAAACAATTCATGAATGCAATGAATTCAACAAGCAAAGTGAATAGAAAACGCAGTTCCTGGTTGTCGGGTTAGTTGCTTTTCTTTATTATGTTTTCTCTTATTTCTTTCTCTGTCAGAACTAGCTCAGCCAACGAGTTTCACCTTAACGAAGGCTGCATCAGGGCAAAAAATCTTTTTGTATTAACGCCATTCGAGAGGAAGCAAGAATTCTCTTCAGCAGGTAGCCAGGCTTTTTCTAAAACTCTTTCACAGATGCTACAAGTTGTAGTATCACAGTTTTTTCAATATTTCCAAAATTCAGGAATAAGGGTCCTGGTGATGCATGGAAGAATATCCTGACCGTCACGTTTTCGAACACGAAAGCAACCCATTTTTTTTTTACTTCTATATGGAAGTGAGAACACGTATTTGGGGTATAATGTGCCCTCATCCCTACATTTTGGAAATATTGAAAAAAAAGTGATATTACAACTTGTAGCATCTGTGAAAGAGTTTAAAAAAAGCCTGACTACCTGCTGAAGAGAATTCTTGCTTCCTCTCGATTGGCGTTTACACAAAAATATTTTTTGCCCTGATGAAGCCTTCGTTAAGGTGAAACTCGTTGGCTACAATAGTTCTGATAGAGAAAGAAATAAGAGAAAACTCAATAAAGAAAAGCAATTAACCTGACAACCCGACAACAAATGAACTGTGCTGATGTTTCAGAATATATCAGAATTAGTACAAATGAAGCAGATTTTTTTGTAATTCTGAAGTGTGGTGGAAACAAATATTTGAATGTGATCAAAACACAAATACACTAGATGATGCTAATTGCATACAATATCGTTTTTGGGCAGTAAAACCGTTTTTTTGGTGCAATCGTATTAGTCATTTCAATTGAAAATGTGTTTATTTATAATGGCAGTGCGCTACCACACCATGCATACTCCACACTACACCACTCTGCTCCACTCTACGCCACGCCACTTCATTCTATGCCACTTCACTCTCCGAAATGCCACTCCACTCTATGCCCCTCCGTTCTAAGCCAGTCAACTCCACACCACTCCAATCTACGCCACTTTCTCCACAACACCACACGCCACTCCACTCCACTCTAAGCCCCCACACTCTACACCCTGTACCCCACTGCACTTTACCCCATTCTTCCAATCTACCCCACTCAACTCCAATCTACCTCACTCCACCTCACCTCAATCTACCCCACTCCAATCTACCCCATTCCACTCTATTCCAGGACAATTTTCCCCACTCCACTTTTAATTTATCCCACTCCACTGCAATCTATCCAGCTCCTTTCCACTCTAATCTACCCCACTTCAATCTATCCCACTCTACCACAATCTAGCAAATCTACTCCATTCCAATCCACCCTATTCCACTCCACCCAATCTACCCCACTGCACTTCAATCCACGCCACTCCAATCTCCCCAACCCCATTGTAATCTAACCCACTCTACCCCAATTCACTCCATTACAATCTAATCTACCCCACTACAGTCTAATCTACCCATTCCAATCTACCCGATCAACTCCTTTCTGCTCCAATCTATCCCAATCCACTCCAATGTACACCACATAATCCATTATACCCCACTCCAGTCAACCCTACTTCACTCCAAACTACTACACTCCTCCAATCTACATCACTCTGCTCCAATCCACTACAATCTATCCCACTCCAATGTACCCCAATCCACCCCACTCCAATGTACCCCATTCTAATGTACTCCACTCATATCTACCTGACTCCGCTCTAATCTACCCCACCCCATTCTACCCTACTCTACCACACTCTAATTCACCCATTGTACCCCGATCTACCCCATTTCACCCCACTCCACTTTACTCCAATGTACCACCCAAATCTACCCCAAACTACCCTACTCCAATCTACCCCATTCAATGTGCCCCACTCCAGTCAACCCCAATTCAATCCACTCCCCTCCAAAAATAACAGGTGATATACATAAAGGGGTAATACCATTGATTGGTCCACCTATTAACTCCATGAATATACATAGACTAGCAGCCCGTCCTGACGTTGTCCGGGTATGAATTGCTGCCGGCCAGTAGTATATTGTTTTGTAGTATTTCGTTTAGATAGCATTTCCTATCTGTGACAGGCCTATGAAATGCTCCGATTCACAGTGCACTGCTGATGCACTTACGAGTGCGCGTTCAGTAGTGTGTGAACTCGAGTTTCCCTACTTTATTTTTCCTTGCAATATTATATAGCGCGAACTCAACAACATGGCATGAGCACAATTTACATTACAGAAGAACACATTCATTTGTGGTAGGCACGGGGAGACAAAGCGATTTGCCTGGAATCACAGGATGTTGAGATGATGCCGAGATTCGAACGTAGCTCCCCAGCTCTAAAGTTCGCAATTCTAGAACTTGTGGTGGGAGGTGTGTCTAAAAATGTATGTTGGTGCTGGCTATCAATGAGAGAGACCTGTGCATTTTTTAAATGGTTGGTGAAAAAATATGAGTATGTTGCTGGAGATGTGGGCCGCCGTGCCACCAATGTACTTACCGGGGGAGGGTAAACACCCATTATTCCGCAACTTTCTTTCCGTATATCATCACTCCGCATACTTTCATTACGAAGGTACCATGACTCCGCAATGCCATTATAACGCATGGCATTACATTTTATATGCTTTTACCATGCATACATTTACAACCAAAATTGATTGTAAATGCATGAATGGTAAAAGCATGTTTTTTTAAATGATTGGATAAGGTAAGTATGGGTATAGGGGTATATGTTTTGGGGTACTGAGGTATATGTTTTGGGGTGTTTGGGTATTTTAAGGGTTCAGATATAGTTTTGGGGTATGGGGTATATGGGTAGTTTTAGGGTTTAGGGATAGGTATGGGTTTTGGGGTACAGGGGTATTTTTCGGGTTCAGACCTAGGTTTGGGTTTTGGGGTACAGGGTTATTTTTAGGGTTCAGGGCTAGGTTTGGGTTTTGGGGTACAGGGGTATTTTTAGGGTTCAGGGGTAGGTTTGGGTTTTGGGGTACAAAGGTTTTTTAAAGGGTTCAGGGCTAGGTTTGGGTTTTGGGGTACATGGGTATTTTAGGGTTCAGGGGTAGGTTTGGGTTTTGGGGTACAGGGGTATTTTTAGGGTTCAGGGGTAGGTTTGGGTTTTGAGGTACAGGGGTATTTATAGGGTTCAGGGCTAGGTTTTGGGATACAGGGGTATTTTTAGGGTTTAGGGATCGGTTTGGGTTTTGGGGTACAGGGTATATTTATAGGGTTAAGATGGGTTAGTGTTTAAGGGTGTTGGGGTATTTTAAGGAGTAAGGGTGGGTTATGATTATGGGGTGCAGGTGTATTTAAAGGGAGCAGGGTGGGATTAGCACACGATATGAGACATGGCATGAAGGGCGGAACGTACCACACACCCCAGCGTTTGTCACGCCCCCAGCACACGCCCACAGCACAACGCTGACACACCCACAAGGGACTACTTTGCTGGCACGGTTCTTTTACCTTTTAAATGTATATGGTGGGTGTCTGCATAGCCTATGTCCTTCTGCTGCAACTGCCTTTTCCAACGCTGTATTGGGTGCTGTGGTTCCTGAGATTACCTGCCTCAAAGGTTTGGGTTCTCTCTTCATTATATTAGTATGGATTATCTAGACTAATAGAAGCAACAATAAATGAAACTACAAGCATATTAGAAAATATTACAGTAGAACTTCAGGCTGTCAGATTACTTTTCCTACAAAATAGAATGGTTCTTGACATGATGCTGGCAGATAAGGGAGGAGTCTGTACAATAATAGGGGCGTCGTGTTGTACCTATATCCCTGACTCCTCTGTTACTGTTAGGGAAGCAATAAAAAGAAGGCATAATAAAGGTAAAGAGGCACACAGGGATTCCGGCACATGGGGCATAGACGGTTCACTCTGGGGTCAGTGGAGGGCATGGGGTTGGAAAATAGGAATGGTGTTCATAACAATATTCCTATTAATAACAGGCTGTTCTCTATTAATTAATTGCCTGCCACTATGCTGTCAACTATTAGGACAGCTGGCAAAATGCCAAGTGATGGTATCAAAAAAGAAAGATAGAATACTGATGCAAATAATAACTACTGAATTGATGCAGATAGACATTTCTGACAATGATATGAATATACAATATAATTACTGAATATTGACATGATTCAGGATGAAATTATTTTAAACTAAGGTTCAAAGGGTAGTCTGTGAAAGATGAAAAATTAATTAGCCCCCTTTGGTGAATGGATATATTAAAATGAACCATAGTTTTACATTAATTTCTGTGTTTCACTTGCTTGCAAATATGTGCTCACTCATCAGGTACAGCTCCATGATACACAAATGGTTAAACTAAACTGTCTGAAATTCAGCACGAACCAAATGGATTGTACATGTACGGTGTACGTGTCCCTTGCTGGGCCTTGCTCAAATTCTAGGAAAGGGCACACTAGCCTTCACCTGTGTACAGAAGCCAGTTTAGCAAATTCGTTCTTAGAAATAGCTCTTGGAACTGGAACAAGTCAATCTGCTCTGCTCCTGCTTGGGTAAAGGGTTTGCATGGCAAATATCATGTGCGGAAATTGTGCGTAGAAAGCAGAGAGCACAAGCATCTGCTGACTAGATCAAACAGTGCTTGTTTGGCAAAAACAAGATAACAGACTCGAGCTCTAGGTCAGGAGGCAGTAGCATAATGAATTGGATAAATATTAACATGATCATTTGTGTCACGTATAAAGAAATATACACTTGGCATATTTGTGAAATGCTCACACCGTGGTGCTGATGTTAATGAATACCATGTCTGATGGTTCTGAAATCGCATATAAGGATGATTTTTCTTTCTGTAATCAGATCTCTTCGCAGTCTTATCTGCAAATTGTCTCAGCTGCAGTTCATTAGCAATAAAGCCACTCAATCAGCCTTTGTGTGTGTCCATCTTGTCTATGTTTACAGATGTGTGCTTTTACACTACCCCACCCTAACTCAATGAAGGAGAAGATGTAATCGATAAAATTGGATGTTGGCAATTTATAGACATACAATAAAGAATATTAAGGCTGGTATGTGACTTAGAATGGGCTATACTCATACTATTCTCATGCTGGGAACACCTACAATTCCTAGAGGAATGGGTAGGCACATACAGAAGCTTACACCAGTTGAGCTTCCACCAGCTGGGGTGATTCCCAAATGTTTGTTGGGTCTTGTAAAGTTAGGTCTTGCCTAACAACACCACAGCGGCACTTAAATGTCAGAAAGCAGGACTGAGTAATATTAAGGTCCCACTGAGGTCCTCCAAGGGCATGCTGGTGGTCAAGGACAGAGAATTTCTCACCACTGAGAGACTTGCAGAGCTGATCATGCCTAGTCCACAGCACCTTCATTCACAGCAAGTTAGTTTCTGCCTTCAATGCAGTTCAAAGGCATCACCTTCAGCAGTAATCAGTTCCCAAGTTCCCTCAAGCAACCTCTTAGTTGACTAGCTGCTGGGCTGATGCTCTAAAAAATATGGGAATGCAGTCCAGTAGTCACATTTTTAGGACACACTGTTTCTGCAAGACATTTTTCTTACACACAATGAGCTTACAATCAACCAACTTCTTCTTTGTCACTCTCTTTTGCCTGCTTCTATATAGTTAGTGCTTGCAGGCATCACTTTTTTTTGGTATGCTTAACCCTCCCATGGCCCATGTACTTGTGTCCTTCCACTGCTTCTCATGTGGGAGCTACTTTTTTAGGTCGAGCCTGGGCAGCGCATGCGCTGCTCTGCGAGGCATGCTGTATTAGAGTATGGACTTGAAGCTCCACCCACTCTCCACCCATATTTTTCATTGGCTTGTGTAAATTTCCTGATTCATTAATAGGCTTGTTAGTCCCTCATTAGTAGTGCCTTGTCTTCAATTGTAACCTCCCATGAGGACTGGCCCTTTTACTTCTGTTGTTACATGGCATGTTTTATCTAGTCTGTAAGCACTATTTTCTTTAATGAGTTTCTCCTACTGCAGGCACAACATGCTTGCCTGCAACATTCAGGGTGCCATGAATGCTTTCACTTTCCAAGAAGCCCAGGACAATGGAGGCCACTTCTTTGAAATGAAATAGGTCTTGAGTTTAAAAGAGTTTGAGCTATTGGCATTGTAAATGACAATGCCTTTTATTTAAGTGTAAATTATCAAAGCAGATAATTTAAAGACATTGTCATTTACAATGCCAATAGCTTAAACTCTCACAAATGCGAGACCTATTGCATTGCAAAGGCTTGCTCTTTATCTTCTAACCATCCTTGCGAGTGAAAGTCTTTCCTGCGTACTGAGTTTTATCTCTTTTCGTTACACTCATTTATTTTACACTATTGATTTTCTTAATTTATTTTTTTACATTACTTTTGTTGTTTTTACTAACAGTTATGCATACATTTATTTACTCCATTTGTTGTTCCATTTTCAAAAATGTTCCTTTATGTTCTTTCCTCCACGATTTCTTCTTGCTTCATATGGTTTTCTGGATCATTGTCTTCTTAGACTGCACCTATAAAACACTTTATGCATGCCATTGTTAAGGATACACTACTTCCATGTTTCTTCGTTTAACCTCTCCCAGTCTACTTATTTTGGCTCCCCCTGCCTGTCCAAGTTCTTCTTTTTCCCACCAACCGCCCGTCCCTGTTTTATCTAACATTGCAGTGTCTTTTACCCGCCCCGATGCTTCTCGGTCCAACTCTCCCAACTGACAGCCAGCACTGGTCACTTCATATCGCTTTTTTAACCATCCTGCTCTCACCCCCACCAAATTGCCAAAGCCAATAGCTTGCACGTAGGCGAGACCTATTGGCTCTGCCAATTTTTATTTAAGGAGGTGGTGCCACAGTCTATAGCTCTTCTTTCAGATGTCTCAGTCCAAGTTTGTCCACCACCATGAGGGAAACCAGCAGACAAAGATCCTGGCATTGGCACAAGTTGTTTTCCGGGGCACACTTGTGTGTGTCTTGTACCTGGTTAAGAAATCCCTGACGCACCAAACACACACCCACACAAAGGGCAGAGCACGGTTTCTAGAGTCATATAGGTAGCATTTTAGTCCTACCATAATTGGGTGCACATTTTCCATGGTTTTTGTGAAAAATACTCTAAGGCTACGAGGACAAAAAAACCCTGAAACTTTTACACACCCCTATTCGCTCAGCAATTCTTAGCCAAAGGATTTAGAGGAGAGGCTATTTGTTCCAGAAGTAAATCTCACTGGTTTCTTCACCTTTACCGGACAGTTAGCCAAATCTATGTGCCAGATTAATGCTGACGTAAAAAAGAAATTAGTGTGAACTAAAAAGCAAGTGGAACTCACACAGCTTGTTCAATCAGTAAAGTTGCACAGTTGTAATGTTCTGTAGTGTGCTCAAAGGAGATCGCTGTCTGGCCAAACAGTGAGAAATCCACAAGAACTAATACATTGCTTCCCCTCTTGGGAGAGAGCACCTTCAAGCACAACTTAAGGGGGACCACTCGGTCTTATTCCATAAATGTAAGGTTCAACAAAAGTTAATTCCAGACACACGATGGTGTTCTTCCAACATTCACAGTTTATTAAACTCATTGTAAGTTCATGGTTTAAAGTGAATCACTGGGTAGTTGGTATTCAAAATATCTTGATCAGTAATGCATTGTTACACATGATAGCAAATCCCGATGCATTTCGGGCCACGCCCTTCCTCAGGGGTTTACTCTACAAGCAAAAACAGAAAGTCAAAGCATCAGCTATGCATCCTCATTCTGACAGTCAATAAGTAAATTAATCAATGCAACACATCTCCTATTTGCGAAGAGAAAAATTAAAGAAAAATTAAGCAATATACAACCAGTGAGCAAAGGACTCTAAGGGGTGTAAAGAAAATAACATGTGAAAATACAAGAACCCATTGTATTTGTAGGAGAGTAGGGTCTGCAATCCTATGATCACCCAGATTTTTTGCTTTTGTTTCACTGGTTTACGACTTTCTCTGGCTGTGGGCCTGCCAATCAGACCCACAGCCTGGCTGTTCTCTTTCTAAATTACCTCATGTACCCTAGGTGCAACTACCAATTGGTACTGGGCCACCTTATCAGACCCTGTAACTCAGGGCATAGGTGTACCCAGGGCTGGCAGGGGCTGCAGCATGTATTATGCCACCCCTGGCTGGCCTCCTAAATTTGACACAACTGGCTGCATGACAGCTGGGGCAAAGTCGTGTAATCACCCTTTGCTGTAGGTGTAGTATACCTATACCTAACCCTAAAATGGACACACAGATTCCTATCAGTCACTCCTATGGCAGGCCTTGACAATCCTGAAGGCAGAGTGCTTGGAATCGTGTGAGATGGTGCTCTGGCATGAGCTGAGCCTGTCTGCAGCTTGCGGAATCAAGTCCTAATAGCTGTTCCATGATATCGCATACCATATACTCTTAAGTGCATTATAATCCTCGCGGTTAAATGCTATCTTTGGTATTGCTTTATCAAAACATGTCGAGTAAGGTGTCATACGAATTGGAATACTAACCCCTCGCCAATTCTGGCGACGGGGTTAGCATTCCACCCTTCTAGAGGGACACGACATGTATGTAACTGTGAACCCCGGTTAAAGTTAACTGAAGCCTCAGCTCCACAAAATGGATGCTGCCACCACAGACACGAGTCTGACCTCCTGCTGCTGGGAGTCCTTCCAGCGAGGGAGGCCTGGACAAAGGGTTTCCTGTCCGGGGCGGTGCTAGCACCGTCCCAGACATGGTTTTGTGTATCCTGGGTAGGCAGGGCTTTTCAGGAAGGTGACTGCTGAGTGGCACCCCGGTGCTCACTACGCATAGGCCAGTCAGAACCAGTTCCAGGGGCACACCAGCCCCTGGCCTGGGGAAGTCCGGCAGGGGAGAGGGGTGTAACCACCCCCCTCCTGGTCCCACCCATAGGCAGGACCTAGTCACCGGGTCAGCCCCCTTTTTTAGTATAAAGATAGGAGCGGGCCCCCTGTTCAAATTAGATCATCTTTGGAATCAAGATACCACTTTCTTCGAAAGGACTTCACGATTTCTTCTTCAAGATTCTCCCTTGTGGCTAAGGAGTAGTCACCCTGCATCAAGCGGGCACCATCCTAAAGAACACTGCGGTCTGCTGCAAGTCCTTCATCACGAATCCGACGACCCAGCTCGACGAGACCCGGCTTCCCTGGCACCTCTGACCTCTACTCACCTCTACAGCCAAGCTGAGAACCGTGAGTGCGACGAGACCTCGAGGGACCGACGATCGCCAAGACTGCACGACATCTTTACTGCAAGCCCACCGTGTCCTCCACTGGTGAGTGCTTTGGGGTCCGAGAAGCCCCAACCCTGCGCAGCTCCAGCATCCAAGGTCAGCCTCCCTGCATCTCCACGATCTGCGTGGGGCCCTTCTGCTGTTTGCTGTGCACCGCGTTGTTTGGCTACTAGCCGGCTGGCTTGTGGCCTTCTGAACGACGCCCGACGACTTCACGACTGCTGGTCTGGTTGCTCCAGACTGGCCCTTGCTTCCTTCTTGAAGAGAGGCACCCCGGACCCTCCTGGTCCACTCCAGACGCCATTTTGAGTCCACCGCGTGGGCTTGAATTTGCCAAGGCTTTGTTGCCCAATCCTGGATCCAGCGACGCCGACAGCTTCTATCTTCGTGGGACAGCACGATCCTCCATCCTGGTCGCCGACAACGCCTCCTGGTCCGTGAGATCTTCGAGCTCCATCGTCACCCACTCACCTTGTCGAGGTGGCTACCATCCGGTGCCCTCCTGGTGCCCACTGACTACTGGCTAGTAGTCTCGAACTTGGTCCCCTCTGCTTTCAGGTGTCATCTATCTTCGAGATCCAGGCTTGGATCCAACTGAACTTTCTTCACTGGTCACCGGCCAGCATCTTTTCTTCCGGCTCCTGGTCCGTCTACGAGGATTCCCGACGTCTTTTCAGACCTATGCAGCCGCAGCCCCTGGGCTAGGTAACTTCGGCATTTCGGTGCCCCAGCATAGCCTCACTATCCAAGGGTCAGAATCTACTTTCGTTTTCTCCCTACCAGGTCGGGTTCGCCCGAGAACACTAACTTTCTAATTCCTAGCTACCATAGACTTTTGTCCGCATCTCGCGTGAGAGTGCACACACTGCACCCGAGTCCCCTAGGCCTCCTAGAAGTAATCTAACGATTCCCTAGTCAAGTCCTAGCGATTCCAAAAGCTATTAGTACTGTACTTACCTGCTAGGAATTTCGCATTCCACTTTCAGAGTATATGGTTTTCCGTGCCCCTCGGGCATTTGTATATACTGTGCTAACTTAAGTATTTTTGTAAGAGTTTTGGTTTGTGCTTAGTACCCTGTCCTCATAAAGAGTACAGGGCTGTTGTGATCTTTAATAAATAACTGTTTATTTTCATAACACTTGTGTGGTGTCCTTTCACTTGGTGTTCAAGGGGTATATGTGTGGTAAACAGCTGGCTTAACACGCCCTCTCGAGTCTTTAGCCTTAGACTGCTCGTATCCATGCTACTAGGATAGCTGGTCTATAAGGTTGACTTACAACCAATCATCAATAAGGGTTGCTGGACTGATACATAGTGTTCACTAGAATAGTGAGCACTGCATATCAGGCCACCTTCTCACAGTATTCACGGAAAAAATCCCAAGGTACCCCATATTCACCCCGAGGGAGTGAAAGCAAGGCGTCTAAAGAAATGATGAGCACTCCGCGGAGTTCCAAGCCGCAGACAGTGAACCAGGCTAACAGCTGAGCAGCTATGTTAAAGTGCACAGAGGAGTCAACTCCGCGGAGTTCTTGTGTAGTTACGCTATTGTAAGAACCCTGTTGGGACCTTAGTGTTTTATACGTTTACCAGTATGTCGAGCGTTGATGCATGTTTGGCACACGTAGTTTGGCCTTACCATACGCACCGCGAGTGCTCATCATTACTTTAGACGCCTTGCTTTCACTCCCTCGGGGTGAATATGGGGTACCTTGGGATTGAGTTTTTTCCGTGAATACAATGGGTTCTTGTATTTTCACATGTTATTTTCTTTACACCCCTTAGAGTCCTTTGCTCACTGGTTGTATATTGCTTAATTTTTCTTTAATTTTTCTCTTCGCAAATAGGAGATGTGTTGCATTGATTGATTTACTTATTGACTGTCAGAATGAGGATGCATAGCTGATGCTTTGACTTTCTATTTTTGCTTGTAGAGTAAACCCCTGAGGAAGGGCGTGGCCCGAAATGCATCGGGATTTGCTATCCTGTGTAACAATGCATTACTGATCAAGATATTTTGAATACCAACTACCCAGTGATTCACTTTAAACCATGAACTTACAATGAGTTTAAATAAACTGTGAATGTTGGAAGAACACCATTGTGTGTCTGGAATAAACTTTTGTTGAACCTTACATTTATGGAATAAGACCGCGTGGTCCCCCTTAAGTTGTGCTTGAAGGTGCTCTCTCCCAAGAGGGGGAGCAATGTATTAGTAAGAAAGAAATTGCAATATTTAGCTCGGTAAGATCTAAAGCTACCAAACCTGGACCATTGTATAGGAGTTAGGATCTAGATTTTGGATTTGGATCTTTTTGGTATGTCAATATTGATAACATGTTCCCAAAAGGACAAGGATAGTGAATTAACTAATCAAGTGGAAGACCCTGGAATACTGGATATTGGAATGATAACCTCAAGTAATGCAGAACTCACTAATACATTGTCACCTAAATAAAAACTGCATGGAAAAAATGAAACAACCAACAATTTCTGTTTCCCCACATTAAAGTTCCCTCCTAGATTTGGTACTGATTGTGATAACATCATGAAAAACTCCAACCTTAATCATAAATTTAAAGTATATGGCAAATACACAGTACAACTTTTTATAAACAATATGATTCTACCCTATATATTAGCCAATAATTTTGTTGTTTTTCTAGTAATGCTGAAAAATGGCGCGAGTTGCTGATCCCTGAGATGTCAGGTAAAAGCACTAAGTGTTTTTAAAATACCCCTCACACAATACGAATCCCATAGTGTCATGCTTCATCATAGGGGTCTTCCCGTCCCTCTAAGGGGTGGGGCGTGCTGCGACCTACGAATAAGCGGGAGCACGGTCATCCAAACTAGTTTACAAATCGATGCCTCACATTAAGGTATACACCCTACACAACCCCATTTTAATGTTTCCAGCTAGGGAAGTGAATAAAATCTGTTTTTACCACTAGCCAGGGAATGTTTAGCTTTGTTTGTATCTCTCACAGACCCTACCATTCTCCCTCCTACACTACACATAGGCTATTTTCACAACAACAGTGCTCCCGCGTATTTTTAGGTCGCAGCACAGAGTGCTTTTCCCTGACATTTCAGGGATCAGCAACACATACCATTTTTCAGTTGAACAGGAGGTAGATTCTATCTTTAGACCTCTTCACTCTTCCCCCTTTGTTATTTTCTTCAAAATACACAGTACAGCCACATTTCAACCTGAGACTGACCAAGATACTGAAATTGATTCTGACTCTGAATGGTTTATAGGTGGATTTAAAGCCAACAAAAAAACAAATATATATATAACAAAAGTATGTCTGTCTGTTTGTCCTATATGCATTACTACACCATTCATTTTTTTTTATCAGCCCCCGAGGGCCCTCATAATCTCTCAAATACTGAAATAGACAGCGAATTTGCGAGCATCGTCGACAGTTATGACCCCCAAAAGGAAATCGATTGGTCAATCTACATCAGAAGCACGAAAGAAAAAGGCATTATGAGCTTCAGAAACAGACGAGCAACGGGAAGCAAGATTAGAAGCTGTTCGAATACAAACTGCTCAAGCCCGTAATTCTCAAATGAACGAGCAAAGAGAATCAAGATTGGAAGCGGATCGAGTACGCACTGCTCAAGCCCGTTCTTCTCAAACAAACAAGCAACCAGAATCAAGATTGGAAACAGATCGATTACGCACTGCTAAAGCCCGCTCGAATGAAACAGGAGAGCAACAAGAATCAAGATTGGAAAACAATCAATTACACACTGCTCAAGCCCGCTCGAATGAAGCAGGAGAGCAACCAGAATCAAGATTGGAAGCCAATCGAGGACGCACTGCTCTAGCCACACTTAGAAATGTTTTCAAAAATAAAATGAATACGTTTCAATAACAATGACACAAAGTAAATTTAATGTTATCATAACAAGTTTCCTTGAATTTCCTTTCTTCTGAGAACACAGCAACGCGCGACAGGTAAGCTAGTATGTGTGTGTGTGTGTGTGTATATATATATATATATATATATATATATATATATATATATATACCACCAAAGAGCCCTCGCGCTCTGAGGAGGCACACAGCGTTCTCCCCACTTTGCGTGCTGTTTGCCTCTCTCTCACTCGTGGTTTCGCCTTCCATGCATATTTCCAGTAGTTGACGCGTTTCAAGGCTGGTACGCCTCTTCTTCCAGGACAAGGCAGGGGGGTTGAGAAAACAAACACTGCTCGCTTCATTCTCCATTTATTTCATAGAATGAAACACCGCCCTAAGTGGGCGTGGCCTTGTCCTCACAACCAGCGGAATGCTGGTACTTATAGTCCAATGGGCAGTGAAGTATATGTAGCCTATAGTAGGTTCTGTTCCCCTCCCTTATTATGCCGTATTATTCACCTTATAGTAAGGAGCAAAGTCAAAATTCCCAAGTGTTTGATTGCCGGGAGATCGCGCTGTCCCTGGAAAGGATCGTCCCCTCCATCAGCCCTCCGCTCTCAGCCAGACAGTCCAAACTGAGCCGGAGTCGGTGCTCTTCTCCACGGCTAGGGTCAGCCGTGCAATGCGTAAACCACCAAAGAGCCCTCACGCTCTGAGAAGGCACACAGCGTTCTCCCCACTTTGCGTGCTGTTTGCCTCTCTCTCTTACTCGTGGTTTCGCCTTCCATGCATATTTCCAGTAGTCGACGCGTTTCGAGGCAGGTACGCCTCTTCTTCCAGGACAAGGCAGGGGGGGTGAGAAAACAAACACTGCTCGCTTCATTCTCCATTTATTTCATAGAATGAAACACCGCCCTAAGTGGGCGTGGCCTTGTCGTCACAACCAGCGGAATGCTGGTACTTATAGTCCAATGGTCAGTGAAGTATATGTAGCCTATAGTAGGTTCTGTTCCCCTCCCTTGTTTATGCCGTATTATTCACCTTATAGTAAGGAGGAAAGTCAAAAGCGCAGGGCTGATGGAGGGGACGATTCTTTCCAGGGACAGCGCGATCTCCCGGCAATCAAACACTTGTGAAAAGGGGGGTCCCAAAACGTGTTTTTAACATTGAGTTTTCCATAGGGCGGTTGGACTCACTTTTAGCTCGAACGGCTGAATGGATTTCTATGAAACTTGACAAAATTGTAGGGACTGGTAGCCCGATGTGCCTTTGCTAGGTCTCAAGATATGTGCTCCAGTGGATTTTGAGAAATGAACGTAAAAAAAAAATATATATCTGTGACAGCGTCCCGGTTAGCGCCCCGGTTCGCGTACCTGACGCGTAACGGAACTTCGCGAGGAGAAGCGGATTGGCTCCCCGGTGACTGTGAACATTCTAAACAGTCCGGAGCGGCCGCCATCTTGTGTCTCGGTAGTATAGACACACAAGAGGTGGCAAAAACAAAGGGGGAAATGAGCATAAGGGGGCAGAGTACATCCTCCCTGACCCCCTAGGTTTGGTGAGGGGGCTTTAAAAGGGCCCCGAGGAGCAAAAAAAAATAATTTTTATTATCGTTTTTTTGCGGGGGGAGCGCCCGGTACACGCACCGGGAAGCGGTCCAGGGAGCATAATATAGGGAAAAAAGAATGAAAGAATTTTCAAATATTGTATGTTTATTGATTGTTCTTTTTGTTGTATTTTTTTTTTTTTATTTAAGTACCAACATGTAGGTACCAATGCAGAGTCTAAAAATAAATATACACCGTCTCCTTTGTAGATATCTTGCATGTTGTTTCAGAAGTTATTGTGGTATATGGAATTCATAGCATAGTCTGTCAGGAAAGCAGAAAGAACATGGAGGCAGGAGATGATAAAGAGATGTTAAATACACATTGGAGATAATATAGTGGGAGAAAGGAAGTAACTATGAGCAAACTTACTATGTAACACAAAAAAGTTGCACAGTATATTTTAAGTCTCACTTTATATTTTATCTTTTTGGGTACTATTTCATAATTTTCATATTAAAAAGAATAATGTCTCAAACAATTTTAACTTTTAAAATTTAAATGTATTGTTCTGATTTTTCAAAATCTAAGAGAATTTGTAACATTAAATCATCAGGTATGTCCTCCTTTTCATTCCAAGAATCACATTCTTCAGCACATTTTATTAATTCTTGGTCTAGTGTTTCATCCATAAAGTCTACTTCTTCTTTTTCTTCGTTAGGATTGTTTTCAATCTTAATTTGAAATGAAATTGTATTTTCTTTTTGCTGTGCTTCCATTTTCTTGCTGTAAATTGCATAAAAAATAAATATATCAGTGGAGATAGGGCACTGTTGGGTTTAAGTTCAGACAGGTACTTGTGAGTTTTTAACAGTGAAGTTATCTTTGGGCAGTGCATGGTTTCAGGCAGGAAGTAGAACTATTAAAAAGTGCCTGTGATGAAGCCTAAGTAAATTCATAATTATACCACAGAAGCCTAACTCAATCAATAATTTAAATAATTAAGTCTTTCTCAATGACTAACTCTTATAGAGGGACAGTATGTAACTATCCGAAAACGTTTTCCTAAATTAATTTAAAGTGCATAACATAGTTCTCCTTTCAATTTTTTAAAATTATATCTTACCTTTGAAAAAGAAGTTAAAGTTGTCAGTGAAAATGCTCATGAAATGTACTTCAGGAAGTAGTAGTCAAAATGGCTGTGTTTCTCTCTTTCTTTATATATATTCAGGTACATAACCAATCAAATGTCTCCAAATAATAGTAGAAAATGAAAGTAACATTTTAATTGGTTGTCAATTCTAACACTTCATATGTGTTTTTGTCATGTAATTTACCTCAGGATATGTAGTCAGGCCTACAGCGTAATTTTCTCAATGGAATTCCATCAAATTTGGGTAAATGGTAGGGACTGCTATGTAGTAGGGCCTATTCTATATTTGATGAAAGTGTCTCCAGTGGTTTTTCTGTAAATTACTTTCCCACCTTTTTTTAGCGAGCGCTCACCGGTGCGCACCCCGGCAGCGTTACGGGAGTCCTCCATTTTGTGTTTTGGTAGAATTGAGACACAAGATGGAGGGCAAACAATGTTCGGAATGGGTAGAAGGGGGCAGGGAAGACACTTCCTGACCCTCTAGGTTTTCTGAGGGGGGGCTTAGGACGCTCATATAGGCAAAAAAAAAAAAAAAAATTTGCGTGGGGAGTGCCCGGTACGCGCACCGGTAAGCGAACCGGGGAGCGTACTTTGGTGAAAAATAGTGAAAAAAGTTAGAAAAAGAAAAACGTTTTGAATGATCAGAGGTAGGGTAGCTCTGAAAAGAGCTATTGGGTTCTGTGGCTAATTTAGGTACCTACAAGTAGGTTCCAATGCACAGTTTTAAATTCAGGAGGAATATTCTATTCCCCTCATCGGAGAAGTGCACACCATCTTCTCTGTGGATGTCTTGCATGTTGTAACGCAAGTTAGTGTTGTATATTAAACCCATTCTAAAGTCTCTCATGTAAGCAGAAACAGATTTATTCACATGTTTCTGTGCTTTCTCAAATTGTGGACAAAATTGGTTGGACCAGTTCCATTTCTGTCTTTGGCATATATTGGAATATACCAAGGCAGTTTGGTGAAAAAGTGTCATCAATTGATGAAAGGTGTCCTTTAAAAGCATTTCCAGACCAACCCCAGTCAAAGTGCCCAAATCATTTCCACCACAGTGCACTATTAAGAGGTCAGGGTTTGGCAGATGCATAAAAAAATTATATTAAAAAGATATAAAATATATTTTTCCTTTAAAAGAAGAATACATTTTACAGCTTTTCATATTTGCTATTAAAAAACCATTGAAATTCACTGAAAAAACCATAGGTTATAGACCATATATAGTTAGGAATTAGCATTTAAAAAACCTTGAAAATTCACTGAAAAAACCATAGGTTATAGACCATATATAGTTAGGGATTAGCATTTACAAAACCTTATTTTACTCCCACAAAACCATTGAAATTCGCATATATAGTTAGTTGCACTAACTATATATCGCGCACCCGCAATCCACTGCTGATGATGTCACATATTACATCATTCATGACATGGTCAGTGACATCACTGATGACATCACTGTTGACAACTCAAATGACATCACTGACAACATCACTGATGACATCATTCATGTGATAATACGATGAACCTCTTCAGACTCTAGTATAACCTTAGATACACTCAGTGTAAACAGACACTCACAGATAGTCATTCATCCAAGGAGTTACTCATACACCTAGTCAGTCATGCAAAGAATCAATCACACCTCCATTTCCTCAACTATACAGTTATACACACCTTACTAATTCAAACACATTCTAACATATATTTACTCTCTTATACAATCACTGATACAAGTTTTCAATGATCCATGCAGCCACTCACACATTCACTGGCTCTTATACACAGTAATTTATATATATCAACTCTCACATGTACTGTGTTTTACAAATATACTTACTTTGACATGTAGCACTGAGATATCCATTCACTCACCAATACACTCATGCACACAGTCAACCACCCATACAGCTGTTTCCACATGCAGTTTTGAACCAATATATCTAGTGAATCAACTGTTCACACATCTATGCAAAGAGTCACACACCTCCCAGCCACCCGCACACACACACTCACTCTCCCATACAAATACTTGGGCAACCAATCAATAACCCATATAGTTACTCATATAGCTACTGATCAACACATGCAACAGTTTACAGAACAACAGATATAATGATGCACAAATTAAAACTGTTTAGTCACTAACCCATGCACTTAGTGAGATACATTTAATCACTCTCTCATACAGTCAGTCATGCACCTACTAAATCCTTCATCCACACACTTATACATCCACTCATTGTTCAATATGTAAGACATATTTTAACTTTACAGAAACTTACAGTCACTGGATGATGTCATCAGTGATGTCATCAGTGATGTCACTGACCATGTCATGAATGATGTAATATGTGACATCATCAGTATTGGATTGCGGGTGCGCGATATATAGTTAGTGCAACTAACTATATATGCGAATTCCAATGGTTTTGTGTGAGTAAAATAAGGTTTTATAAATGCTAATCCCTAACTATATATGGTCTATAACCTATTTTTTTTTTCAGTGAATATATATATATATATATATATATATATATATATATATATATATATATATATATATATATATATATATATATATATTCACTGAAAAAACCATAGGTTTCACACCAGTTATAGTTAGGAATTAGCATTTAAAAAACCTATTAAATTCACTGAAAAAACCATAGGTTTCACACCAGTTATAGTTAGCTGGAAATTTTACTGATATAAAACCATTGAAATTCCCACGTTATAGTTAGTCGGACTCACTATAACTTGCGCGTGCAATGCACTGCTGATGACATCACATATTACATCACTCATGACATGGTCAGTGACATCACTCATGACATCACTGATGACACCATCCAGTGAATATGTGTCTTTCTGAAAAATAAATATTAGTGAGTTATGTTTAAATATTTAAATACATATATTAGTGTTTCACTTTGTGTATAAGTGACTACATGTGTTGATAAGTAGCTACATGCGTATGTATATGGGTTATTTGATATTTTTATTAGTATCACTATGAGTGTCTATATGGTTTGGTGGGGGTATTACTTAGCACATAGATGCATGAGTGACTGACTCTTTGTTTGTATGTGTTTTGAAGACAGCATATGTACAGGACTGTATGGGTGGATGAGTGTCTATATGTGTTTGTTAGTGAGTGAATGACTGTCTCACTAGTGTCTTTATCAGTAACTACATATGTTTTAATCTAGTATATATGAATATTGATGTATATAAGTGAGTATATGTGAGAGTAAGAGATTGTAAGATTTCCTGTTTAAATAAGTATGTGTTTCTATAAGTGATTGTTTAAGAGAATAAATATGTGTAATTTTCAATAAAAGTAAGGTGGAAGTGTGTGTATAACTCTATATTCAAATAAATGGTTGTTCAATAGTTTATTTGCACGTGTGAATATGTGTGTGAGTAACTTTTGGATGAATGTCGGTGTGTAACAGGATGTATAGGTGTATCTCTTCATATGATGAGTGAGTATATGTATGAGTGACTATATAGAACTGTTGGTGAATGAGTGGATGTGTATATAGATAGTGGAAGTACAGAATTGCTTGTTGTAACTGATATAGGTATGTCCATTTTTTAAAAATTTCAGTTTCTATTTTTGAATATGTGTCTCAAGGGTTACTTTACACTGAGAGGAGGTCTGTGACTGTGTCACAAGGATGGTGTCATCAGTGATGTCATGAGTGATGTCACTGACCATGTCATGAGTGATGTAATATGTGATGTCATCAGCAGTGCATTGCACGCGCAAGTTATAGTGAGTCCGACTAACTATAACGTGGGAATTTCAATGGTTTTATATCAGTAAAATTTCCAGCTAACTATAACTGGTGTGAAACCTATGGTTTTTTCAGTGAATTTAATAGGTTTTTTAAATGCTAATTCCTAACTATAACTGGTGTGAAACCTATGGTTTTTTCAGTGAATTTCAAAGGTTTTTTTAATGCTAATTCCTAACTATAAGTTTCACTTTATAAATAAGACTGTTAGCACTCTAGTTGTTCTTTTTAACACTCTGGTACATTTTCTCATTGGGCTACAGTTGGGCTACATCTAGTTGAATTTTGGGCTACATTTTCAATTTTTGATCTCTGGTGGCCATCTTTGGGCTACATTGGGCTACTTTGGGCTACATTTGGGCTACATTTTGGCTCTAACATATATTAAGCCCAATGTAGCACAATACATATTTTTCTAAAGTTAATGTTTTTTACAAACCACTTCAGAATAGAGCTACCTGTCCCTACAATTTTCCCAATTTTTTTTAAAAAAATTATTTTGGGGAGCGCTCCCGGAGCGCGCCCCGGGGAGCGCCCCGAAAAGCGTATTTTTACAAAGCGCCCCGGGGCGCGCTCCGGGGAGCGTCCCGTAAGCGCCAATATCGCAAACGAAAACATAATCGTGACGTATCGCGTAGCCGCGACCGCGTGATACGCACGGCGTAAGCACCCGGAAGTACTCGAGCGAATACGATCGCACAACGTAAACTTCCGACGCGCTTACGCTGCGCGACCCGGGGCGCGCCCCCGGGCGCGCCCCGGGCGCGTAGCGTAAGCGCGTCGGGTCATGTGAGCAGAAAATAACACTTTTCATTGGTTCATAACAGTTTTGGTTTCATAATGATGAAGCCCCTGGTCTTGTGACCTGAAAATAACACTTCTCATTGGTTCAGGACAGTTTTTTTTTCTAAATGATGAAAGACCCCACCTTTTTTCCTTATTCTGACTTTGTCCTTTGACTGAGGAAGACCTGTTTGTTGCTCTGTCTACTTTTTTGCTCTTTGAGTAATATTTTGTACTATAAAATGGCTTCATTAGTAGCATCAGCTGGTGCATCTGCCCCACCACCACCACCACAACCACCAAGAGGACCAGCTCCAAATTATGTTGGTGGTCAAGAACAGGAGGAGGAAGAGGAAGAGGAAGAGGAGGAGGGGAGAAGAAGATGGCTGCCTGAAGAAAACACACCTTATAAACCCAAACCACACTTCATTTGGGAGTTTTTTTCAATTCCAGAGGGGAAAAAAAAGGTGAATGCGCCAAAAGTCACTTGCCTCATCTGCAATGATGAACTTTCACGGGGCAACCCAAATAAGAAATATTCTTTTGGTAACTATACCATGATTCGGCACATGACAAGAAAGCATCCAAACAACTACTCTCGTGCAGAGTTCCGGGAACTGGCCAGTAACCTCCCCCATTCATCAAGGACCCCCTCCCAAAGAAACCAACCCACTTCCTCGCAACCAGAAACATCTGAGGTGATGCCTTGCATTCAGCCGAGGTTTGCTGATTTTAAAATTACTTGCAAAGCTTGTGGCAAACTTATCTCCTATGGGGAACAAAGTGTGAAACTCATCGTCCTTGCAGGTGATAATCACAAGTGCCCCAAAAAGAAGTAATTTTTTGGGTTTTTTGTTTTTTTGCTCCAGTTGAGCCAGTTTCAATTCCCTTTTTTTGTTTCTCCCCCCAAAAAATACAAAAAAATATATAAAACTGTTTTGAAAAGCCAAAAAAAGTACAAAAAGTTCAAAAAACACAAAAAAATATAAAACAACAAAAAGAAGAAAAAAAAAAGTTCTTTTTAGAACTACCTCCAATTTCTAAATCAAAACTTCATTTTTTAAACACTCTGTCACCTTTTTTCATCATAGTGCGCTCCCAGGGCCGCTCCCCGGTGCGCGCACCGTGCGCTTCCCCCGCGCAAAACGAAAAAAAAAAATATATTTTAAATGCCCCGCGGGGCCCTTTTATAGCCCCCACATCAAACCTAGGGGGTCAAAGGGGTCTATCCCTGACGCCTTATGGTCAGTTCCCACTTTGTTTTAGCCACCTCTTATGTCTCGATTTTACCGAGACACAAGATGGCGACCGCTCTGGACTGTTTCGAATGTTTACAGACACCCGAGAGCCAATCAGCTTTCCATGCGCACCTCGCGTGGCGCGCCTGGAGCGCTCCCCGGTGCGCGCACCGGTGCGCTGCTATAGATATATATATTTTTTTGAACCTAAATTACTCAAAATCCACTGGAGCACATATCTTGAGACATAGCAAAGGCACATCGGGCTACCAGTCCCTACAATTTTGCCAAGTTTGGTGGAAATCCATTCAGCCGTTCGGGCTAAAAGTGAAATCGACCGCCCTATGGAAATTAACATGGGGAAAACGCGTTTTGGGACCCCCCTTTTATCTCGGCCCCCGCTTGACAAATCCCCCCCAAACTTTCAGGGAAGGACCGGAACGCCGCGAGGCCATTTTCAGGAAATTTTCAGGCAGATTCGTCAACCGGCGCAAAAGTTATTCCAAATAGAATTTTGAGATTTAACATTGAAAAAAATCCTAACTATAACTACCTACTGGCGACCGCCAGTAGGTAATATATATATTTATATATTCAATCCAAACAGGTAGCCTTATCAGAAGCACCGCCACACAAAGTTTTTCAATGAGCACGTTTATTTGAATCCATTTCACTGCTCGCTCCCCAGCAGATTTCAGATTCTCCTTCGAACATAAAAGCCTGACGCGTTTCAGGGATGACCCTTTCCTCAGAGGCAATGTTCGTGAAGGTCAATCAAACACTCTGAAATCTGCTAGGAAGCGAGCAGTGAAATGGATTCAAATAAACGTGCTCATTGAAAAACTTCGTGTGGCAGAGCTTCTGTTAAGGCTACCTGTTTTGATTGAATATTTTCGGCTGTTGCCCAGTCGGGAAGCAAGTCCCACCTTGAATGAGGGTCCATGCAGGCTTTTGGCAAGAGCTTGCAGTCATGGAACGAAGGCAGGCGCAGCACCAACGCAGGTGGTGCTGCCTTGGACACAAATTCACTGCTGCAAGTGCGCTTCCAGTCAGGTTCCAGTTCCCTCCTCGCTCCACTGGGAGAACATTGGTTTCAAATTGTAAGGTTGAAGAAGCAGCCCCACTGTGGGTTAAAGGATAGTGGACTACAAAGCCCAGGATGCAGTGCGCCTGAGACACGCCCATCGAGGCAGGTGAGAGCTATTTGAGTAGACACTACCAGGAACTGTTTGATTGACCTTCACGAACATTGCCTCTGAGGAAAGGGTCATCCCTGAAACGCGTCAGGCTTTTATGTTCGAAGGAGACTCTGAAATCTGCTAGGAAGCGAGCAGTGAAATGGATTCAAATAAACGTGCTCATTGAAAAACTTTGTGTGGCAGAGCTTCTGTTAAGGCTACCTGTTTTGATTGAATATATATATATATATATATATATATATATATATATACATACACACATATATATATATACACACATATATATATACACACATATATACACATATACATATATATATATATATATATATACATATACACATATACATATACATACACACACACCAAATGTTTTGGAATTAAATAATTAAATGATTCACTAGAGGACCATGGGTTACAACACAAACTAGAATTAGGACTTCCAGCGCAAGCAACCTAGCAAGTAATTTTGAATGCTCAGAATAATGTAGGGTTTGGTTAAAAGGACAGATAACAAGGATGATGAGTCTCCTCCATCTTCCGCTGGCCTAAGAGCAATAAGTGCACTCAGTGGTACCTTAACTAGGATATCAGACACACTCATTAATCAGTCAAACATAAAAGCAAATAAAGTAACATTACAAAATGACATGTCTTTGGATATAAAGGCTAAACTCAAAGACTACAAACAAAATAAAGAACCAAGTACAGAATCTTTCACAGTCAAATTTCAAAGCCTTTTGCGAATCTAAAACATTATAGATTAGATACTCTTCCTACCATGTAAAATAGAAACAGAAATAGACAAAAACAAAGTTTGTGAAAACAGTCTTAAAAATATTGACAGAAACACATTTAGTATTATGGAGGGACAGTATAAACCAAGACAATACATTTAAAACAAAAAAGACAACATCTAAACATAATCGAATGAAATGGCTCCACATTTACTGCAAATAAATCACTTTACAGGAAAAAAGAGCACATCCATGATCCAACAGTTAGCATACTGGCCACCAATGAGAAATTAAAACAAACAGAGGAACTAGATACTTCAAAATCAGACACTAAAAAATCTGAAAAAGGATTAGGAGTGTTTCCCCATTCAAAATAAATCAAGATGCCATCATTTTGTTGTTTTACATGAGCTCCTTTATTTTTGGATACGTAGTTCAAGATGACGACTACCCGAGGACTCATCACAGATGGGCATTTGACCCAGGACTAGATATAATAGACCAGGACTATACCATTAAGAAGAGATCTGAACCATGATAACTTTTTCCAATGAGTCTTGAGAAAGGTCCCAGGCTCAACAGCCACAGGGGGTGAAACACTTGTCGGCTGTTTGTAAATGAAGTGGTACATTTTCATCTGTGTCTGAATCTTGAACTAAGTATCGAAAAATAAAGGAACTCCTGTAAAACAACAAAATGATAGCATCTTGATTTATTTTGAAAGGGAGGACACTCCAAATGCTTTTTCAAGTGTATCTAAATTGGTGATCAGAAGGTCCAAACCCTGCTGGGGTGCTCCACCCGCACGTAATTTAGGGTATCTCAACAAACGGAAGAGAGTGCTGTACCTTACATCCTGCCATTTTAACTTTAAAAATCTGACATTAGATCAGTTTGACAAAAGTCAGTGGGAATAGTCACAACGCACACAGACATAGACGGAAGTCTTCAACTGCATATTAGCAAATGTAGGTTAAAAACACCGTGGAGATTAAGCAAAAGGCAGGGTAGCAAATAAATAAAAATTGTTCTGCCAAAACAACAGCTGACCCCAAATTAAAATTATTTCCAATCTTCAGTGGAAAGGAATCCCATCACCAAGAGAACAAAACATCTGTAACAAAACCTGATAACAACAAATAAACATATTGCAAATAACCATGCCAAGACATTAACATTTAATTTGGAACATCGACTGGAAAGCAACGACTCTATACCCACAGAAAATATGCATTTTAGCAATAAAGTATTACCAAGTGGAAAGGAGATGCATTATCCACAGAGAAATACATCAGTACAAGAGACAGATAAATAAAGAAATGTGAATTGTAAACAAACAAATAAGTCAAGATACTGAAACCAATTTGTAAACTAGCTTGGATGACCGTGATATTACTCACATAAGAAACGTATTCCGAAGCAATAAACTATTACAAGGAATTTCAGAATGAATTTCAGCTATTATAAAGAAACTAAAAGAGAAATCACATACTTCAACAACTAATAACAGCAGGAATTAGGATATTGAAGAAAGAGGTATAATAAAATCAAAGTACATAAGCGGGAAACACGAGGAAGACTAAATAGGAAAGCTGCCCCTTTTAATACAGACGTAGAACATCTTAATAAAAGTATCAATAACATGGAAGAAGTCAGCAGCAAAAGTTTAAAAAGTGAGAACATATTTTTTTTTTATTTCTGTCCTAATTTTCATCCAGAAGGAGAGAAACAGGCTTTTAAAAGGCTGGACAAGTCCTCAAAAAAACTGCAGGATCAATCCCTCAGGTCATGCATAAAGATACACAAAAGAGACTCGATTTCAGGTATTCTAGCCAATTAGAATCAATTAACAAGTCAAGGTGAAGATTCAAATTCTTTTTACTTTATTCTTCAAGAAATTGATTAGACAAGAAGGGCCAACAGGTGTTTCACGACACACACGTTGCTTCTTCAGAGCCAATCCACAGTTACATACAGTACTCTTGAAAAATAAAGTAAAAAGAATTTGAATCTTCACTATGACTAATTGTTTCTAATTGACTATAAGACCTCAAAATCGAGTCTCTTTTGTGTATCATTCAGAAGGATATCACGACATATTAAACTATTAGAATAATTTGAAACTTCATTTTTTTCAAGAACTAGGAAAAATCAACTCTGAAGATTCAAAAAGCATTGAATTCCAGATTATAACACTGAGAATGAAATTACACACATAAATTAGATATCTGGTCTTCTAAAATATGGGCAAGGAAACATCAATCATACATGATCTGGCAAATTTGTGTATCATTTTAAAATCAGTTGCAAACTATTTTCAAGCAACGAAAGTAAGTTCCAACCTCTGTTCTGGATATCCAGATTACAGCCTATCCCAAATTAATCAATTCGATGCTCATGACGGAACGGTTCCGTCATGAGCATCGGTCCCGCTGTGCTCATGACGGAACCGTTCCGTCATGACCACACCCGCGATTGGAATGTTCAGCACCGGGGGAGACTCAGCGCCGCATGCAAGGTGTTAAAAAAGGACCAGGCACACTTGAACCAGTGAAGCAGATTTTTTTTTAAATAACAGTGACAAACAGTATAAAAGCTAAGAGACCCATACTATATCCAAGAACCGAAATATTCTAATTGGAAGGTCTGAGGTGGGGGGGAATGCTGGCTACTCAAAAGAGAGGCTTAATTGTGGTTGACACAGCTTCTGGCAGCTAGTCAAAATTCATTAGTATTCATACCGACCTGCTTGAGATGTGCTCCAGGAAGAGTGCATCGCTTTTTTAACCAACTATCAAATCATTTGTTTACGAGAAACCTAGGAAAAACGATAGACATTTCCTTAATTTCCCCATGTGCAAATGATTAGTCACAAAATGGTGTATGTGCAGACCAAGTAGAGACTTGCTATCCGAATCAAAGCTCATTTTAACTCAAAATACACACTAGCTATTTTAATCTAATGTTAGAAGACAATAGAACTGATTATAGTAAATAACTATATTTCGCTACAACGTAGAAAACGAAAATCTTATTACTTTTATATTAGTTGAATCTGTTGCAAACTACAAAAAATGTTAGGTCAGAAGACTCTGTTGACTTCTTGTTTTCGTTCCCACGCCCTAAACATAACACCCCCAATACAAGTTCAATAAGTAACATGTTATAAATAGAAGTCCTTGAGCCATGTGTTTAAAATAGGATAGGTTTATTTAAGTTAAGTTTCAGGTTAGGTTCTTCAGGACAAGATAGCTGGAAATGTAAACCCCCCCCAGGAGCAACCTCTCTGTCGCTCAGCCTGCCTGCCATCAACTGCCACTCCACACACAGGCCAGGCACCAAACATTCCATGATGTCACCAAGAATTCTACCTCTCACGCTATCTGAGCAACAGGGAAATGCCAGCAAGGGAAAAGAGACACAAGTCAATTATAACACATCCCCCTTCCTTAGGGAAACAACAAAACTGAAGTTAAGAAAGAAACATAAATATGAATATACACAATGCAGTCTAGAAGAAAACATTGACATTGCATTCTCAAAGAATAATAATATTTGAGATTAGCCCCATCCCCCTCCCTTGGGGAAAACCACAACACAACCACACAAAGCGATGAAACAAAACTTGGTACGCATCGCCCCATAACCAACATGTAACGGTACACACCAGCCTGTGGAACAAAATGGGGTCATTCATCGCCCACCACAAATACAAAACAGGGTACACACCACCCTGTGGAACAAAATTGGAGAACTTATCACCCCACAACCAAACATGTATCAGTGTACGTACCACCCTGTGAACCAGTACTGAGGCACAAACGGCCCCACAACCTACATGTAACAGGGTACACACCACCCTGTGGAACAAAATTGGAGCACTTATCGTCCCACAACCAACATGTAACAGAGTACATAACGTCATGTAAAACATGACAGGGCCACACAACCATCTCGCAAAAGGGTAATACTCCATAGCAACAAAATAGCACTTAGCTCCTCACAATTCTACGCAACACTGGCACACCTCACAACCCTAAGAAACATAACTAGGGAAAAATCTCAACAAGAAAAGTACACCCCTCCATAAAACAAATCTCAACCCCCACAACCATCCTCACAAAACAATTTCATTGCAATTGTCAAAATGAGCAAATAACAAATATTTCGCTCCGGTGAGCGATCTCTCACCCGAGGTCCTTCCCACACGGAGTCCTTTTTTTTATGAGTAGCAAAATTGTGCCACTCAAAGAGCAGCACAGCAAGTTCTCTTCCGAAGACAGTTGCAATATTATGTCACTCAAAGCGCCGGGACAGCAAGTTCACTGCCGAAGACTTCATCACCTGGGGCACACAAGAAACGCACCATGGTTACTCACCATTTTGCCGCCGTCTGAAAGTATGCATGGAAGGAAGGTAAACAGTAACATCGAGAGAATCTGCTGGCCACCGAAGGACTTCAAATCTCAGAAAACCTTACTGGCAAAGGTTTAACACACCACATCAACAATTTCAGAGTAGAAGTGCATCAAAAATGGCGGCAAACAGCAGACGCTGTACCGGGTGGCTGTCCGCACGCTGTCGCTGGAAAACGTGTATCGGCAGCAATGAAAAATGTCACAGAAGACTGTCCGGCTGAAGCGCGTGAAACGGTGAGTAGCGCGTGTTCCCTTTGAATTTTAAATGTCTGCCCAGCCGTTTAAATTTTGAAAGTCTGCGCTGCCGTTCACCATCAGTTCACCATCACGTGACATGAGTTGTGCCCCTTCGCTCGGACGCTGAAGTTCACATCCGCCAGCATCTCTGTTTCTCCGCAGAGGCAACGTCAAATATGTAGAAAGTAGCCGATATCCTCACTATCACGGAGTTCATCACGGAACGCTTATATCTCTGGATTGCTCGAAGGCATGTGCACATGAGTGCCTTTATGCCTATTGGTTTGGTTCATGTGTGCCTGTATATCCGTCACTGGTGCCACTTCCAAAGCACCAGTTACTGCTGACCATTTTCAAAGTTAACAACAATATCAAGTCCTTCAAGGCAGTAGTCCGGAATCTCCCATGAGGTGCAGGAATGTCAGGATTTAAATGTCAAATGCCCTGGGCTGCAGGCTGTCCAGATGACACCAAACACTGGTGGGGTTTGAGCAAGGCGTTTCCTTTTTAGTAAGATGCTTAGTTTTAGTAGGCTCCTTTAAACACGTTCTCTCCTCAAAAGTTGTAGGTTCTCTTTAGTAGTTCCAGTTTCTTTTCTCTTTGTAGGTTCCTTAGTTCTTTCTCTTTTCTGCACGCTGTAGGTTCTTTTGTATATATAGGCTCTTTTCTGTAGGCTGTAGGTTCTCCAAACGTCGCCAAAATGTTATAAATAGAAGTCCTTGAGCCGGTTGTATAAAACAGGATAGGTGTATTTAAGTTAAGTTCCAGGTTAGGTTCTTCAGGGCAAGATAGATGGAAATGTAAAACTCCCCAGGAGCAACCTCCCTGTCGCTCAGCCTGCCTGCCATCAACTGCCACTCCACACACAGGCCAGGCACCAAACATTCTATGATGTCACCAAGAATTCTACCACTTACACTATCTGAGCAACAGGGAAATGCCAGCCAGGGAAAGAGACAAACGTCAATTATAACATAACATTATCAGTACCTTTCTACAAGTCCTTGGCTTCTGACATCTAAACAGGAGATTCACCAGCAACTTTCCTCACAGTATACTTTCTCTACACTGGGAAGGAAATCTATCATCAGCTCACATTTCTTCATGTTTTAGAATTCTCAAAATATATAGGTGGAGGCCAGAATCAGATCCTAGCAGCTACCGCTTGATGGCCTTAAATGACTCCAAAGGAAAAACATTTTTCTAACCATCTTCTAACCTTTCGAACAAAATGGCAGGTGCCAACAAACGCTTTTCAAGAAGATATGGAGGTGGGGCTGTTGGTTCAACAATTATTGTTTCTTTTACTAAATTGGTACCTTAAATACTATATGGAGTACTGGCTTTAAAAGAACAAACTGTAATCAATCTTGATATGAAATTAATAAAATATATTATATAATATATTTGGGGTATTTTCAAATCGAAGAACAGCAACACAAATTATGCCTCAAATTTGATTATGCTTCTTTAGTACCAACTAACAAATATTAGTTTTGTCAATCACATCTGTGATTGCAGTACTCCGAAAGCGACAACACTAAAAGCATTGAGTATAATGGTACTCTACAATGGAGTTATAAATCCAAATCTTTAGTTATCCAACAAACAACCAATCTCGTAATGATGTATGATCTTCTGCAGGTCCAGAGTGAGGTGTATTAACAGGGCTGTTCTTAGCCCCTGCACCTTCTGCGGGTCAGGGGTGAGGTGCATTGGCAGGGCTTTGCTAAGCCCCTGCGCCTTCTGTGGGTCAGGAGTGAGGTGCATTGACAGGGCTGTTCCAAGTCCCTGCACCTTCTGCGGGTCACGGGTGATGTGCATTGACAGGGCTGTTCTAAGCCCCTGCACCTTCTGCAGGTCAGGAGTGAGGTGCATTGACAGGAATGTTCTAAGCCCCCGCGCTTTCTGAGGATCAGGAGTAAGCCGTCAAGCGACTGGTGGCCGGCCTCTCTTGGGGACTGTCCCCTTCCATCTTACTCCGCTAGGAATCTGGGGGTCCTGATAGATACCTCCCTTTCCTTTGACCAGCAGGTCAGTAGGACTGTTTCCACCTGTTGTGGTATTATTAGGATCCTCAGAAAGATTTCATCCCATCTTTCCCCTGACGCCCGGAAGCAAGCCACCGTGGCTCTCGTCTCCTCGAGATTGGATTACTGCAATGCACTGTATGTGGGCCTAAACAAGAGTCTTGTTCATCGCCTACAGATAGTGCAGAATACTGCGGCCAGGATGTTTCTCAATCTTCCTAGCCTTTCCTCTGTATCCTTGGCCAGGAAAAACCTTCACTGGCTGCCCATCCAGTCTAGGATTTATTTTAAGCTCCTCTGTCTTGCTCATGGAGCTATGTATGGCTTTGGCTCAGAGGGCATTCGGTCCCTCCTCCATTCTTATTCCCCCAGTAGAGCTCTCCGCTCATCAAATAAAAAATCGCCTTTTTGTTCCTAGATTTGCAAAAGCAAGATGGGGAGGTAGAGCGTTCTCCACTTTGGTACCTAAGCTCTGGAACTCCCTCCCCCCAGAACTGGTTGGACAACCCTCTCTGGCGCTTTTTGGCAAATCATTGAAAACCGGGTTCTTTGCTAAAGCTTACTCGTAGACTTGCACCTGGTGAATTTAGACTATTTTGGTCTGTCTGGCGCATTGATGCCCTTGGGCTAAGTTGCGCGGTATAAGTCTCCCCTCACTCACTCAGGTGTGTTGACAGGTCTGTTCTAAGCTCCTGCGCCTTCTGCGGGTCAGGAGTGAGGTGCATTGACAGGTCTGTTCTAAGCCCCTGCACCTTCTGCGGGTCAGGAGTGAGGTGCTTTGACAGGGCTGTTCTAAGCCCCTGCCCCTTCTGCGGGTCAGGAGTGAGGTGCATTGATGACAGGGCTGTTCTAAGCTCCTGCGCCTTTTGCAGGGCAGGACTGAGGTGCATTGACAGGGCTGTTCTAAGCCCCTGCACCTTCTGCGGGTCAGGAGTGAGGTGCTTTGACAGGGCTGTTCTAAGCCCCTGCACCTTCTGCGGGTCAGGAGTGAGGTGCATTGACAGGGCTGTTCTAAGCTCCTGCACCTTGAACAGGTCAGGAGTGAAGTGCATTGACAGGGCGGTTCTTAGCCCCTGCGCCTTCTGCAGGTCAGGAGTGAGGTGCATTGACGGGGCTGTTTTAAGACCCAGCGCCTTCTGTGGGTCAGGAGTGAGGTGCATTGACAGGGTTGTTCTAAGCCCCCACGCCTTCTGCGGGTCAGGAGTAAGGTGCATTGATAGGGATGTTCTAAGCCCCCGCGCCTTCTGCAGATTAGGGGTGAGGTGCATTGACAGGGCTGTTCTAAGCTCTGGCACCTTCTGCCGGTCAGTAGTAAGGTGCATTGACAGGGCTGTTCTAAGCCTCTGCATCTTTTGCAGGTCAGGAGTGAGGTGCATTGACAGATCTGTTCTAAGCCGTGCACATTCTGATAGTCAGGAGTGAGGTGCATTGACAGGTCTGTTCCAACCCCCTGCACATTCTGCGGGTCAGGAGTGAGGTGCATTGACAGGGATGTTCTAAGCCCTGGCGCCATCTACGGGTCAGGAGTGAGGTGCATTGACAGGGCTGTTCTAAGCCCCTGCACCTTCAGTCGGTCAGGGTTGAGGTGCATTGACAGGGCTGTTCTAAGCCCCTGCACTTTCTGCGGGTCAGGGGTGAGGTGCATTGCAGGGCTGTTCTAAGCCCCTGCACTTTCTGCGGGTCAGGAGTGAGGTGCATTGACAGAGCTATTCTGAGCCCCTGCACCTTCTGCAGGTCAGGAGTAAGCGCATTGACAGGGATGTTCTGAGCCCCTGCACCTCCTGCGGGTCAGGAGTGACGTGCAGTGACAGAGCTATTCTGAGCCCCTGCACCTTATGTGGGTCAGGAGTGAGGTGCATTGACAGAGCTGTTCTGAGCCCCTGCACCTTCTGCAGGTCAGGAGTGAGGTGCATTGACAGGGCTGTTCTAAGCCCCTGCGCCTTCTGCAGGTCAGGAGTGAGGTGCATTGACAGGGCTTTTCTAAGCCCCTGCACCTTCTGCGGGTCAGGAGTGAGGTGCATTGACAGGGCTGTTCTAAGCCCCTGCGCCTTCTGCGGGTCAGGAGTGAGGTGCATTGACAGGGCTGTTCTAAGCTCCTGCGCCTTCTGCCGGTCAGGAGTGAGGTGCATAACAGGGCTGTTCTGAGCTACTGCACCTTCTGCGGGTCAGGAGTGATGGGCATTAACAGGGCTGTTCTTAGGCCCTGCGCCTTCTGTGGGTCAGGAGTGAGGTGCATTGACAAGGCTGTTTTAAGTCCTAGCGCCTTCTGCGGGTCAGGAGTGAGGAGCATTGACAGGGATGTTCTGAGCCCCTGCACCTCCTGCGGGTCAGGAGTGACGTGCAGTGACAGAGCTATTCTGAGCCTCTGCACCTTCTGTGGGTCAGGAGTGAGGTGCATTGACAGGGCTGTTCTGAGCCCCTGCGCCTTCTGCGGGTCAGGAGTGAGGTGCATTGACAGACTGTTCCAAGCCCCGGCACCTTCTGCGTGTCAGGAGTGAGGAGCATTGACAGGGCTATTCTGAGCCCCTGCACCTTCTGCAGGTCAGGAGTGAGATGCATTGACAGGGCTTGTCTAAGCCCCTGCCCCTTCTGCAGGTCAGGAGTGAGGTGCATTGACAGGGCTGTTCTAAGCTCCTGCGCCTTCTGTGGGTCAGGAGTGAGGTGCATTGACAGGGCTGTTCTAAGCCCCGGCATCTTCTGCGGGTCAGGAGTGAGGTGCATTGACAGGGCTGTTCTAATCCCCTGCGCCTTCTGTGGGTCAGGAGTGATGGGCATTTACGGGGCTGTTCTAAGCCCCTGCACCTTCTGCGGATCAGGAGTGAGGTGCATTGACAGGGCTGTTCTAGGCTCTTGCGCCTTCTACAGGTCAGGAGTGAGGTGCATTGAGAGGGCTGTTCTAAGCCCCTGCAAATTCTGTGGGTCAGGAGTGAGGTGCATTGACAGGGCTTTTCTAAGCCCCTGCGCCTTCTGTGGGTCAGGAGTGAGGTGCATTGACAGGGCTTGTCTAAGCCCCTGGGCCTTCTGCAGTTCAGGAGTGAGGTGCATTGACAGGGCTGTTCTAAGCCCCTGCGCCTTCTGCGGGTCAGGAGTGAGGTGCATTGACAGGGCCGTTCTAAGCCCCGGCGCCTTCTGCCGGTGAGGAGTGACGTGCATTGACAGGGCTTTCTGAGCCCCTGCACCTTCTGCGGGTCAGGAGTGAGGTGCATTGACAGGGCTGTTCTAAGCTCCGGCGCCTTCTGCAGGTCAGGAGTGAGGTGCATTGACAGGGCTTTTCTAAGCCCCTGCACCTTCTGCGGGTCAGGAGTGAGGTGCATTGAGAGGGCTGTTCTAAGCCCCTGCAAATTCTGTGGGTCAGGAGTGAGGTGCATTGACAGGGCTTTTCTAAGCCCCTGCGCCTTCTGTGGGTCAGGAGTGAGGTGCATAACAGGGCTGTTCTGAGCTACTGCACCTTCTGCGGGTCAGGAGTGATGGGCATTAACAGGGCTGTTCTTAGACCCTGCGCCTTCTGTGGGTCAGGAGTGAGGTGCATTGACAAGGCTGTTTTAAGTCCTAGCGCCTTCTGCGGGTCAGGAGTGAGGAGCATTGACAGGTCTGTTCTAAGCCCCTGCGCCTTCTGTGGGTCAGGAGTGAGGTGCATTAACAGGGCTGTTCTAAGCCCCTGCACCTTCTGCGGGTCAGGAGTGAGGTGCATTGACAGGGCTGTTCTGAGCCCTGGCGCCTTCTGCGGGTCAGGAGTGAGGTGCATTAACAGGGATGTTCTAAGCGCCTGCACCTTCTGCGGGTCAGGAGTGAGGTGCATTAACAGGGCTGTCCTTAGCCCCTGCACCTTCTGCGGGTCCGGAGTGAGGTGCATTGACAGAGCTGTTCTAAGCTCCTGCGCCTTCTGCCGGTCAGGAGTGAGGTGCATAACAGGGCTGTTCTAAGCCCCTGCGCCTTCTGCGGGTCAGGAGTGAGGTGCATTAACAGGTCTGTTCTAAGCCCCTGCGCCTTCTGTGGGTCAGGAGTGAGGTGCATTGACAGGGCTGTTCTAAGCCCCGGCGCCTTCTGCGGGTCAGGTGTGAGGTGCATTGACAGGGCTGTTCTAAGCCCCGGCGCCTTCTGCGGGTCAGGAGTGAGGTTCATTGACAGGGCTGTTCTAAGCTCCTGCACCTTCTGCGGGTCAGGGGTGAGGTGCATTGACAGGGCTGTTTTAAGCTCCTGCACCTTGAACAGGTCAGGAGTGAAGTGCATTGACAGGGCGGTTCTTAGCCCCTGCGCCTTCTGTCGGTCAGGATTGAGGTGCATTGACAGGGCTGTTCTAAGCCCCTGCACCTTCTGCGGGTCAGGAGTGAGGTGCATTGACAGGGCTGTTCTAAGCCCCTGCGCCTTCTGTCGGTCAGGATTGAGGTGCATTGACAGGGCTGTTCTAAGCCTAGGCACCTTCTGCGGGTCAGGAGTGAGGTGCATTGACAGGGCTGTTCTAAGCCCCTGCACTTTCTGCGGGTCAGGATTGAGGTGCATTGACAGGGCTGTTCTAAGCCCCTGCGCCTTCTGTCGGTCAGGATTGAGGTGCATTGACAGGGCTGTTCTAAGCCTAGGCACCTTCTGCGGGTCAGGAGTGAGGTGCATTAACAGGGCTGTTCTAAGCCTCTGCACCTTCTGCGGGTCAGGAGTGAGGTGCATTGACAGAGCTGTTCTAAGCCCCGGCGCCTTCTGCGGGTCAGGAGTGAGGTGCATTGACAGAGCTGTTCTAAACCCCGGCGCCCTCTGCGGGTCAGGAGTGAGGTGCATTAACAGGGCTGTTCTGAGCCCCTACACCATAAGAGCAGAGGTTCTTCCAGTCAGGGGTGATGTGCATTGGGTGACTGTGGCAGGGTGTCGGCATTGGAATACCAATGAATGCTGCCTGTTCTGACTGTGGTGCATTGGCAGAGCTCTGTTTGGTTGAGACCGTGAGTGAACAGTTGGGGGTGTGCCCGGTTATGATCGAGGTGCTCTCGCTGAGCTGTCTGTCGTTTCCAGGGAAGGTGCTGCACTGGGTACTGAAAGTAGATTTAGGTGCAATGTCAGGTCTTTTTGAGGGTGACCAGGTGCAGAACACGCATGGGAGGAGCCGCAGCAGCGGGTCTGAGCTGTATTAACAGAGCAGTGCACTGCCAATGCTGGACTAGCAGGGAAGGTGCAGGGTGTGAATAGATTTTACTAGTGGCGCTCCGGTGCCCTCTAGTGCTGGACATGAATTAGTGCTGCAGAAATTGGGTGCATTGCGAAAGCTGCACATGAGCCTCTTCGGTTCATGCAGCGGTCTGTGGTTGGACGCCCGTAGGGCTGCTGCAGTCAGGAGAAGGCACGTTTGGCGAGTTCCAATGGAATACCGGGGGATGCAGTCAGTTATAATTGCGGTGCATTAGCGGAGCTCCCGTGGGTCCCATGAGTGGAATGACAGGTTTGAGGTGCATTAGCAGAGCTGCGTGTGGGTCCAGTACGGGAATCGTCGGGATTGTGGCTAGTGATGATTGAAGGGTATTGGCGGAGCTGCCTCTGGCCCCTGGCACTGACATAAGTTTAATACTATATTCCAGGTCAGCTGCAGCGACAGCGCGTGGGGCCTGGTGCAGCAAAGCAGGAAGTCCGGTTGCAGGGCTGCGAGTCTGTTGGGGGCACTGCCATAAACTCAGCACTGCATCTGCTGAATAAGGTTTGTGAAAGACCCCCCTCCCTCTTTGCTGCAAAGAGATATGCCCCCACTCCTGGCGGTTCGAAGGTGCCTTAGAGATCAAACCCCCCTCCACACACACCCCCCAGTCAGACGTGCTCTGCTCGGGCTGCAGAACTGCTTTTAATGGAACAAACGTACAGTCAGGGGGGGGGGGGTTGAGGAGCGGGAGGGGGCTGGATAAGCCCTCTCTATTCCTCCCCCAGCCCCCCTCAGAGTAATCGAGCCCCTGCAGCCCCTCCCCCTCAAGCCCCTGCACATGGCGATGTGCATAGCTCATGCAGGGCTGCGGCACAGCTGGGGGGGGGGGGGGGCTGCTGAGCGATGCAGTTTGAGCAGCCAGGAGCCCCACGCACCGTATCAGTGCGAGCAGAAGGCGCTGCAGCGCTCACCTGGCAGCACCGCACCCCCGGCACTGAAGACCGGCCCGGGCACTGCACCTCCGCCCACCAGAGGACCAGCCACCGGCCGGGCGAGCCTCCCCTCCGCTGCAGGTACGTCCGACACCCGCGTCCAGGAGCGGCAAGAGCCGGCGCGAACTCTCAGAAACTTCTGTGCCGAGGGACGCCTGGCTCTTATAGCAAGAATACTAAGAATAATACTTCTAATATTATCGATGACATGATGCATACAAATAATAACCATGAAGACTAACCTAGTTATATTGAACAGAAGAATTACATCCGGTCGCGTGATAAGTATTCATTAGTCCCCGGCAGCTCAGTGGGGCTCGCAGAGCCGCCTCCGCTTGCCCAAGACTAGCGAAACTTCACCGTCGTCGCTGAGATTTTGTCTGCAGTCCCATAATGAAATGAGCGACGGGTGGCAGGCCGCTAATAAACGATAATGCCCTCGTATACCGCACGTGGCAGGAACTGCCTGTGTTGTCTGTAAATTGCAAATCTACGCTGCGTGTTAAATATGAAATTAACACTTAATCGGCATAAAAGGATGAAAGTCTGATTTGGCCCTTGTGACACTGGAGTCTATGATTTGTGGATTATATACACATTTCTGCCCCCCGTGCACGTACCCACTGAACTGCAGTAATAGTATTTTGGGCTATTATTTTATAGGTGACCTGCAGATATCTACAGGAAGTGCCTTACCCTGGCTAACTTGCGTGTAATTATTTTATCATAATGGTCTAGCGGTTGTAGGGGTTTCACTCTTCAAATGTCCGGTGTGAGATGTCCATGCAGCAATCAGTCTGCTGAAGACATCCATGCGTAGACTAGCACTGGTAGTCCGGGTTAGTAGGAGGGGTGTGTAACCTCAAGTACCAGAATGCAGAGCGAGGTGAGCTACAAATGCCTGGCGTAGCGGTGCAAGCTTTCTTTATCTGTTTGAAGCCTGCCAGACATCCATACGTTGTCACAGTTTTGTTTCATAGCGTTAAATAGTGTTTTTTTGTTTTTCACATTTTTGGCAAAATCGAACTGGCTGTATTTGCAGCGGTGGGCAGAATGGTTTTAAACGTGCACATTTTAACTTTAAAGTGTGCGGAAGTATGAAGGCATGCCGCTCGACCACGTGAGTCGCGGTCCTGCACTTCCGGACCACTCGGTGAGCTTTCGCACCGGTATCCTCGGCTTTTATCGTACCCTCTTCCATGTGATTACACTTGTTAGCATGCCCTGCTAGGGGTATTTGCGCCCTTTTGCTAAACGCTCGCTGGCTTGCTCATCTTTTATCGGAAGCTCCTGATATTTAATGCTCGCAATTCACCCAGACCAGGTTTCTATATTGCACTCTTTTGATCCCATTTGAAAACCAGGACTTCAAGGCCCAGAATGCCACGTACTTGCCACGGCAAAGCTATGCCTGCATGGGCACAGTCTACCGTCATTCCGAGGACCTTGTGGCGCCCTTTACCGGTGCTTAGACCGTCGGCGACGCTGTAGCACCTATTATCAGACCTTCGCAAACACCCCTTAAGTCCTTGTGGCATCTTATTTGACAGGCTGCCTGGCATGTAATACACACGGCATGCGCCTATGCGTAAAGTTCCCTTATGACCCAATGTCGCCAAGGACGTCATGTTTCATTTGCAAGCAGCGTTTTCAGGTGCTTTCGTTCGAGTCGCGCAACTAAAATTATCCTGGACTACAGTTCCCAGAATTATTTAGCTTGTGAAAAGAAAAGCACTAAAGTGCCTCGCAGCCTCGTTAGTGAGGACGCCATGCGGCATTCTTAGTTGCAATAAACCAATCATTGGAGTGCGACCCTTTGAACCGTGGTCTATAAATTAAGCCCGTGACTGGCATCCTCTTCCCATGGAGTTACCGACTGGGTGCTGCTATCCCAGCTGAGGAAGGGTAGGCGGAGATGTAAGGGGTGTGCTGCTGTGCACTAGTACTTGGCACGGCTCCTTTCTCCTTGATTTTGGCGGCTTTTGCTCCACGGCTCCGAGACCGGATCCCCGGGGCCGGCTGCAGCAGCCCCTTCCTCCTTGTATTCAGCGCCCGGGCTTCGGAGCGCACTGCAGAGCCGCGGACACACCGCCCTCCTTTGCCTGGATTTGAGCCCCGCATGCTCGCCGGTGGGGCCAGTGCACCACACGCGCGCAGCTCCTGTTCCTACCGTAGAGCGCCAGTGCGGTCCAACCAGGGCGGCTGACACACAGCTCCTTTCTCCCGGTGCGAGCTGTTCGGGCTGCGCAGTGCGGCTGAGCGCTAGACACAGTTCTCCCCCTACCTCTGGAGCCACGCTAGGACACCCGATCCCCAAATGCAATATAGTACGATCAGATACCATACCATGCATTATGATAACATGTTTTATTGCAAAAATATACTCGTTCCAGCATAGACGTGAATTACGGAATATTTCTTACACATATTCCAGACCTCCTGTTTCCTGGTTCAACGTGATTGAGGGAGTCAATCAGGACTTGTCTTTTGCTTTACGCTCTGGGACTTGTAGTCCTGTTTAACAGAACTACAAATACCAAAGTACAAAGTAAAACACCTGGACTGGATGGATGCAAGAAAGTAGTCAGATACATATATAAGCCATCCTGCCCCCCCTCCCCCCACACACACACTTTGAAATCAATGCCGAAAGACTGAGTGAGTTACTCAAGCGAGTCTGCACTCATTCAGTTGATTCCCTGAGGAAATCCTGAAACCACTTTGGCTAAATCCTGCAATTTGCACCCACATTCTCAGTGGATTTCCTCATTACCCATCCTTTTCTCTGTCCTCCCTTCCTTCTCTCAGCCACCCTTCCTTCTCTTCATCCGCCCATCACACCTTCACCCACCCACCATTCCTATTCATCTGTCCATCTCTTCATCATCCCTTGTCTCCACCCACCTCTTCATCTATTCTTCTCCCCTTCCATCCTTACTTCTATGCATCAATCAATCCACCATCAACCTTACTTCTCTCCTGAATCCATCATCCTTACTTCAGTTCACATTTCTTCCATGATTCACTACCCCCCCAATTCAGCCGCCACCCCTCATCCACCCATCCTCTCTCGTTGCATTTGTTCTTCCTTCCACAGCTCAATCATGCCTTTTCCACCAGTGTCTCTAGAAAAACTCAAACTAAGCACACACTCCATTAAAAAAAAGTTTAATGTCGATCGGAGTACCCAGTGGCACCCCTCCCCCGCCACCGCTCAGGCTGCTGAGGCGCCGGGTTAACGACGCCACTGATTGGATGATCTACTGATGAATGGGCCTGGGCAGCCTGCCAGTGCTGGCTGTCACAAGGTGTTGTGCAGCGAGGGAGCAAGTACTGGGTTTCAGCTGGACAAGCTCATATACTCGGATGAAGCTTTAAAACCAACATCCCCAGTTCATCACTAGGCCTTTTGATGTCTCTGACTGTCACAGGCTGCCAGGTGATCTAGGGTTCTATGACGAGACGTTTAGGTGTCTCTGACTGTCACAAGCTGCCAGGTGATCTAGGGTTCAATGACGAGACGTTTAGATGTCTCTGATTGTAACAAGCTGCCAGGTGATCTAGGGTTCTATGACGAGACGTTTAGATGTCTCTGATTGTAACAAGCTGCCAGGTGATCTAGGGTTCTATGACGAGACGTTCAGGTGTCTCTGATTGTAACAAGCTGCCAGGTGTTCTAGGGTTCAATGATGAGACGTTCATGTGTCTCTGACTGTCACAGGCTGCCAGGTGATCTAGGGATCAATGAAGAGACGTTCAGGTGTCTCTGACTGTCACAAGCTGCCAGGTGATCTAGGGATCAATGAAGAGACGTTCATGTGTCTCTGATTGTCACAGACTGCCAGGTGATCAAGGGTTCTATGATGAGACGTTTAGATGTCTGACTGTCACAAGCTGCCAGGTGTTCTAGGGTTCAATGACGAGACGTTTAGATGTCTCTGACTGTCACAGACTTCCAGGTGATCTAGGGTTCAATGACGAGACGTTCAGGTGTCTCTGATTGTAACAAGCTGCCAGGTGTTCTAGGGTTCAATGACGAGACGTTCAGGTGTCTCTGACTGTCACAGACTTCCAGGTGTTCTAGGGTTCTATGACGAGACGTTCAGGTGTCTCTGATTGTCACAAGCTGCCAGGTGATCTAGGGGAAACTGCCTCTACAACGAAGCCGTTTCCACGAAATCCTTTACCACGCATGCTTTACAACGCATGCGTGGTTACAACGAAAGGCTTTACCACGCATACCTTTACTACAAATACGTAGTAAAGGCATGTGTGGTAAATGAAAAAAAAGGGGGGTTTGGGGGGTCTCCCCCATAAAAAAAAAATAAAGCGTTGGGATAAAAAGGGGGGCTGGGGGGTCTCCCCCCCCCCCAAAAAAAAACTTACCTGAAAAGCCGAAGTGAAGACGAAGTTGAAGCAATCAACGTCGTTAGAGAGGAAACGGAAAGTAACTTCCGCTTCCTCTCAACGACGTACGGCCGACGTAACCAAAGAAGAAGGAGAGAAGGCGAGTTATAAGGTAAGGGGCATTTTAGTAAAATAAATATATATATATTAAGGGTTAAGGGCAGGGGTAAATATAAGGAGTGGAGGCAGGGGGCATTTAAGGGGAGAGTTATAACCTTTTTCAAGAGTATGCCCTCACCATGCATACATTTACAACGAAAAACGTTGTAAATGTATGCGTGGTAAAGGTATATTCGAGGTAAAGGTTAAGCGTGGAAAACGAATTCCGTTGTAATGCATGCGTGGTAAAGGCATGCGTTGCAACGGAATTGATTGTAACGTCATACATTCGTGATCTAGGGTTCAATGACGAGACGTTTAGTTGTCTCTGACTGTCACAGGCTGCCAGGTGTTCTAGGGTTCTATGATGAGACGTTCAGGTGTCTCTGACTGTCACAGGCTGCCAGGTGATCTAGGGTTCTATGATGAGACGTTCATGTGTCTCTGACTGTCACAGGCTGCCAGGTGATCTAGGGTTCAATGAAGAGACGTTCAGGTGTCTCTGATTGTCACAGACTGCCAGGTGATCAAGGGTTCTATGATGAGACGTTTAGTTGTCTCTGATTGTCACAGACTGCCAGGTGATCAAGGGTTCAATGATGAGACGTTTAGATGTCTCTGATTGTCACAGACTTCCAGGTGATCTAGGGTTCAATGACGAGACGTTCAGGTGTCTCTGATTGTCACAAGCTGCTAGGTGTTCTAGGGTTCAATGACGAGACGTTTAGATGTCTCCGACTGTCACAAGCTGCCAGGTGATCTAGGGTTCAATGACGAGACGTTCAGGTGTCTCTGATTGTAACAAGCTGCCAGGTGTTCTAGGGTTCTATGACGAGACGTTCAGGTGTCTCTGATTGTAACAAGCTGCCAGGTTATGTAGGGTTCAATGACGAGACGTTCAGGTGTCTCTGATTGTCACAAGCTGCCAGGTGATCTAGGGGAAACTGCCTCTACAACGAAGCCGTTTCCACGAAATCCTTTACCACGCATGCTTTACAACGCATGCATGGTTACAACGAAAGGCTTTACCACGCATACCTTTACTACAAATACGTAGTAAAGGCATGTGCGGTAAATGAAAAAAAAAAGGGGGGTTTGGGGGGTCTCCCCCATAAAAAAATAAAGCGTTGGGATAAAAAGGGGGGCTGGGGGGTCCCCCCCCCAAAAAAAAAACTTACCCGAAAAGCCGAAGTGAAGACGAAGCTGAAGCAATCAACGTCGTTAGAGAGGAAACGGAAAGTAACTTCCGCTTCCTCTCAACGACGTACGGCCGACGTAACCAAAGAAGAAGGAGAGAAGGCGAGTTAAAAGGTAAGGGGCATTTTAGTAAAATAAATATATATATTAAGGGCAGGGGTAAATATAAGGAGTGGAGGCAGGGGGCATTTAAGGGGAGAGTTATAACCTTTATCAAGAGTATGCCCTCACCATGCATACATTTACAACGAAAAACGTTGTAAATGTATGCGTGGTAAAGGTATATTCGAGGTAAAGGTTAAGCGTGGAAAACGAATTCCGTTGTAACGCATGCGTGGTAAAGGCATGCGTTGCAACGGAATTGATTGTAACGTCATACATTCGTGATCTAGGGTTCAATGACGAGACGTTTAGTTGTCTCTGACTGTCACAGGCTGCCAGGTGTTCTAGGGTTCTATGATGAGACGTTCAGGTGTCTCTGACTGTCACAGGCTGCCAGGTGATCTAGGGTTCTATGATGAGACGTTCATGTGTCTCTGACTATCACAGGCTGCCAGGTGATCTAGGGTTCAATGAAGAGACGTTCAGGTGTCTCTGATTGTCACAGACTGCCAGGTGATCAAGGGTTCTATGATGAGACGTTTAGTTGTCTCTGATTGTCACAGACTGCCAGGTGATCAAGGGTTCAATGATGAGACGTTTAGATGTCTCTGATTGTCACAGACTTCCAGGTGATCTAGGGTTCAATGACGAGACGTTCAGGTGTCTCTGATTGTCACAAGCTGCTAGGTGTTCTAGGGTTCAATGACGAGACGTTTAGATGTCTCCGACTGTCACAAGCTGCCAGGTGATCTAGGGTTCAATGACGAGACGTTCAGGTGTCTCTGATTGTAACAAGCTGCCAGGTGTTCTAGGGTTCTATGACGAGACGTTCAGGTGTCTCTGATTGTAACAAGCTGCCAGGTTATGTAGGGTTCAATGACGAGACGTTCAGGTGTCTCTGATTGTCACAAGCTGCCAGGTGATCTAGGGGAAACTGCCTCTACAACGAAGCCGTTTCCACGAAATCCTTTACCACGCATGCTTTACAACGCATGCGTGGTTACAACGAAAGGCTTTACCACGCATACCTTTACTACAAATACGTAGTAAAGGCATGTGCGGTAAATGAAAAAAAAAGGGGGGCTGGGGGGTCCCCCCCCCCAAAAAAAAAACTTACCTGAAAAGTCGAAGTGAAGACGAAGCTGAAGCAATCAACGTCGTTAGAGAGGAAACGGAAAGTAACTTCCGCTTCCTCTCAACGACGTATGGCCGACGTAACCAAAGAAGAAGGAGAGAAGGCGAGTTAAAAGGTATGGGGCATTTTAGTAAAATAAATATATATATTAAGGGTTAAGGGCAGGGGTAAATATAAGGAGTGGAGGCAGGGGGCATTTAAGGGGAGAGTTATAACCTTTATCAAGAGTATGCCCTCACCATGCATACATTTACAACGAAAAACGTTGTAAATGTATGCGTGGTAAAGGTATATTCGAGGTAAAGGTTAAGCGTGGAAAACGAATTCCCTTGTAACGCATGCGTGGTAAAGGAATGCGTTGCAACGGAATTGGTTGTAACGTCATACATTCGTGATCTAGGGTTCAATGACGAGACGTTCAGGTGTCTCTGATTGTAACAAGCTGCCAGGTGTTCTAGGGTTCTATGACGAGACGTTTAGATGTCTCTGATTGTCACAGACTGCCAGGTGTTCTAGGGTTCTATGATGAGACGTTTTAGTTGTCTCTGACTGTCACAAGCTGCCAGGTGATCTAGGGTTCAATGATGAGACGTTCATGTGTCTCTGACTGTCACAGGCTGCCAGGTGATCTAGGGTTCTATGATGAGACGTTCAGGTGTCTCTGACTGTCACAGGCTGCCAGGTGATCTAGGGTTCAATGACGAGACGTTCAGGTGTCTCTGATTGTAACAAGCTGCCAGGTGTTCTAGGGTTCAATGATGAGACGTTCATGTGTCTCTGACTGTCACAGGCTGCCAGGTGATCTAGGGTTCAATGACGAGACGTTCAGGTGTCTCTGATTGTAACAAGCTGCCAGGTGTTCTAGGGTTCAATGACGAGACGTTTAGATGTCTCTGACTGTCACAAGCTGCCAGGTGATCTAGGGTTCAATGACGAGACGTTCATGTGTCTCTGACTGTCACAGGCTGCCAGGTGATCTAGGGTTCTATGATGAGACGTTCAGGTGTCTCTGACTGTCACAGGCTGCCAGGTGTTCTAGGGTTCTATGACGAGACGTTTAGATGTCTCTGATTGTCACAGACTGCCAGGTGTTCTAGGGTTCTATGATGAGACGTTCAGGTGTCTCTGACTGTCACAGGCTGCCAGGTGATCTATGGTTCAATGACGAGACGTTCAGGTGTCTCTGACTGTCACAAGCTGCCAGGTGATCTAGGGTTCAATGACGAGACGTTCAGGTGTCTCTGACTGTAAAAAGCTGCCAGGTGATCTAGGGTTCAATGACGAGACGTTCAGGTGTCTCTGACTGTCACAGGCTGCCAGTGCCAGGTATTCTCGGGTACTATGACGAGACATTCAGCTGTCTCTCACTGACACAGACTGCCAGGTATTCTAGGATTCTATGCTGAGATGCTTAGATGTCTCTGTCCCACGCTGCTAGGTATTCTAGGGTTCTATAGTGAGATATTTAGGTGTCTCAAACTGTAACACGTTTCCAGGTATTCTGGCCCTTGGTTCGTCGGTACACAGGGATTACATCGTGAGTTTCATCTTTGATGCGCTGCATTTATCTGCAGAGTTTTGTAAAGCGCGGAGCAGGCCTCGTGGGCATCGAAGCACTGCACAGCAGAAGCATAGCACACTTATAGATTTTATACATCGGGGGTTTCTAATTACCTGGTCCCTTTCTGGAGCAGGATCACAGTGCAAAACACTACAAAAGTAGCATCCGGAGTGCAAACAGCCATTAAAAGTATATGAAGGGTACGTATACTAGAGACAGAGGGCCAATTTAACATTCTATATTCGGCATCATTGGTACAATGACAAGTAAAGTACAACTTATACAAATCAGACAGAGAGAGCCTGGATCGCCACACAGGACGATGGGTACAAGTTAATCAGGGTAAAGTTGAACCTTCAGGAGGCCAGGGCTGGCACTACACTGTGGCACTAAATATAAACTTCCCTGATGCTGTGTTATCCTCACTCCTGGAGCTGAACACCGCACTGCATCATATATTTCTGCTTTCTTTGATAATGAGATACATTTTAAAAAAAAATAGAAACTTGTTTCCTTTTAAGTGGTCTTTCATATCTCTCCGTTCCACCCGTCTTGTAGCCAGGTGGTGAAGAGGAAGCCCACAGAGTGTTTCTGGTGGGTGGATAGGGCTGCGCCCCTCTGCAGTCGCACACCCCAGAGATTTCATGCAGCCTGGAGAGCTCTGGAAGGGTGCCTGACACCCCCAGACTCTGGGGAACAGGGAGGTTGAGCAGGGCTGAGGTGGGAACTCATGGGTAACTCCCCAGACCCAATGCCAACACATTGGACACGATCATACTGATCAAAGGTCGAGTCACTGCCCAAGGGGCTGCCCTACAGATTTCCAGAATGAAAGTCTCCTTAATGCTTGCCCAGGAAGCTGACGTGCCTCAGGCTGCCATCCTTGAATCCCTCCAGGATAGGATGTGCTATGCTTATAAGCTACCGTGTAAGAGTTATACGCGCACCGCCTCGTGGAGGGAGTAGAGCGCTTCAAACAGCTTCTAGCTGGTCCACAATTACCAAAACAAAGGATCAACCTTTCTGAAGGAAAACACACTCCGAGGAAACAAAGACAGACTCTGACAACTAAACCATGCAGAGTTTCCTGTTCCGGTGTAGTAAGCTTAGGTATAAACTCGGACAGAATGACATCTGATCTAAATGGAAAGGAGAAGGGACCTCAGGGATAAAAGGACCTATTTAGAGAGTCAAACTATCTGGAAAATTCTCTAGAATGGGGGAGGGTGGGGTCTTCAAAAAAGCAAAAACAAGTCTCCCAATTTTCCAGCCAAAGAAAAGGATGTCTAGTACAACAAAAGATCCCAGAATGGAACTTAGCTCTTCACATGAGGGCAGGAGAGATGCACATTTTTGAGCAGAATAAACACACAAGTTTTAAAGGGCCAACTTCCTTCCAATGCTCTCTAAATGCCTCAAAGCTGTTACGGAAGTCTAAAGATAGCAACGAGTTGGCCTAAGGAAAATTCTTCTTGTAAGAAAGAATATTCACTACGTCACAGAAGACTGCATACATCTTTTTCTGTAAACATCATTCAGGAATCTTGACCAAAGTAAGATCATAAGGCGGGTTTCCTAGAAGTTTGATCTGCAAAGCACATTTTCTCGATATCCCTTTTCTCTTAAGGCCTGCCCTTTCAACGTCAAAGCCATCGAGCAAAGATGTGATATTACTTCCAGGCTCAAAGCAGGGGGGAAGAACAGGAGAAGGAAGGATTGGAGGCACCACTCTGAATTCTTTCCCATCTAATTAGGAGGGGGCCAGGGAGAGTGTGGCCAAAAAAGGAACAACCATTGTTGCTTGAGCCTTCCTGATCTTACTAGAACCCCTGGAATCAGAGGAAAGGCTGAAAGGGCAGATAGAAAGAAGCCCCTGAGGCGACACTGCATCTATCCCCCAAGCTCCAAGTTCTCTGAACCTGGAAACAAACATGGGGCAGGGAGCATTCTCCTTGTTGGCAAAGAGATCTATCACTGGACAGTTCCTAATATTCAGACTTCCCCGAAGATCCGATGGCTCGGGCAATAGTCCAGTGAGGAGAGAAACATCATGTTGAGCCTGTCCGCTGCTCTACTCTCCACCCTTTTGATACAGATGGGGACAGTAGAGAGGTTGTTCGTCCCAATGAAAATTATCACCACTTATGATACCAGGTTCATGAACCATGTTCCACCATCTGTTATGTATGACTTGGTTGTCCTATTGTCTGTTGTTATCAAAACCGGAGTACCAGGATACAGTTATTTCCAGTATGAGAAATGCCTACTGCATTGTAGGGATCACCTCTCCTGGTGGCACATGGGGTCCATTGTGGCTCCCAGCCTTCACTCTCTACTGGCGAAGGTGTCCGTTCCTCAATGGGGGCGTTTGTACTCTGGGATCGTGCAACCTGTGAGGAAGTTGGATGAGTAACGACTTTCGCCATCCTTAAGAGTACAAACGCCCCCATTGAGGAACGGACACCTTCGCCAGTACAGAGTGAAGGCTGGGTCAAGCGTAGATCGAACATTATCATCACAACGAGGGTCACAGTTACGACAAGGGTCCTTGTTTCCAGAGCGATTTGTACACCGCGGACATGTGCCATTGTTGGCACAGTTAGCTTATGAATACTGCTGCTGCGAAGAATTCAACTTGATGAGGCACGGATACATTCCTTTTGGCCCGTGCATTGATGGAATATCTAGGATGGAATAACCACAACTATTGTGTTAAGATCTGAGCCACTTCTGAAAATATAAAGTTGATGACCACTTTGGCATCTCACTGAATTGGGTATTCACAAGTGAATTTATTGGATACGATATATATCGATCCCGGCAACTTCATTCGGATAAATTGACACACTTCCTCTTCGTTCTCCTGTCCATGTTGAGAGCTAAACAGCCCTACTTTCCATGAGAAATCAGTGTTCCCCCGGGATTTTTTGTCCTGATGAAGACCCCGATTTAAGGTTTGATGTATACCTACCATTATAATCTTGGGGTCGAAACGTCGACGGCTATCGCCACACACCAGTCGATGCAACTTAATTATAATTATTAATTATCAGCATTGCCAACATGGTTTCTTTTTAATTGTTGAGCATTAGTAGCTCCCTTATTCCACTGGCTCAGGGGTCTGAAGCCAGCTGTATCGGTTGTTCATGAATTATATACTGATACCATTGTTTGCACTATGACCTACCTTGCACATCCCTCCCTTACACAAACACCGTCCCTTACCTTTCCCGGGGCACTATGACAGTTGTGTTATTATTCTGCTATATGTAATATGAATAAGCACATTGTGAATAAATAACAGTGTGCTGAATCACTGGTTAGTGATTTCTTTAAATTTTGTTTTTTCAAAGTGTTTGTTTGTGTACTTGTGATACTTTGCCACTGGGACCCCCTATTTTGTATCGTTACCTCCCATTAGGACTGGCCCTTTTACTTGTGTCCTAACTCGGGAGCTTTCATTCGAAGATTGGAGAACTATTTATTTATTTAATTGATATAGACAGGACTTGCAGGATGCCAGCAGTGGTGGGCGCTTCTATGAATTAGCAACATGCCATGTGCGCTTTCACTGTGGCTGCCACTCCACTCATCCCCGCCCCAGCACTCACAGGACGCTGGCAATGGCAGATGCTTCTATGTATTACCAACGCATCATGTGTGCTTACACTGTGGCAATGCAATAGGTTCCGCATTTGCGACAGTTTGAGCTATTGACATTGTAAATGATGATCTCTTTTATCTATGCGTTCGTTTTTAAAACATAATTAAAAGGCATTGTCATTTACAATGCCATGCAATAGCTTAAAATCTCGCAAATGCGAGACCTATTGCATTGCAAATGCTTGTTGATCAATGTGGCAGTTCTGCGGTTGTAGGTGACCCAGTTTTATCTGTGCCGCTACTGAAGGTTTTAAGACCTGCGTTTGATTCCTATTAAAATGTATATAGTGCGTGCCTATGTATAATCCACAGGGTTTTCTAGAATACCTTTAAAACCAGGGTTTTCTAAACGTCTACGCCCTCCAATTTAATAACCCGCCCAGTCTCAATCAATGGCAGCCGAGAGGGCCTGGGCGGAAAGAGATGAGACTCCCAGAAGGGGTGTACCCTGGAGAGTGAGTGTATCCAATGCATCTCCTCTGACTCCTGGCTGTTGCAGTTCCTGAATGACAGCTGCAGAGGTGGAGCGCGCGCCACTGTGAGTGGCTGCAGCTGTCATTCCGTAATAGAGGGAAAAGACGTGACAAGATTCAGGTAGCGTCTCTCCCATCAATAACAGAGTCCTACGCCACCCCAATGGTTTACAAAAGCGTAAATAATATTTGCAAGTCATAATTTCTGCCATGGAGCTCTGTTCCCATCTTGTGGTGAAATTGAGTAACCCAGCCAACGTGTTTTTTAGGCCTCTTTCAAATAACCTATTGTGACCTCACAGTGGGCCTATAGCACATCCATTTCTTACCATTGGTTGGCTTTATTGTTAATCTTATTTCCTTGCTCCTTATGCTTGCTATTTGTGTTCATCCCTCCATGCAGTGTAGCCACTCTACCATTCTTTTGATTGGGTGACCACAGTATCCTTCCACTGCGCTCGCTCTTAAGGAACTATTTGTTTTCCCGTTTTTGGCTAAACACTTCACAGTTCATGTTTTCTTCAGCTCTTTCCCTGCATACCATGTTGGTTGGGCTATGGCAAAGCCAGAGGCTTGCTAGTGAGGCTGGGGTACAGAGCTATACTAAGTTAGTCGTCGAGGGGCAGATTCAGTCACGCAGCAGCCACTATCACTGGGTGCAGAGCCATGTGAGACAAGAGCTGAGCCAGACGCACTGCAGACCAACTGGGTTGATGCAGAGCCGGTCAAAAGTCTGGTTAGGCAGTTCCATACAGTTCACAGTGCCCCAGCCCAGACTACCTCACATGGTACTTACTGACTCCAGCACCATGTCCCACTGGCATGATATGCTGCACATGGTGCCCAAGCCCAGGAGGCCTGGCATATGACTGGCTCTTCCCCAACCCAACCAACATGAGAAGTGACCTACTCTTCCTTGCCCTACTAGCCTGCCTTGTGACTGATTCCGCCCCAGCCTTACTGGCCAGGCATTTCACTGACCGTGCTCCACCCTAATGTGCCAACGTGACTGGCGTTGCCCCAGCCATGCATATGACTGGCTCTGCGCCAGCCTTGCTATTTGAACAAGTAAGTGGCTCTGTCCCAGCTGTGGTGGCATGCCATGTGACTGAATGTTTCCCAGACCCACTGACCTGGTTTACGGCATGGCTCTGGCCCAGCTCTACAAATCTGCTGTAAAATCGATGTGCCCCAGCTCTAGTGGCCTGGTGGTTTTGACATAGGCTAAACCACCAGCTTTTGCAAAAGGGGTTACCTGGGTTTTTGGCCCCGTGCTAGACGGCCATCTAGGGAAACCTACCAAACCTACACATTTCTGAAAAGTAGATACCCAGGGGCTTCCAAGGAGGTATGGCTTGCGTGGATCCTCCGTTCCTTTACCCGGAATCCCTTGCAAACCTTGATTTTAGCTGAAAAAATCAGATTTTTCACACATTTCTGTGTGGGAAAGCGTGGAATCACTGGGCTCACACAAATTTCCACCCACCCAGCGTTCCCCCAGGTCTCCTGATAAAAATGGTACCTCACTTGCGTGGGTAGGCCTAGAGGCTGCAACAGGAAAAGACCCAAATCGTACGGTGGAGACTTAAAAATTACCTTTAGCAAAACTACCTTGTTTTTTGGGGGGGGGGGGGGGCTCCTGAGTTTTTGGCCTGGGGCTCGGCGGCAAATTTTGGAAACTACCAAACCCAAACAGTTCTGAAAACTAGACAATCGGGCGAGTTCAGGGAGGTATGGCATGCGTGGGTCCCCCAATGTTTTCCTATCCAGAATTCCTTGCAAACCTTAAAATTAGGTAAAAAAATCACTTTTCCAGATTTTTTTGCGTGGGATCCCAGTGCCGGCACAAATGTCCTACCACCCAGCGTTCCCCTTGTTCTCCCGAGTAAAATGATACCTCACTTGTGTGGGTGGGCCAAAGCAGAACAGGCCAAAAATGTGTGGGTGGGCCAAAGCAGAACTGTTACAATTTCTTAAAAATACATTTTTGGCCTTTCAGGATTGATACATTTAGCACAGAGAATTCTACGGTTTTGGGGTCATCGAAGTCACAGGCCTTTGGCCCACCCACACAAGTGAGGTATCATTTTACTCGTGAGATCAAGGGGAACGCTGGGTGGTAGGACACTTGTGCCGACACAGAGATCCCACGCAAAAATGTATGGAAAAGTGTTTTTTAAGGCTAAATTTAAGGTTTGCAGGGATTTCTGTGTAGGAAAACATTGGGGGACCCACGCATGACATACCTCCCTGGACTCCCCCGGGTGTCTAGTTTTCAGAACTGTTTGGGTTTGGTAGTTTCACAAGTTTGCCGCCGAGCCCCGGGCCAAAAACTCAGGTGCCCCCCCAAAAAAAGAAGGTAGTTTTGGTATAGGTTAATTTAAATTCTCCACCGTACGATTTGGGCCTTTTCCTCTTGCAACCACTATGCCTACCCACGCAAGTGAGGTACCATTATTTTTGGGAGACCTAGGGGAACGCGGGGTGGGTGGAAATTTGTTGATCCACTCAGATTCCAGAACTTTCCACCACAGAAATGTGAGGAAAATGCGTTTTTTGTCAATTTTTTAGGTTTGCAAGGGATTCTGGGTAACAGTACCTGGTGGGAGGCAGTTAAGTCACCCCATCCTGATTTCCTCTGGGTGTCTAGTTTTAAAAAATGTAGAGGTATGCTAGGTTTCTCTAGGTGCCGGCAGAGCTAGGGTTCAAAAACGAAAGGTAGGCACTTTGCCACAAAAGGGCCCGTTTTCACTGCGAAAATTCCGGTGCGACCACGTTGCGTTTTGCGCTGTTTCCTGTGGCAGGCACTAGGCAGACCCAGGCAAGTGAGGTACCATTTTTTTCAGGAGCCCTGGGGGAAAGCGGGGTGGGTGGAAATTTGTGTGAGACCAGTGATGCCACACTTTTAAACACATAAATGTTTGAAAATAATAAATTATTTCAGCTACATTTAAAGTTTGCTAGGGATTCTGAGAAAAGGAACGTTGAAGGATCCATGCAAGCCATACCCCCTTGAAAGCCCCCGGATGTCTACTTTCCAAAAATGTGTGGGCATGCTAGGTTTCCCTAGATGGCAACCGAGGAAGGAGTGAAAAACCCATGTGACCCCCCCTAGCTAAGCCAATTAGTTTTGACAAAATTAGTTGCTTACTTGTGCAGCGTGACAATTTGGGCGCAATATTGCAAGGAAAATATGACGAACATTGTGAGTTTTGCAGAATATTGTGGATACAATTAATTGTTAGATTTCACCAGAGAGACCTCACCATGTAGTCCCATGGGTTTTCAAGAATATCTACAATTGGCAGGTTATTCGTAAGCGGAATGTACACCTTGGCACAGAAACTAAGGAAAAAAAGATCCCTACACAGCCATCTATTCCTCAAACACACACACATACTGGTTGGATTTGGCACGAGGGCGAGTGATGGTTCAGTATATATAATTTTATTAACAAGCGATTTCACAAAAATGAAATGCACTGTCAATTACATGGACAAAAAAACTGAACCAATGACTCGTAGCTCGTGAGCTGTAAAGCCACTTCAAGGCACCAACCGCTTTACAGGCCATTCACACACCTTTCATACCTGACACACAGAAGACCATTCACACCACCAGGCACAAAAGCAACACATCACAACATTTACAAAAAAAGTGACAAGGTGCGTCCTGCTTCAAAAAAAAAAAGGAAAAAAAAAACTACACAGACATCAAGTTTTCAAACACACACACATACTGGTTGGATTTGGCACGAGGGTGAGTGATGGTTCAGTATATACCATTGTATTAGCAAACGATTTCACAAAAAATGAAATACACTGTTAATAATTGAAAGGAAAAGAAACTGAACCATTGACTCACAGCTCGTGCGCTGTAAAGCCACGACAAGGCACCAACCGCTTTACAGGCCATTCATACACCTTTCATACATGTGACACATACAAAACATTCACACCGTCAGCCGCGGACCCATCACATTACTACACCCCCACCAGCAGACAACGCCAATCAAGGGCCCATCACTTTCAAACACCCACATTCCTAACACAGCAACTACACAAACTCATGGATTACATGGAGTGGCGCTCAACTAGCACTGTGTGTAGTAACCAGCATTAAGTCACTTCCCACACACCACCAGCCAAGCACCAGTCCACGCACACCACCAGCCAAGCACCAGACCACACACACCACCAGGCAAGCGCCACTCCACACACACCGCCAGCCAAGCTCCAGCCCAGGCACACCACCAGCCAAGCACCAATCCCAACACACCACCAGGCAAGTGCAAGACCACGCACGCCGCCAACCAAACAGACCACGCACACCGCCAGCCAAGCACCAGTCCACAGACACCGCCAGACAAGCACCAGTCCACAGACACCGCCAGTCAAGCGCCAAACCATGCACACCGTCCGACAATGGACACTACACACAAACCAACATCATACTTTAGTTTTTTTCAAAACAAATGAAAAACAAAAACAAATTGCAAATTGATACAAATCTACTAACACAAAAACTAATTCTAAAAAGACTACACAAATGCCAACTTTGAAACTGAACAATAAGTTTTAAAGAATAAAGACCAACCAGTTCACTTTACCACTCATGGATGCTCCCAAAAATTATTTTGCGTGTGGTACAATCTAAAACAAGCAGGTACACACAGCCCAGGGTTTGAAAGGCAGTCGGGGCAGTACATACGAACCTCATTCCGCAAACCTCTTCGCCAACAGACTCTACATCTCCGACTGGGAAAGTCTTTTGAGGTTGTTGGAGGAATTTGATCAGGAAAGTGGCGATCTTTCAATCTGACAACATCCTCCACCACTCCAACTCTAGGAACACTTGCCTGTTCCACTAGAACAAGGCTGCCTATTACAGACTCCTGAAACTTTACAAAAGTCATCTTTGACTGGGGACAAGATTTCTGGAACACAACAAAAGCATTAAAGGTTGCCAAGTGGAAAAGATGGACAGCCAACTTCTTGTACCAAATGTAAGCCTTACGAAGAGCAGCATACGGTTCCAACCTCTGATCTACTCTGTCAACACCACCCATGTGCCTATTATAGTCCATTATGCACACAGGTTTGCACGCTTCTGCAACCTGACCCCAAACAGTCACCGGTTCAGTGCTTTCATCATGTATGGAAGTCAACATGTAGACATCTCTCCTGTCTGAAAACTTCACAGCTAGAAGCTCCCCACAACACAATGCACTGCAGTGTCCCAGAGCAAGCTTTTGACAAACAAGTTATTTTGGGAAACCTTTACGGTTTGAGCGGATTGTGCCACAAGCAACAGTGTCCACTTTATCCAATTCCCTGAACAACCGCACACCAGGGTAGAAGTTATCGACATACAAATGATGGCCTTTGTTAAAAAATCCACAACCAAGTTCCCACACAATTTCCTCAGTCACTCCAAAAGTCGACGGACAACCAGGGGGGTTAATCCTGGATTCCTTACCCATGTACACCCTGAAATTAGAGACATATCCAGTCAGACTGTCACACAGCATATAAAGCTTAATTCCATAGCGTGCCCTCTTACTAGGAATGTATTGCCGAATTACCAAGCGGCCATTGAACAACAGCAAAGACTCATCCACTGCAATTTCTTTCCCAGGATAAAAGATCTCAGGAAATCGATCAACGAAATGATCAATGACAGGCCGAATCTTGAAAAGACGATCACAATCAGGGTGATCTCGTGCCAAAGCAGAACTATTGTCAACAAAATGCATCATCCGAAGCAGAAGCAAATACCTATCACGACTCATGACTGCCGGAAATATGGCTGTTGCCATCAAGGGACTAGTAGACCAATATGATGCCATTGATGGTTTCCTAAGCAAGCCCATCAAAAAAGTTAAACCCAAAAACTTTTTCATCTCCTCCAAATTTGTGGGAGTCCACAGGGTAGCTCTAGCATGGGGCTTAAGGCTGGCACTGTTCACTCTCAAAAAATGTTCGCATACAAATTAGTCTGCTCTACAATCTCTGCCAAAAACACATCATCCATAAACAACTTGAAAAAATCAATTGGCAAAAAGTTTTCAGTGTTCACCCGACACCCTGAAACACCAGTACATTCAGGCAATGCCGGCTGCACCATGCCTGGTGCAACCCAGAGGTCAGAACTTTCAACGTCAAGTCTTGCAGCCACAGGTTGCCGCCCAACTGCCACTTGTCTCACTACACCAACTGGAAGTCTAGCAGCCCCGATGCCTCTTGCTGCACTATTGGCACAGCTCCTCCGCAACCCAGGCACTTCATCCACACCAAAAGTAGCTTCATCAGCACTCAGAGTATCTTCATCATCAGATGAAGCCATGTGTAGAGAAAACTCACTACCTGAATCTTCACCTCCCACCTCTGGCTCAGAATCAGAGTCAGTCTCTGGACCATGGTCAGAGGAAGAATCAAAAAGCATTCCAACAACTTGCTGAGCAGTAATCCGGCGGCTAGCCATTATCCTTACAAATAAAGGAGTCTGCACAAACAACTCAACAGCCCCCACACTGTGCAAAGTAAGCAAAAAGATTTAAGCCTTTATCACAAATATCTATATATTGAAAAAATATACAATTCACTTACAAGAGACACCTACACTCACCAGCACCTACTCTGCAAAGACACAGCAAATAGGCAACAATATCCCAATAGAAAGAAGAAGAAAAAACTTACATCTACAGAAGTACACATCAAGAACAAATGCAAAACATGTTTTACAATCACAAAAAACAGAAACCAAACATACTCGTATTATTACACACTTTGCAAAAAAAACAATTATATTACAATTGAACAAAAAAGGTCTCTTACGAAACACATGCAACTACACAAACAGCAGAACAACAGAACCACTAGTAACGGAACCACGCACTGCAACAATCTAAAGAGAAAATATAACAATACACATTAGAAGAAACAAAAACAACACACATTACAACAGGCTATGTCACAGGGTATGTCACAAATGGGGTGTCTGTCCCCATGGGGGGCAGAATATAAACTTTATAAATGTGGGCCCCCTTGAAGCAACCCTACAGAGGGCAGAGAGGCCAAAGTAAGACACTAATCTGCCCCCAGAAGGGGCAGAACGTATTTTTGAAAACAAATGGGCCCAAGGAAGCGACCCTTGGCCAATAGGTCGCTTCCTATAACAAACAAAAAATCCCTGGGTGTCTAATGGACTTTTCTACCGCCCCTGGGTCCAGACACGGTAAAAAAAAACAGCCGATCTGCCCCCAGGGGGGGCAGAACAGTCTAAAATATGTATATTGCCCCTTGGAAGCGACCCTTGCCCAAGGGGTCGCTTCCTTCATAAAAAAAAGCCCCGGTGTCTAGTGGGCTAATCTACCCCCTGGGTCCAGATTCGGCCCAAAAAGCGGCCAATCTGCTCCCAGTGGGGGCAAAAAGGTCTAAAAAAATTATTTAGCCCCCTGGAAGCGACCCTTGCCCAAGGGGTCGCTTCCTTTATAAATAAAATACAATCCCTGGTGTCTAGTGGCCTTTCTGACCCCCCTGGGTCCAGATTCGGCCCAAAAAACGGCCGATCTGCCCCCAAGGGGGCAGAAAAGTCTAAAAAAAATTGTGGGCCCCTTGGAAGCGACCCTTACCCAAGGGGTTGCTTCCTTTATACATAAAATACAATCTCTGGTGTCTAGTGGGCTTTTCTGCCCCCCCCTGGGTGTAGATCGGCCAAAAAAACGGCCGATCTGCCCCAGGGGGCGCAGAAAAGTCTGTAATTAAATTTGCCCCCTAAGGAAGAGACCTTTGCCCAAGGGGTCGCTTCCTGCACACAAAATAAAAACAAAGAAACAATCCCTGGTGTCTAGTGGGGGCATTTCTGGAGCAGGATTGCGACGCTGTGCGCGATCCTGAACCAGAAATGCCCTGCATTGGGACATCAGAGGAGAGGAAACACTGTTTCCTCCCGCCCGATGCCTCAAGGCACCGAGAAACGCCCCCCCCCCCCCGGAGCAACAAACACTCACCCTTCCTCTGGACGCGCTGGAAACAAATGGCTTCCAGCGCGTCCAGCACTTCCTGATGAAGTCGCGCTGACGTCACCAGGAAGCGTGGGGGGCCAGGGGGTGGCAGCGGAAAGTCTTCCGCTGCCACCCCTGCTAACGGGACCAAGATCAATGCCGAGGGCTGCGCTGATGACGGAGCGGTTCCGTCATCAGCACAGCCCAACCGACACTGATGACTGAACCGCTCCGTCATCAGCGTCGAAGGGGTTAAGCGTGTTTATCAAACCCATTTAATCCTGAATACATTTGATTTACAATATCCGTTACAAGCAACATTGTGAAAACTTTAAACGAAAGTGTTTAGTTTGAAAAAAAGTAAGTGCCCGGGCCCTTGTCAGGAGGCCACTGTGGCATGCACCACCCCTTGCCCCTGCTGGGGCTGCCAACGACAATACCAACACAAGTACTAACTATCACAATCCCAGAAGTGTGATAATTTAGACTATTCCAGACCACTCTAAGCTATAACGAAGGTTTGAGTGGCAGGTATTAGCTATTTTTATTGTATTTTTAATGGTAAAACTGTTGTTGTGCTCAGTTAAAAATTAGACAGACAGCACCACCGTGTGGCGGACTGTCATGTTATGTTATGTTATGTTATGTTATGTTATTAAAATATTTATTAAGCGCACTGTGCTGGTGTTGATAATTAAGTGCCAGTGCTGAGCACCGGAAACCACAAGCTAAAATTAAGCACTGGTTGGTATTTATTTAAAAGGCTCCATATGAGGACAAACAGTATCTGCCTTCCATATTTTATTCAAATATTTTTACGCTTCAGAGTGACAAAATGCCACTATAGAAGGGTGAAGGAAAAAGTGCACTTTCACATTTCCCAGTAAATAGGGTGACCATGTATTTCCCTTTTCATTGGGACACCACTTTTCCCTGTCCCAAGCTTTCAAATACTAAATCTGTGCAGGCCTGTAGCCAGAATTATATGATGAGGGTGGGGGCATGGTGTGAATGCAGTACGTTTAAACAAATATTACTTTCTCAAGAAGCTCTCTGTGCTTGGGTAATTTGGGGTGGGCCAAGCATTATTGCCCTCAATCCCCCCTGTATCTACAGCCATGAATCAATGTATTCTAGGAATTAATATATTGGTTCTCTGCATTTGGAATAAATATAATAAACGGGACACGTGGTGCCATCTGGTTTCTCTCTACCCAGCCCCATAATTTAAATGCTTAGCGTTGATTTGTCTCGATGGGTCACAATTATGAGCCATTACAAATTGTCTCAACCTATAAAAGATAGAATGAGAACTTCTCTATGCAACGCTATTTCACCCAATACCATGTGTATAATATTTAAATGCACGGTCATGTACAGGTGTCTTCATATTATAACGTGCATTGGCAAAGCCAATATGTCTAGCCTCTGCAACTTGGTAGAATGGTTAATTAAAAAAAATGTTTATATTTTTTTTTTTTAAAAAGCAAATGCCATAAAAAAGAGCAACAAACATGTTTCCACCTAAACATAGTGTCCATGAGCTTGCAATAAAATGTCTTAATTGAAAAGATAATGACTATAATCAAATGGAAATGTAGCAGGACAGCACTAGTACTTCCTAGGAGGCATGGGAACTTGGGATAGGTATTGATTTTAAATAAAAATATATTACTTTTGCAAGTGTGCTATTGGCCTTGAAATAATGTAACCTCAAGACCTGGGATAAAGAATGGAAAGAGAAGAACACGGCCAAGTCAAGTATCAGCCCCCCAGCCTTGGTGCTGGTGAACACTTCTTTTTAGGTTAGGCAGATGTATGCATGTGATCATGAAAAAATGCAGCCGCCCACAGTGCAAGACAGCCAGTGGCTGAAGTAGGCTGACCTATTGCTCCATGATTCATGCTGTGGTGGACAGAAGCATATTGTGAATGACCGCTAACTCGCCAAGAGAAGGAGATTGACCCAAAGCCCTCTATACGTGCATACTTCTCTGTATTTATTTTATATGCTTTAATTACATTAGGTTAGCAAATAAGCTACAGCTGTCTCTAGGCCAGACCTCAAAAAGGATCTTGCATGATAGATTGCTATCAGATGTGTTACCCATTGGGTACAATTGTAATTAATCATTACAACAATTCCCAGAATGTTTTCATTTTTTGTTTCAATGAAAGCCCAGAACTGATCACATGGTGTCTTGTGACATAAATTAACGTGCCCTGCTTTGTGGGGGTTGTAGGACCACCTCTCATTCTTTTGATGGGGGAATCTGAAGGCAGACCCCACCTTGTTTGTGAGGGAGGCAATGTGATGGCTGTACGCCTCTTGTCCCTTCCCCGTTCCCCCCCCAGACCAAACTCTGCCTTCAACATGTTTAATTGAAATGAGGCAAAACTACAACTTCCAGAATGCACTGATTTGTTAAATGAAAGTTTGCTACAGTAAATATAGACTATCGGCAGTGCTTTAAATGGGCCGGTACTCACCGGTACTGAGTACCGGCACTTCTTATTTTTATCACCCTGAGTACCGGCACTTTTTCTATGGCCATGGAGAGTACCGGTACTCCTGGAGGGTAGGCGCATTGGTCTCTAGTGGTAGTAGCCTTTCTCTTTGTTCAGCCAAATCACTTTTAAAGCACTGAGTTGAGCCCCCGCTGAACTATTCAGCGTGGGCTCATTTGCATAATATCTGAGTGTTCGCCATCATAATGTGTTGCAAGGAATCGAGTCAGCCCAGTTACAGCACAATGTGAAAAGCCATGGGAGGTTAAAAGGGCTTTAATCCCACCCGATTATTTTGTGTGAGTGTCTGCTTGTGTGTGTGTGTGTTTTTATGAGAAATATGACAAAATATGTAAAGGTTAAAATATCACAGTTTGACTTTCATTTTTTATAAGGAATTAACCGGATTTGTTTATAAAAAGAAATTTCTCGTGTGTATTGCAACTGGTATATATGCCGAAAAACTTCGCATGTCTTGCATTTAGCCCCGCCCCTAGCCCCGCCCACTCGCCACATTTAAATGAGTACCTGCACTATTTTTTTCCCATTAAAAGCACTGACTCTCGGTATCAATAGTCTTCTACAGACCCTAGTGTAGATGCAGGTATTTTACTCCTTGGTTTGAGGAGCTTGAAGACCCCTACTCCTCTGATGCTGCAAACTGTGCACCCAGTGGCGTTCGAGGTCAGGTGGTACCCGGTGCGGAAAATTTCTTGCCACCCCCGGCTTGACAAATTGGTAAAAATATGTGTTTAAAAACACATTTTTGCTATTTTGTTAAGCCGGTGGTGACAAGTGTCATCACCGAGGGGGGTGAAACAATGGCAAACATTTGTGTTGAAAACACATATTTTTGCCATTGTGTCCCCCCCCCCATCCCTCCAGTGATGACACCAGGGTGGCCAGCACCCACCGCACCCCCCTTCCTATGCCCCTGTGTGCACTCCCTGTTGTTTTGGTATGGCTGCAGGCCGAGAACTCCTCCCCGTTTTTAAGGCGGTGGCAATCAGGACTACATCCACTTTGTAACAGCTGCAGCAGTGCTTAATTTGTGCCAGTGTTTGCCAATGCTTGACACTGGCACATCTTTCTCGACACCAGCACCTATTTATGACAGTCTACCACACGGTGGCGCTGCCTGTATATTTCTAAACATCAGCTGATGATTTAACATTGCAAAATATATACAATAACAAGACCAGACTCCCCAGGACAGACTTACAGCTGTGGATGGCCAGGAATGCCCATAGTGTCATATTTACAGTAATGAAATGGTAAGTAGGTAGTGTAGCGCTCTAGTGCTCCGAGGGTCTCAGGTTGAGCCCCCGGAAGCACTACCCACAATGTATCACTTTCTGGCCAGGCGTGGCCAGAAAGCTTTAAATAAAGGGACCGAAGTGGCACGGCACTTCCTGTCCACACCAGCATAGCGACAGTGTGTGTGTCTCTTATTGTACATGTTCCTGCGACGCAGCGCTGTAGGCCTTGCCAGGCATTTGAACCCCCACACTGGCGATGAAGGTGGGATCGACGTAAATCAAGCAGCGCCGGCCAGCGGCATTACCTGCCAGATCAGCAACTGCCCCGAACACCCCAACCGCGACACTGGAGCGGAGCACCGACAACGGCGAAGGCACAGTCGGCCACCGAAAGCAAGAGTACACTCACCGGTAAGCAGCAGATGCTAGAAGCTGCGTGGGGCACCGACAGTATCAGTGGCCGGAAGGCCCAAGCGGAGAAACGCGCCGAATGAAGCGACCCGGCAGCAGGCCCAGCAGTGCGCGCATGCGCAGAGAGCGATACGTCATCGCCGGCGAAAGAGGCACTGGGAGAGCGCGAGGCAGGAGAGGCATAAGCAAGCGCAACCAACAATTCCACAAACACTTGCTCAAACAAACACTAACAAGCACAAGCAAGTGCAACCAGCAATCCGACAAGCACTGGATCAGACAAATATCAACAAGCACGAGCAAGTGCAATCAGCAATCCAATAGGAAGACGCCTAAGGGGAAAACACCAAGCCACCTCCCAACACCAAAATGACCACAAACCCAGGAGGGGCGACTGGGGGAGCACAGCCAGGAGCCGGCCAGGCTCAGCAAGCAGGACCCCCGCCACAGGCACTAAACCTCGGAACACAGCCGCCAATACCGTCAGCCCACTCACAAATACAAGCACTACCACCATTCAGCGAACTGATAGACCCGGGGACAGCAGCTCCCAGATGGGCCGTGTGGCTGGGGCAGCTCAATAACTATTTCACCGCTACCAGGGAGAAGGATAACGAAGTAAAGAGATCCCTGTTATTACACTTTGGGGGCACAGAACTGTATAAGTTGTTCAAACATCTGCCAGACACAGGGGATGACGATGACTATGACGCAGCCGTCAACGCGCTGAACGCACATTTCGACCCCCAGCTAAACCTGCACTATGAGCGATTCAAATTTCGCCAATCCAAACAGAGGGAAGGAGAAACTATGGACGTGTTCCATGCACGGTTGAGAGATCTCATAAGCACGTGCACCGATGATGACGAAAAGAAAGAAGTGACCGCACAGCTCATTCAAGGTTGCCGCAACAAGCACCTGAGGACATTGATTCTAAGGCAACCGCGCATCACACTTGAAGAAATATTGATCCTTGCCAGATCCCACGAGCTGTCGGATGCACGTGCGACAGCAATGGAAGCAGCCCTGAACCCACGGGCAGAAGCAGGAACCGTGGTGAAGACAGAAAGGGTAGACGCAGTCCGCAACACTGGTCGGGGAAGCAGAGGAAGATGGCCGACCAGAACGCCACGCCGAGCACCATGCGGATACTGTGGCCGAGACGAACACAACCAAGATGGCTGCCCGGCACGTGGAAAAACATGCTCAAAATGCGGAATACCCAACCATTTTGCAAGCGTGTGCAGGGGTGGCTCCCGAGGAAGAGGAGCGTCGGGAAGAAAACCAATCACAGGAGCCGTGAGGCAGCTATCACTAGACGAGGCAACGGCGTCTCGATCAAGCAGACCACCGAGACAAGCCCAGTTCGACGAATCTTCCACAAAGGATGAAGATGAATGTTACTACGTGTCATTCGTAAATGAACTAAAGAAACGGCGGAGGCCCCAGCCAAAATGCCAAATACACATCGACGGATCTCCGGCAACTGGCGTCATTGACACGGGAGCCACCGTGAATGTCATGGGAATCCAACACTATAAAGCGCTGAAGCCAAGACCCACGCTAGTCCCCTCGAAGGCACGAATACTTACATACGGCAGCCAGGAACCCCTCCCGCTGCGAGGGAAGATGGTAGTCCAAGTGAAGGCGGAAGACAATGAGGTGACGACAACGTTCCATGTAATAGACAAAGAGGCCGATCTACTCGTAGGAAGCAACACAGCAGAAGACCTCCGCCTCATTGCGTTTGCAAACGCCGTTAAAGCACTCCAAACAGAAGACATCCTGGAAATGTTCCCCACACTCTTTGAAGGCCTCGGTACCATCAAACGACCGCCAATCAAACTACACATCGACCCCGCCATTCAACCAGTGGCACTGAGGCACAGAAGGATACCATTCCACCTGCGCACCGCCGTAGAAAAAGAACTTAACCAACTTGAAGAACAAGGGGTGATCGAGAAAGTATTGGGGCCGACACCGTGGGTGTCCCCGATGGTGATAGCCGAGAAACCACGCCAACCAGGTAAAATCCGCATCTGCATAGACATGAGGATCCCCAACAAAGCCATTCGACGGGAGCGGCACCTCACCCCAACAGTAGATGACATCCTGGCGTACTTGAATGGGGCCCAATGGTTCTCTAAGTTGGACCTTAACGCAGGGTATCATCAGCTCAGACTAGCGGAAGAGAGCCGCTACATCACAACCTTCTCAACGCACCTGGGACTAAGACGATACAAGCGACTAAACTTCGGCATATCATCCGCAGCCGAAATCTTTCAAAACACAATTAAAGAAATCTTATCCGGACTTGATGGAGTGCTGAATGTCAGTGACGATATCTTAATTCATGCCAAAACGAGTGAGTAACACCACCGGAGACTGAAGGCCACCCTACAGAGACTCGCACAGTATGGTGTTACACTACACAAAGACAAATGCCAGTTCTTCAGAAAATCAATAGAGTTCTTCGGATACGTGTTTGATTCAGACGGAGTAAAAGTGGACCCCCGCAAATCCCACGCCATCAAGAATGCTGCAGCACCATCAACCGCGTCCGAAGTGAGGAGTTTCTTAGTGATGGCACAGTACTGTGCAAGATTTATACCCAATCTGGCCACGATCGCAGAGCCCCTGAGAAACCTAACGAAGAAAGACAGCCCATGGAAATGGACAGAATCTGAAGACAAAGCATTTCACCGAATCAAAGAAGCACTGCTGGACAGCACAACGATGGCATATTTCAACACTGCGAGACCCACCGAGGTAGTGGTAGATGCCAGCCCAGTGGGCCTAGGAGCCCTCCTGTCACAAGAATCCGAACCCGGGGTGTGGGCCCCATTGGCATTCGCAAGCAAGGCCCTGACAGCGACAGAGTCGCGATACTCGCAAATTGAGAGAGAGGCACTGGCAGTAAAATGGGCCTGCGCCCACTTTCACCTCTACATATCTGGCCACCCGTTCAGAATGGTAACGGACCACCAACCGCTAATACCCCTGTTCCGAGGCACCGCACCTCACCCACCTCCAAGGATCGAACGCTGGGCAATCCAAGTTCAACAGTACCAAATGGACCTAGTGTACAGGCCTGGGGCGAAAAACCCGGCTGACTTTGTCTCGCCACCCCCTCACAGAAGGGTCCCACAATGCAGACCAAGAAGGCCAGACCGAAGAGTTCATCAATATGCTATCAGCAGGAGCTTGTCCCTGCGCACTAACCGCCGATGTCATCACATCTCACTATGAGAGTGATGCAGTTGTCAAGAGGGTGAAAGAAGCAATTCACTCCGGAACGTGGGTAAACTTCCTAAAAGATACCAATGGGTGGAACGAAGCAGACAGAACACGCCTACAACAATTCTGGAAGATCCACGATGACCTTAGCTGCGCTGACAATGGTCTAGTACTAAGAGGAGCTCGCGTGGTCATCCCCAAGGCACTGCAAGAGAGAGCAACCACCCTGGCACACGAAGGACACCAAGGCACCCGCAGAATGAAAGCGAGGATGCGGGAGAAGATATGGTTCCCCAACATGGAGGAGAGCGTGGAGGCCCTCGTGCGAGAATGTCGAGCATGCCAAATTACCAGCAGCCCTGAGGTGCCAGCCCCAGTAATCACGGAAGACCATGCCCCATCGCCATGGGCATGGCTAAGCCTAGACTTTGGAAGTTTCCCAGACGGGAAGATTACAGTAGTACTAATAGACAACTACACCAAGTACCCCATAGTAGAAACAGCAGCATCAACCAGCTTCGCGAACATTCGCCCCATCCTCAGCAAAGCATTTGCCCTATTCGGCATTCCGAGGGTCATCAAAACAGACAATGAGCCTCCATTCCAGGGGAGCGAGTTCAAAGAATTTCTGAACAACCTGGGAGTCAAGCACCACCGAATCATCCCTCAATGGCCACAAGCCAACGGCGAGGTAGAACGCTTCATGAGGACAATAAACAAAGTGCTGCGAATATCATCCGCAGGTGGGAGTGACCCAGAAGAAGCACTGCAAGCCTTCTTAAGAGAATATCGTAGCACACCACACAGCACCACCATGCAGTCACCATGGGCGTTGATGCTGGCCGGACCACGGAGAGACCTACTACCCATGGCTGACAATTGGACTCCCGCACCCTACTCACCAGCAGACACACAAGAACGGAGAAGAAGGACCAACGAGAAGGCAAGTCGCAAGAGGAGAGCCCAAACAAAAACCCTAAACCCAGGAGAGACTGTGCTGATCCGAACAAGGAGGCCAGGAGGAAAGTTCAAGACACCATTCGAACCAGAACCCTGGGTCATCAAGGAAACCAGAGGGACAGCGATCACAGTCAGCCGAGATGGAGAAGAGGTGACTCGTAATATATCCTGGTTCAAGCAAATACCCACACCAAAAGGACAGAGCTCAGACAGTGGCATACCTGCAGCAAGGGAAGAAGAGGAGAATACAACTACAAACAACACCACATGCTTGCCCCCAGATACCGCAGAACAACCATCTCTGCCACTACCGGGACCCCCTCGAGACCAGATCCCTCCGAGAGGCAAGTGGCAATACAATTTCAGATCTAATCCACGACCCAATCACAGACTAGCTGATTTCGCATGCTGAACTGATTATTACGTTTATTTTAAAAATCCAAGTTGGGAAGGGATGTAGCGCTCTAGTGCTCCGAGGGTCTCAGGTTGAGCCCCCGGAAGCACTACCCACAATGTATCACTTTCTGGCCAGGCGTGGCCAGAAAGCTTTAAATAAAGGGACAGAAGTGGCACGGCACTTCCTGTCCACACCAGCATAGCGACAGTGTGTGTGTCTCTTATTGTGCATGTTCCTGCGATGCAGCGCTGTAGGCCTTGCCAGGCATTTGAACCCCCACAGGTAGTACTGGTACTGGCACAAGGCAGGGAGGGTGCGCGGTAAAAGCTGCCGTGACCCCCGAGAAATATATGATGCCCTGGCGCCTACTTTTCAACAAATTCTGCTCGGCAGTACATGCGAGTTATACACGTCCTGCAGTGAAGCCATTGTGGGAGGTAGTTTAATCTTCCTGAGCTCCTGGGCACCAGGGCACGGGAGAATTCCACTGCACAGAGCTGACCTGAACACCAACACTGTATCAGTTCTGTTCCTATTGAAAAGCGCTCTGACACCATCGGGTAAAGTCCGCGCTATATAAAAACGCATATATAAAACTGGGAATCCTGGAAGGACTCCTTCCCCTCTGGCCGTGACAAGAAGCTGAGAATTTTGTTTTGGGGGAGGGGGGGGAGGGGACGCGGGGGGGGGGGGGGGGTTGAGGGGAGGCGGGGGCCTTTGTCAACATTTGCCATTAAGACATGTGGATGGTGACATGGTAACGGCTCATTGATTGCTGACTTCGCATGTGATATGTAGTATTTATTCCGAAAGGAGCCTTGCAATTTACCAAAATGTGCAAATCAACTGCAGCGTTTTAAGATATGCTCGTTCAGCCGAAGCAACTGACGTGCACCAGGACTACGAGTCCCACAATGCATTTGTATGATCAACTAAAATCCTGATTTCGGATCAGCTCCTGGTGCTTTGAAATGCAGGCTCCATACACCAGCCTGTCTCGTGGGGGCTGCGGTCCACGCGCCACACCCGTCGTGGGCAGCTCCTGGCCCAGCCCAGCCCCACGAGTCCGTGTGAAGAGGACCCCCCAGCCCCAGAGCTCAGGCCTCGTGCTGCAGGAGGGAGTCGCCCCCGCCCCTCTTCTCGCGCCGGCCTAGACTTGCCTGGACTTGCCCTGGTCTCTGAATGAGCCCAGGCTGAGCTGAGCGGGCAGGAGTCTGCGGGGCGCATCCGGCGGCAGTGACTCTCGGGGGGGGGGGTATTCGGAGCAAGTACTGACACACTGCCAGAGCCTGTACGGACAGCCTTCCAGCGCCGAGGCAGCCAGCGAGCAGCACACAGTGAGTACTGGCACCGGGACTACATCTACCTGGCACAGCACAGCTACCTCTCCGCAGACTGCTGTACTATTCACAGAACAGTACCTGGGCTCCTCGGTGTGGCCTTTTATACAGTACATTGGACGGGACTAACGTTCCTCAGTGGGTCTTTAACTGTAATGGGGCATTTTTTATCGAGACTTTGGCAGTACTTCCCATTGGGGTTACTGTTTATGTCACAGTGCAGGAACAGCACTTCTTGGAAGTGCTATTCAATCTTATACGAGTGGTACAATATTCACCAGCAAGGTTGCTGTGCGCTAAATAGGGTAGTACGGACCCCACGCCTCAGGGCAACTGCCCTCTTAAATCAGGAGTGTGGACCCCCCCCCCCCCCCCCCCCCCCCCCAGGACTGCTGCACTCTTATACAAGGAGTGTGGACACCACCCCCAGGGCTGCTGCACTCTTAAATAACGAGTGTGGCCCCCCTCCCCCTCCCTTAGGGCTGCTGCACTCTTAAGCAAGGAATGTGGACACCACCCCTAGGGGTGCAGCACTCTCAAACAAGGAGTGTGGACACAACCCCCCAGGGCTGCTACACTCTTTAACAAGGAGTGTAGACACCACCCCCAGGGCTGCTGCACTCCTAAATAAGGAGTTCTGACACATCTCCCCAGGGCTGCTGCACTCTCAAACAAGGAGTTTGAACACGACCCTCCAGGGTTGCAGCACTCTTAAACAAGGAGTGTGGACACCACTCATTGGGGCCTCAGCACTCTTAAACAAGGAGTGTGGACCCCCCCTCCCCCAGGGCTGATGCACTCTTAAACAAGGAGTGTGGACCCCCTCCCCCAGGGCTGCTGCACTCTTAAACAAGGAGTGTGGACACACACCCCCAGGGCTGCTGCACTCTTAAACAAGGAGTGTGGACACCACCCCCAGGGCTGCTGCACTCTCAAACAAGGAGTTTGAACACGACCCTCCAGGGTTGCAGCACTCTTAAACAAGGAGTGTGGACACCACTCCTTGGGGCTGCAGCACTCTTAAACAAGGAGTGTGGACCCCCCCTTCCCCAGGGCGGCTGCACTCTTAAACAAGGAGTGTGGACCCCCCTCCCCCAGGGCTGCTGCACTCTAAAACGAGGAGTGTGGACACCAACCCCAGGGCTGCTGCACTCTCAAACAAGGAGTTTGAACACGACCCTCCAGGGTTGCAGCACTCTTAAACAAGGAGTGTGGACACCACTCATTGGGGCTGCAGCACTCTTAAACAAGGAGTGTGGACACAACCCCCAGGGCTGCTGTACTCTCAAACAAGGAGTTTGAACACGACCCTCCAGGGCTGCAGCACTCTTAAACAAGGAGCGTGGACACAACCCCCCAGGGCTGATGCACTCTTAAACAAGGAGTGTGGACCCCCCCTCCCCCAGGGCTGATGTACTCTTAAACAAGGAGTGTGGACCCCCCCTCCCCCAGGGCTGATGTACTCTTAAACAAGGAGTGTGGACCCCCCTCCCCCAGGGCTGCTGCACTCTCAAACAAGGAGTTTAAACACAACCCTCCAGGGTTGCAGCACTCTTAAACAAGGAGTGTAGACACCTCCCCCAGGGCTGCTGCACTCTCAAACAAGGAGTTTGAACACGACCCTCCAGGGTTGCAGCACTCTTAAACAAGGAGTGTGGACACCACTCATTGAGGCTACAGCACTCTTAAACAAGGAGTGTGGACCCCCCCTCCCCCAGGGCTGATGCACTCTTAAACAAGGAGTGTGGACCCCCTCCCCCAGGGCTGCTGCACTCTTAAACAAGGAGTGTGGACACACACCCCCAGGGCTGCTGCACTCTCAAACAAGGAGTTTGAACACGACCCTCCAGGGTTGCAGCACTCTTAAACATGGAGTGTGGACACCACTCCTTGGGGCTGCTGCACTCTTAAACAAGGAGTGTGGACCCCCCTCCCCCAGGGCTGCTGCACTCTAAAACGAGGAGTGTGGACACCACCCCCAGGGCTGCTGCACTCTTAAACAAGGAGTGTGGACCCCCCTCCCCCAGGGCTGCTGCACTCTAAAACGAGGAGTGTGGACACCACCCCCAGGGCTGCTGCACTCTTAAACAAGGAGTGTGGACACCACTCATTGGGGCTGCAGCACTCTCAAACAAGGAGTTTAAACACGACCCTTCAGGGCTGCTTCACTCTTAAACAAGGAGTGTGGACACCCCTCTTTAGGCCTGCAGCACTCTCAAACAAGGAGTGTGGACACTACCCCCAGGGCTGCTACACTCTTAAACACGGAGTGTGTACACCCCTCCCCCAGGGCTGCTGCACTCTAAAACGAGGAGTGTGGACACCACCCCCAGGGCTGCTGCACTCTTAAACAAGGAGTGTGGACCCCCCTCCCCCAGGGCTGCTGCACTCTAAAACGAGGAGTGTGGACACCACCCCCAGGGCTGCTGCACTCTTAAACAAGGAGTGTGGACCCCCCCCTCCCCCAGGGCTGATGCACTCTTAAACAAGGAGTGTGGACCCCCCTCCCCCAGGGCTGCTGCACTCTCAAACAAGGAGTTTGAACACGACCCTCCAGGGTTGCAGCACTCTTAAACAAGGAGTGTGGACACCACTCATTGGGGCTACAGCACTCTTAAACAAGGAGTGTGGACCCCCCCCCTCCCCCAGGGCTGATGCACTCTTAAACAAGGAGTGTGGACCCCCTCCCCCAGGGCTGCTGCACTCTTAAACAAGGAGTGTGGACACACACCCCCAGGGCTGCTGCACTCTCAAACAAGGAGTTTGAACACGACCCTCCAGGGTTGCAGCACTCTTAAACAAGGAGTGTGGACACCACTCATTGGGGCTGCAGCACTCTCAAACAAGGAGTTTGAACACGACCCTCCAGGGTTGCAGCACTCTTAAACAAGGAGTGTGGACACCACTCATTGGGGCTGCAGCACTCTCAAACAAGGAGTTTAAACACGACCCTTCAGGGCTGCTTCACTCTTAAACAAGGAGTGTGGACACCCCTCTTTAGGCCTGCAGCACTCTCAAACAAGGAGTTTAAACACGACCCTTCAGGGCTGCTTCCCTCTTAAACAAGGAGTGTGGACACCCCTCTTTAGGCCTGCAGCACTCTCAAACAAGGAGTGTGGACACTACCCCCAGGGCTGCTACACTCTTAAACAAGGAGTGTGTACGCCCCTCCTTAGGCCTGCAGCGCTCTCAAACAAGGAATTTGAACACGACCCTCCAGGGCTGCTGAGCTCTCAAACATGTACTGTGCAGAGACGTTTTAATGCATGGGCAAAGTGGGCAGTTGCCCAAGTCCCCTACATTTTATTTCTCCTCCCGGTAAAGTGAAGTTTCTCTTTAGCTCACTTCTGTGTTTATTTGTATCTTAATCTTTAATGTAAAATTCAAAATTACGAGCCAATATCAGACTTAATTTTTCAAAATATGGTAATAAAATCCAGAATTATTCAAAACAAGGGCACCAAAATATGTCTTTCCTGCCTAAAATCCTTCAAATGACACTGGTAGTGTGGAAGCCACTCAACAGGGCTGCTGTACTCTTAACGGGGCAGTACAGACACCCCTCCTCAGGGCTGCTGTAATTTTAATGGGACTATATAGACCCTTCTTAGGGAGGGTTAATATACACTTCATGGTAAAGTACCAGCACTTTTAGACGGGGTTGTTTTAACTCTAAATGTAGCAGTGTCAGCAATTACCAGTAGAACTGCTTCACGATTAACAGGGACTGTGGGCACGCCATGCCATGCTTAGTGGGGCAGTGAAGACTGTTTTAATGGCAGCACCTGCACTTTTCAGTTGGGTTTCTGGACTCTTACTTTGGCAATTTTCATCTGATATGTTAACGGGACAGTAATGTCACTCACAATTTGGCCACTTTAGTCTTAATAGAACAGTACGGGCACTTCCTGGCGGGGATGCTTTGCTCACAATGGGTTATAAAGACATCTTTCTGCAGGGCTACAATAGCTCTGTAATGGGACAGTACCGGCGCTTCCTGTGGTAGGTGCCTAAGGTCTATTCCCACTTCTCAACAGTGCTGCTATAGTTTCATTTGGGTAGTACAGGGATTTCCTACTGGGGTTGCTATGTTATTAAAGAAAAACTAAGGGTTCTGTAGGGTCCCACAATTCTTGGTCAAGAATTGTGAAAACATGTTGAACAATCAACATCCGTCGAAAGGGTCACTAAATGGGTAGTGAGTGTCTTAATAATTAACACTAACAATTAATGTCCTTTGGATCTGCATGTCGCCAATAATGTGCTGATTTTTTTTGCAAAAATGAGCAAACAGCAAATAATGGTTTTCATTGTTTCATGTATTGTGTATGGGCACTGGAATGTGCACATTCTCATCATGCAAGTGTATGTTCTTTATATGTAATGTCTGTGATTTGTACAGTATATTGAAAAGCAAATAAGTATAGGAAATTGCTTGATTGAAAGTAATGTTGGCTAACTGACAATGAATATACCAAACTAAAAATTGCCACTTGTGTTGTGCGGGACTTCTTTAATTTTGCTGTTTACTACAGTCCGTGCCGGGGCACGTTAATTGCTAGTCTTAATTATTAAGACACCCCCTACTCTTAAAACGGGGTCATTTGGTGACCCTTTGTACAGATGCTGATTGTTGAACATTTCCCCCAATTCTTGGCTAAGAATTGTGAGACCCGAAGAAAGCTTTGTAGGTTTTAAAAGTGTATGCCCAGGTGCTGAGGGACACTGGGCAACCCCATTATATTTAATGGATTAAAGAAAATCAATCGGACACTTCTGATCAGGTCTAGTATTCTTAATGGGACAGAACAGGCACTTCCGAGCAGGTGTGTTATTCTTACTGGGACAGAACAGGCACTTCCGAGCAGGTGTGTTATTCTTAATGGGACAGAACAGGCACTTCCGAGCAGGTGTGTTATTCTCTTAAAGGGATAGTACAGACATTTCTGGGCAAGTGTTCTATTTTCTTAAAAGGAAGGTACATCTGAGTAGGTCTGCTATTCTCTTTATAGGACAGTACAGATACTTCTGAGTAGATGTGCTTTTCTCTTAATGGGGACAAGACAGTCGCTACTTAGTAGGTCTACTAATCTCTTAAAGATACAGTACAGGAAATTCGAAGCAGGTCGTCGAGTTTCTTAACGGGGCAGTACCGGCATTTCTCGGCGGGAGTGCTGTACTAATTACAGAGCTGTTCCGACAATACTCTTTAAAGGACAGTGCCGGCATTTTTCGAAGAAGCGATTCTGTACGGTATTCACTGGCACTGCAGGGGAAATGGGCATGTGAGGGGCTAAGGACAGAGGGGGGAGTGGCGCGTGAGTAGGGATAGGATAGCATGTAGTGGAGGAGGGGGGATTCCTGCTGACACGGCCACTACACTTTCTAATCAATAAGTAATGCTTTTAGCCCATTGATCCGGGCTCTGGCCCGTGCAAGAGATACTGCCCGGAAGCAGGATGCCTGCTGGGCCAATAATGCTTCATCAGCAAGGAGTGGTGGGGCGTGGGGGCGCGGGGGCACGGAAAGGTCACGGACTTTAACATTATAAGTGTGCAGGCCTCTTTTCGAAGCCTCCTTTTTATTGCGACTATTTTGAATAATCAGTCCAAATCCCCGCGCGAGCTCGGTATTTTATCGACTGCGTTCTTTGAAATCCACATTTTTACTAATTGGAAAATATCTAAAAAAAACAACATGAAATGCTTCCGGGTGCTTCTGCTACACAAGACGCAGTTTGGTGGAAGAAACACAGTTTCGGCCAGAGACGGGAGGAAATGGAAGATACATTGAAGAAGCTCCTGATAAACTATTAATACTTGAAATCAGTTGTTACAAAGGCGACCGTTCGCATGGACTGCAGGGGCAGCAGGAGTGTAAGTGTCTCTTCTGCACAGAACAGCACGTCATGTTAACAGCAGTGCAGATACAGCACGGCCAGCAGCAGTGCAGACACAGCATGGACAGCAGCAGTGCAGGCACAGCATGGACAGCAGCAGTGCAGGCACAGCATGGACAGCAGCAGTGCAGGCACAGCATGGACAGCAGCAGTGCAGATATACCATGGACAGCAGCAGTGCAGCCACGCCACGGGCAGCAGCAGTGCAGATACGGACCGGACAGCAGCAGTGCAGATACGGCACGGACAGCAGCAGTGCAGATACAGCACGGACAGCAGCAGTGCAGATACGGCACGGACAGCAGCCGTGCAGACACAGCACGGACAGCCGCAGTGCAGACACAGCACGGACAGCCGCAGTGCAGATACGGCACGGACAGCTGCAGTGCAGATACGGCACGGACAGCCGCAGTGCAGATACGGCACGGACAGCAGCAGTGCAGATACAGCATGGACAGCAGCAGTGCAGATACGGCACGGACAGCAGCAGTGCAGCCACAGCACGGGCAGCAGCAGTGCAGCCACAGCACGGGCAGCAGCAGTGCAGATACAGCACGGGCAGCAGCAGTGCAGATACAGCACGGCCAGCAGCAGTGCAGGTACAGCATGGACAGCAGCAGTGCAGATACGGCACGGACAGCAGCAGTGCAGCCACAGCACGGGCAGCAGCAGTGCAGATACAGCACGGACAGCCGCAGTGCAGACACAGCGCGGACAGCCGCAGTGCAGACACAGCGCGGACAGCCGCAGTGCAGACACAGCGCGGACAGCCGCAGTGCAGACACAGCACGGACAGCCGCAGTGCAGACACAGCACGGACAGCCGCAGTGCAGACACAGCACGGACAGCCGCAGTGCAGACACAGCACGGACAGCCGCAGTGCAGACACAGCACGGACAGCCGCAGTGCAGACACAGCACGGACAGCCGCAGTGCAGACACAGCACGGACAGCAGCAGTGCAGCCACGGCACGGCCAGCAGCAGTGCAGACACAGCATGGCCAGCAGCAGTGCAGACACAGCATGGCCAGCAGCAGTGCAGACACAGCACAGATAGCAGCAGTGCAGACACAACACAGATAGCAGCAGTGCAGATACAGCATGGCCAGCAGCAGTGCAGCCACAGCATGGGCAGCAGCAGTGCAGACACAGCATGGGCAGCAGCAGTGCAGACACAGCATGGGCAGCAGCAGTGCAGACACAGCATGGGCAGCAGCAGTGCAGACACAGCCTGGCCAGCAGCAGTGCAGACACGGCACGGACAGCAGCAGTGCAGATACGGCACGGACAGCAGCAGTGCAGATACGGCACGGACAGCAGCAGTGCAGATACGGCACGGACAGCAGCAGTGCAGATACGGCACGGACAGCAGCAGTGCAGATACGGCACGGACAGCAGCAGTGCAGATACGGCACGGACAGCCGCAGTGCAGACACAGCACGGACAGCCGCAGTGCAGACACAGCACGGACAGCCGCAGTGCAGACACAGCACGGACAGCCGCAGTGCAGACACAGCACGGACAGCCGCAGTGCAGACACAGCACGGACAGCCGCAGTGCAGACACAGCACGGACAGCCGCAGTGCAGACACGGCACGGACAGCAGCAGTGCAGCCACGGCACGGACAGCAGCAGTGCAGCCACGGCACGGCCAGCAGCAGTGCAGACACAGCATGGCCAGCAGCAGTGCAGACACAGCATGGCCAGCAGCAGTGCAGACACAGCACAGATAGCAGCAGTGCAGACACAACACAGATAGCAGCAGTGCAGATACAGCATGGCCAGCAGCAGTGCAGCCACAGCATGGGCAGCAGCAGTGCAGACACAGCATGGGCAGCAGCAGTGCAGACACAGCATGGGCAGCAGCAGTGCAGATACGGCACGGCCAGCAGCAGTGCAGACACAGCCTGGCCAGCAGCAGTGCAGATACGACACGGACAGCAGCAGTGCAGATACGGCATGGACAGCAGCAGTGCAGCCACAGCATGGGCAGCAGCAGTGCAGACACAGCATGGGCAGCAGCAGTGCAGACACAGCATGGGCAGCAGCAGTGCAGATACGGCACGGCCAGCAGCAGTGCAGACACAGCCTGGCCAGCAGCAGTGCAGATACGGCACGGACAGCAGCAGTGCAGATACGGCATGGACAGCAGCAGTGCAGATACGGCACGGACAGCAGCAGTGCAGATACGGCACGGACAGCAGCAGTGCAGATACGGCACGGACAGCAGCAGTGCAGACACGGCACGGACAGCAGCAGTGCAGATACGGCACGGACAGCAGCAGCGCAGACACAGCATGGCCAGCAGCAGTGCAGACACGGCACGGACAGTAGCAGTACAGACACAGCACGGACAGCAGCAGTGCAGACACAGCACGGCCAGCAGCAGTGCAGACACGGCACGGACAGCAGCAGTACAGATACAGCATGGGCAGCAGCAGTAAAGACACAGCACGGCCAGCAGCAGTGCAGATACAGCACGGCCAGCAGCAGTGCAGACACAGCACGGCCAGCAGCAGTGCAGACACAGCACGGCCAGCAGCAGTGCAGACACAGCACGGCCAGCAGCAGTACAGACACAGCACGGCCAGCAGCAGTACAGACACAGCATGGCCAGCAGCAGTGCAGACACAGCATGGCCAGCAGCAGTGCAGACACAGCATGGCCAGCAGCAGTGCAGACACGGCATGGCCAGCAGCAGTGCAGATACAGCACGGACAGCAGCAGTGCAGATACTGCACGGACAGCAGCAGTGCAGACACAGCACGGACAGCAAAAGTGCAGACACAGCACGGCCAGCAGCAGTGCAGACACGGCACGGACAGCAGCAGTACAGATACAGCATGGGCAGCAGCAGTACAGACACAGCATGGCCAGCAGCAGTGAAGATACGGCACGTACAGCAGCAGTACAGATACAGCATGGGCAGCAGCAGTACAGACACAGCATGGACAGCAGCAGTGCAGATACGGCACGGACAGCAGTAGTGCAGACACAGCACGGGCAGCAGCAGTGCAGATATAGCATGGACAGCAGTAGTGCAGCAGCAGCAGTGCAGATACAGCATGGCCAGCAGCAGTGCAGATACAGCATGGCCAGCAGCAGTGCAGATACAGCATGGCCTGCAGCAATTCAAGCTTCCCCCGGCAGTCATACAGCATCAATAGTTGCAGGACAAGCTCCCCTCCCTCATAGAGCAGATACAGCTTGAACATCAGAACTGCAAGCTTCCCACCCTAGCAGAACTGCTGCAGCTTGATCTGCAGCACTGCCCTTCTCAAAGAAAAGATGCAGCATTCATTCAGCACTGCAAGCTTCCCTCCCTCACAGACCAGGTGCAGCACAGACAGCAGCATTGCAAGCTTCCCTCCCTCGCAGAACAGGTACAGCATGACCAGCAGCATTGCAAGCTTTCCTCCCTCGCAGAACAGGTACAGCATGACCAGCAGCAGTGCAAGCTTCCCTCGCTCTCAAAATAGAAACAGCATGAATAGCAAGAGTGCAAGCTTCCCTCTCTCGCAGAACAGGTACAGCATGGACAGCAGCAGTGCAAGCTTTCCTCCCTCGCAGAACAGGTACAGCATTTCCACGGGGCCCAGAGCGAGGGTAGGATCATAGCTAGGTGCTAGCTACACAGTCCATGAGAGCAACTACTTCTCTGTGACTCGCCCGTCAAGCTGTAGACCTCGATACTGCAGGTCTTTCTCTGCCACCCAGTATAGGCCTACTAGGGCGCCACTCTAGGTAGTCAGGTCCCCACCCAACAGTTTTGGAACCAGACTGCTAGTAGTGCACCATTTTATTCACTTAGGTCCTGAAGAAGTGCCACACGACTCGTTAGGAGCAATAGAGGCACGAAACATGTCGACCCATCTCACAGCAATAGTCCCTTAGGAACATTAAATCCACATAGGGCATCCACACTTTTAATTAAGCTGGAACTACCTTATCATTAAATCTTTGACTAGTACTACACCAGACTTAATTTCAAATACACACCAACCGTGCACTACCCTTGCCTTCTTACCCGCACGCACCCCACAGCTTCTTCAAAAAGTTCTCCGCCAAAGAGCCCCGTTTATGGTGAGCCCATTGGGCATTGCAGCGCCGGCCCGATGCGGAGCAAAGCCCAATGATGAAGCATAACATCCCTTGGGGTGTGTGAGGGCATCATGAATAAATACTTGTCTTCCCCATCCCCCTAGGAACTGCATGCCTCGTGTGGCACAGCATGGACAGCAGGAGTGCAAGCTTCCCTCCCTCGCAGAACAGGTACAGCATGGACAGCAGGAGTGCAAGCTTCCCTCCCTCACAGAACAGGTACAGCATGGACAGCAGCATTGCAAACTTCCCTCACTTTCAGAACTGGTACAGCACAGACAGCAGCAGTGCAAGCTTCCCTACCTCGCAGAACAGGTACAGCATGGACAGCAGCATTGCAAACTTCCCTCCCTTGCAGAACTGGTACAGCACAGACAGCAGCAGTGCAAGCTTCCCTACCTTGCAGAACAGGTACAGCACTGCAAGTTTCATTCCCTCACAGAACAGGTACAGCACAGACAGCAGCACTGCAAGCTTACCTCCCCACTGGACAGGTACAGTATGGACAGCAGCAGTGCAAGCTTCCCTCTCTCACAGAACAGATACAGCACGAATAGCAGGAATGCAAGCTTCCCTCCCTCTTGTAGAACAGGTACAGCACGAACAACAGGAGTGCAAGCTTCCCTCCCTCGCAGAACAGGTACAGCATGGACAGCAACAGTGCAAGCTTCCCTCTCTCTCAAAATAGATACAGCATGAATAGCAACAGTGCAAGCTTCCCTCTCTCTCAAAATAGATACAGCATGAATAGCAGGAGTGCAAGCTTCCCTCCCTCGCAGAACAGGTACAGCACCAGCACCACAAGCTTCCCATCCTCGCAGAACAGGTACAGCATGACTAGAAGGAGTGCAAGCTACCCTCTTTTGAGACAGTTACAGCACAAATAGCAGGAGTGCAAGCTTCCCTCCCTCGGAGAACAGGTACAGCACGGAAAGCAGCAGTGCCAGCTTTCCTGCCTAAGAACAGGTACCACATGGACAGCAGCAGTACAAGCTTCCTTCAAACGCAGAACATGGTGCAGCATGGACAGCAGTAGGGCACTCCTCAAAGAAAAGGAACAGCATTCCTTCAGCAGTGCAAGCTTCCCTGCCTCACACACATGGTACAGCATTGCACCCCTAAAAGAAAATGAAAAGCATTCCTTCAGCAGTGCAAGCTTCCCTCCCTCGCAGACATGGTACAGAATCAATAGCAGCACATCACCCCTCAAGGACAAACATTCCTTCAGCAATGCAAGCTTCCCTACCTATCACAGCAGATACAGCATGGACAGCAGCGCTGTACCCCTCAAAGAAAAGGAACAGCATTCCTTCATCAGTGCAAGCTTCCCTGCCTCGTACACATGGTACAGCATGGACATCAGCATTGCACCCCTCAAAGAAAAGGAAAAGCATTCCTGCAGCAGTGCAAGCTTCCCTCACTCTCAAAATAGATACAGCATGAATATCGAATATCAGGAGTGCAAGCTTCCCTCCCTCGCACACCAGGTACAGCACAGACAGCAGCATTGCAAGCTTCGTCCCCCTCACAGAACTGGTACAGCACAGACAGCAGCATTGCAAGCTTCCCTCCCTCACAGAACTGGTACAGCATGGACAGCAGCGCTGCAAACATCCCTCCCTTGCAGAACAGGTATAGCACAGACCGCAACACTGCAAGCTTCCCTAATTCATAGAACAGGTGCAACACAGACAGTAGCACTGCAAGCTTCCCTAATTCATAGAACAGGTACAGCACAGACAGTAGCACTGCAAGCTTCCCTAATTCATAGAACAGGTACAACATAGACTGCAGCAGTGCAATCTTCCCTACCTTGCAAAACAGGTACAGCACTAGCTTCATTCCCTCACACAATCGGTATAGCACAGACAGTAGCACTGCAAGCTTCGCTACCTCGCAGAACAGGTACAGCATGGACAGCAGCAGTGCAAGCTTCCCTACCACGCAGAACAGGTACAGCACTGCAAGCTTCATGCCCTCACAGAACAGGTACAGCACAGACAGTAGCACTGCAAGCTTACCTCCCAGAGGAACAGGTACAGCATGGACAGCAGCAGTACATGCTTCTTTCTCTCATAGAACATGTACAGCATGGACCGCAGCACTTCACCCCTCCAAGAAAAGGAACAGAATTCCTTCAGCAGTGCAAGCTTCACTGCCTCACACACATGGTACAGCATGGACATTAGCATTGCACTCCTCAAAGAAAAGGAACAACATTCCTTCAGCAGGGCAAGCTTCCCTCCCTCACAGACATGGTACAACACGAATAGAGGTAGTGCAAGTTGCCATCCCTCAACAGCACAGTGCACCCCTCACAAGAAGGAAGCAGCATTCCTTCAGCAGAACAAACTTTCTTCCGTAAAAGAACAGATGTAGGATGCACATAGGCAAAGGTAACGGCCTTGCAGAACAGGTACATGTAGCAACCAGCGGGGTGGACTCTGTAACCCTAAGAACCAGGGTAGTCACCCTGTATTAAACAAGCATTTGCAATGCAATTGGTCTCACCTTTGGGACCTTATATGTATTTAGCTATGCAGCACATTAGCCTGGGTGGTGAAACCTCTATTGTTCTTTAACATGGAGGGAAGTAAGTACCAAACTGCGTGACATGCCAGGTATGGAAACACATGGAGCCCACAAAGTACATACACATATAAGTACATACTAAAGTATATACAAGAGGTCTTGAATGCTCGACTTAACTAAGAATAGTTGTTTCACTCTGGGTAAGAGAAAAAGAGAAAGTTGTTTAAAAAAATAAAAGCAAATTGTTGCATTAGATAAACAAATAGTGACCACTATAATTTGAAGCCAGTATGTCCACATCACAAAAGAAATTAAATAAGGTGAAAATGTTTTGATTTTGAAGATTCTTGGAAGGAATTGTATTAGTTTCTACCCATGAATGGATAAAATGCCCTTTACTCTTACACATTAATAGAAAGAGAGTATTTTCTTTTCATTCAGCTGAAAGAATGCCATGATCATTATTTCCTTGCATAGCAGTTGGGGGCATGAGCTCAATCCTGACCCGGTGTGAAAATGTCCGTCCCCCCCCCTGCCAAGAAAGGATGTTCAACGATTACCTATATTGATTTTTACATGTCTTTGATGCTGACAATCTTTGATAAAATTGAATGAGTCCTAACATTGGCATAGAACATTCACCAATGGTAGTGTTCTGAAATACCACATTAGGCCGACTGAAGGGCAAGCATGTGAGGGTAATGCCCTCCTGTGTCCATTCGGTTTAATTACTGTCTTTTTAAGTTTGAAAATGCTTTATTAAATAAGGAAACAAAATAACACGAGCAGCGACACATTGATAAAAGCTTGCAAAGGTGCCTGGAAAATACAAAGAAGTATTCCAAACCAGTAACATTATATAATCACAACTTTAAAGAACACATTAGCATTTTTTGTGAGAGAATTTTGTGTTGGGGAGGGGGAGGTAGAGGAGAAAGAAGAGGAAAGAGAAGAAAAAGAAAGGGAAAATTATCCTTATTAAGGGATATACATATTAGTCCTTATAATAGCATCATAAAATCTGATATTAAAGGTAACATACAGTACATAGAACCACCTATGTTTCATGGAGGGTCATAATTAATGACTTGAACTCCAGAAGTAACAAAATGTCTGGATAGAAAGGACGTAAACAGCTGTCGTAGTTGGTTTCATTTGTTCATAAGAGGTGTATGTATGTATGTTCTTATATAGCGCTCGACTTACCCTAGGGCATCTCGGCGCTTGCATTGGGAACCCGTCCTGGCTTTTCCCTGTGAGATAACCCGTACTGGGCATCCCCAAGGTAAAAGCCAGGCATCCTGCCACGGGGGGGCCGTTGTGGAGATTAAGCAAGCTTATTGCCCAGAGCTGCATAGTGTGAACTCGTGCTTAGAGTGGGCACCGAAGCGAGAATTATCGAGTCCGTGGACAATTGGGCTCAGGACCCTGCCGCGTCTGGAATCAAACCCTGGTCCCGGGTCTGACCTCTGCTTCAGGGTCTGCCTGCTCTAACCAGTGAGCCACACATCTCCACTCTGGAGGTAGCATTTGGTTGATCAAGTCAGTGATTACAGCATATCATATTCCACCATCAGGTGTACAAAATGTTATTTGTATCATCCCAGGTAGATATGATGATCTGTAACACAGTGGCTATAAGTAGATCGCCAAGTTTTCCAACCATTGTTTGAAAGTGCCAAATGTGTGATGAACTTCCTAGAAACATGTATATCTCTTATCAAATGGTATATTTATACAACATATATCAGAAATCATGCCCCGACTTCATTACCAGGAAGCATGCACATTTGGACATCCAGGATAGACATAGGACCTCACAATCATGTTTATGACAAGACCCGCATCTATTAGTGGTGGAAAGTTTGAACCTGCTAAGAGAAGTAGGGGTTAAAGACAGTATATTGTAGAAAAAGAATAATGTTTGTGTAATACTAGCTGAATGTAAAATAGAGTGAATTGTTGACCAAATGTGGTTCCAGGTTTGAAGGAAAAAAGTTTGTTGGAGATCAGTGTTGTGGTTGGTTTTATAGATATGAGGTGGAGACTACCGAAGAAAAATTAAGAATGGATAAGTTGTAAGACTTTCTGAAGATGTCAATAAAGAAGAGGAGGAAATGCCTGGGATAAGCTCAATGAGGTGTTTGTAACAAATGGCATGATTAGAGGGAAGTCCTTATTTGGATTGCAGGTCTTGGAATGTGAGAGGGACCCCATCAAGGAACAGCTGACCTACGGTTATGATCCGTTTGTGAGCCCAGTCTTTCCAAGAAAGCACTCTGTTATGTAGCTGTATACATTTATTGTACCAAATAGATGATTCAAGATTAACTAGTTTGGAGGGCGAGTTGGTAAGAATGTGCCAATCTACTAGAATATTAGTATTGATGTGCAAAAACATTTTGGGGGTTGTGAAGTGGAAACCAGATCCAAAAGGACATTGGAGTGATGAGAGAATGTTCCAATGAATGCCAAATGGTAGGTTTGGGATTTGGCGCTTGTGCAAGGGATGTCTATATTTGTTTATGTGACTGCTGAGTGATATTTCTTAAAACTGGGAAACCGACCATGCCATTGTCTTTAGAATGCTGTAACTTGGCTAGTGATATACAGACTTTGTTTCTTCCATAAAAATCGTGTTACTGAAGCATTTAGAGATTTAAAAAATAACTGCGGGAGAGTAACCAGTAGCATAGATAAATAACAATTGACAATGGGTAACATCATCATTTTGATGGTGCTAACCTACCCCACCAGGATAGAAATAGAGAGACCAGCGATCAGGCATATCTGCTATATTCTGATTGCATTAAGATTAGCGTAAATGTAAATTGATACTTGTATATCGCACTACTCACCTGCAAGGGTCTCAAGGCGCTTGTACGAATACCGCTGTGGAACCCATCCTGGCTTTCCCTGTGAGGCGTCCACTCCTGGGCACCCCCAAGGTGGAGGCCAGGCATCCTTAGCGTTGTGGGGACTAAGCAAGCTATTGCCCAGAGTTGCAGAGTGGGACTCCATGATTGGAATAGGCACCGAGGCGAGAATTATCAGGTCCCTGGAATTTTGAGCCCAAGACCCGCCGAGGCAGGGAATTGAACCCTGGTCCCAGGCTAGACCTCTGCATCAGGGTCTGGCGCTCTAACCATTGAGCCACACTTCTCCATATAGAATAGAATAGTTTCTTTAATAGAATTGGAATCCATAATACCTGAGCACTTGATTTATTTGGAGTTCCATGAAGAACCTGAATCTTTGAACATTTCTGGAAAACAGTTTTTATTTAAAGGCATAACTTCTGATTTTGTTATATTTAATTTATAACCCGAAACGTCAGAGTACTCATGCAGGAGATGGAAGCATTCAGGGATGGTATGCTGGGGATCTGACGTATAAAGCATGATGTCGTCTACATAAGTTGTACATTTGCACAAAAGCAGAAGAACGTCAACTCTTAAAAAAAAAAATATTCCAAAAATAAAATATAAAGAAGAAGGGATAAGGGCCAGTCATGTACAGTCTCTCTGCATGATTGAAAATACCAAGATTGCTTACCGTTCACATAGACAGAGGTAGAGGAGGCAGAATATAATAAACTGATGTATTTAAGTATATGAGGATTGAAGCCATGCCATCGTAATCCTCTAAACATACAATCCCAATTAACATCATCAAATGCTTTTTCTGCATCTAGTGTTATTGCGGCCATGGGAGAGGTGGATTTGGGTGCGAAATGAATTATATTTAGAATGGTTCTGGAACTGTATGAGATATACCTCCCCTTAACAAAACCTGATAGTTCTTTGCCAACAGGGTCTGGAATAACTTGGTTAATTTGTAAGGCCAATACTTCTGCAAAACCTTTACAAGGTTTGTCTGTAGTTCCAGCAAAAGGACATATCTTTGTAATTTATGGGAAGCAGGCAGAGCATTTACTCAAGGAATGTACCTTGAGCCCAAAAGCAATAAAATATTGCATGAGTAGCAATAATGTTGGAATCGAGATACGGGAGAAATGAGAATAAAACGACAGAAATCCCATCTTGGCCGGGGTCCTTCTCTTTTGGAAGTTTGGCAAAGGCTGAGAGATGTTCTTCTGTAGAGATATTATCATCTATTGAGGAAAGGTCTACTTGAAGGTCGAGGTGTTTGCGTATTGACTTGAAAAAACGTACCCAGCATCTCTTCAGTGGGAGATGACTCTGGTGTATATAGCCGAGTAAGGTATTCTGTAAAAAACTCCAAAACCTTAGAATCTGTAGTAAGCCAATTGTCTTGTATATCATTAATGACTGTTATCTTGGATTTTTGCTACTGTATTTAAAGATAGTTAGCAAGTTGTTTTCAGGTTTTATTACAACCACTGTAGTAGTTGGCATTTATTTTAGTAAAGTACATTTTAATAAAGAGCTACATGCATTATTAGTAGATGTTTCATTATATTGTAATTTAACCTGAATTAGTCGTGTATTTTGTTTGTTAGTGGAACAATATTCAAGTCCCAACTTTTTCATTTAATGTAAAAGGATTTTAGTATCGTTAAGAGCTTTCTTCTTTTATTTTTTTAGCGACCTAGTCTATATTAAACCCTCTAGCGGTCGAATTAAAAGCGTCCCAAACAAAGTGCATTTGAGTTTCTGCAGTAAGATTGCATTAAAAAATGGATGTATGATGTTAGCACGCAAACCTTTACCACGCATACCATTACCACGCATTTTTTACAACGCGATACCTTTACAACGCATAGTGCTTTGGGTGCTGGATAGTGAATAGTTTAATTTACTATTCCAACACCAGTCCCCGTGGACACTAGGGAAGGTTATTGGATAGTAAATTAACCTATTCACTATCCATTCCCTATGTCAGATCGCCCCAAAGCGCTATGCGTTGTAATGGCATGCGTTGTAAAAGATGTGTGGTAATGGTAGTGCGTTGTAAAAAATGCGTGCTAAAGGTTGTATACCTTAAAAAATGTGTTCGAGAATGAATGAAATTGATCTACTAAGTTTTTGTCAAGTAATACAGTTATAATTATTACATCTCCATTAGTTTGATGATGGAGCGTCAGCTAGTATATCGAGATCGATTGAAACAGGAGTATGATCTGAAATGAGGATTGGGCCAATATCTGCATGGATCAAATGTTGAAATATATTTTGAGTTAAGAAAATATAGTCTATTCTGGATTTGAAATTGAGTACAGGGGAGTAGAAGATATAATCTAAAATATAAGGGTGGAAAGCTCTCCGGGTATTTATTTAAGCTGGGGATACAATAGACTTTTAAAAAAGTTTTTCTGCATTTTGGTGGTATGTATCTAGTCTGAGAACTTCTATAAAAAATAGTTCTTTAATTGGGTGCAGTATCCACCCCCCCTTCACAATGAGATTATCTGATGGGCAGGAACAAAAGGGGTAGAAAATTGTTCCCAAAAGTGTGAGTCGACCCAGTGGGACCATATACATCACAGAGAGAGAGACTGATATATCATGTACCTTAAGGTGTAGAAAAAGCCATCTGCCCATATCATCTGTAACCTACTTTTCAACTTGAAACTGTAAGTTTTTGTGAATGAGGATTACAACTTAATTTTTTATTGTTGACTGCAGGAGAACCAAACGTATGACAACCCAATTACTGCAGAGGGATGAAATATCTTGTTTCTTAAGGTGAGTTTCCTGTAATAGGGCAATCTGATACTTTAATTTTGATAGGTGAGTTTGTTTCTTGATAGGGTTGCAAACACCTTTAACGTTCCAAGATATAACAGACAAATTACACATTTTTACAAAAAAGCTATAGCTATAGTCACAGGCATTCTTGGTAACTCAGTAATATGAATCATTCTTATAGCAAAGGGAAACATGAGATGTAGGTAAGAGAACGAAAAAACAATCAAAGGTTGCTGATAGAAAAGAGTAAGAAGAGGGACAAAAGAAGGGGGAAAAAGAAATGAGAACAAAAGAGTGAAGCAGAGAGGGTGAGGAAACAGGAAAGAGGGAAGCAGTACAAGGCCTTGAGGAGTGAGAGGATAATGAAAAGCCAAACAACTTTAGCCGTGAGTATCCAAACAGGACAAGCGATCACAAATGGAGGCGGAGGGATGGAATGTGAGTGAAGAGACCGACCCACTGCAGACCCCTGAAACATTATAAACTTAAGAGAGGTTTGGTGGAAGAAAAAAGATTAGAACATAATGAATTACAAAAACCGTGAGGAGCAACATGCACCATGTTTATTGACATTTCCAGTGCTTTCCTTGTGATAATTGGGGAGCGGGTGGGGAGGCAAAAGGCCTCGAGGAAGGGGAAGTTGAAGTGTCCATTATGATATATGTATTGGAGGATTGTATTGACTCTAGAAATGCTGAAGACACCAACCATGAAGGTGGAGAGGAGAAAGAATAGAAAACTATGATTAGGGTATACATGTTGCCCAAATATCAGGTAGTGTTCCCAGCCGTCAGTGTGACAAAAGTGCACAAGGTTCCAAAAAAACCCTCCCTCCAAAAGACAAAAACAAACCAACCCCCCCTCCAAAAGCCCAAATAAAAACAGTCCCGCCATCCAAAAGCCCAAAATAAAAGATAAGCACTAACTTAATCACTACACTTACATTTATTACACATTTCTAATAAATGAATCAAAAAGGTACTTTCATGGGCTGCATGTTCTCCTCGGTGTTCCTCTACAGTCTGATGCACGAAGATATCCCCTAACCAATCCAGAAGCTGCTGTTATTCTGTTAACTACGTAGTAACACACTATAAGAGGTTACCCATATATCCAGTTGAGACCTGGATAGAATAGTACAGCATACAACAATGTCTCAACAGGTATTTAAATTGTCAATTTGAAAGAGGTTATGCACATGACAGGTTGCTTGGAGGGATAAGGGGGGGGGGGAGAAAACAAAACAGGAAACAATGAATGCCAAAAATAATTTTTTATATTACTGATCAAAGGCTTAAACTAAAATGCACTTTGTTACATTTAAATGTCATGTAACCTGTACAAAACAGTGCCCAAGAGCTTGTGGAAAGGTGAACGGCGCAAGTGACAAGTGAACGGATATGTACAGCAGGAAAATGGTGCAAGGAAGCAATATTATGTACAATGAACTCCAATGGTACCTGTGCAATACATTAATGAACAGAGACAGTTTGTGGGACCATGAGGGTGGCACCTTGAATTGCTCTGCAAAGGCGACGGCGTTTCGGCCTTTATAGATTTTAGGACCTCATCAGGACCAGGTTACAATATTTACACAAGTGCCGTTTGTGGTTGGAAGTAAAGGATTGAGCCTCAAAATGGCACTAGTGTGGTGATGGTTGTGATAATGTGAAGATCAGAAGAAAAGGGGCATGGGCCTTGGGTGACTGAGGAGTTGATGGATTATAACCCCTGCGAGACTAAATCAAGTGGGGTGATTTCGTCCAGAATATAGTTTAGTGGCAGAGTGCTCGCTGACATTCAGGATTAGATCGAGCCAACAGAGAATTGCAGCCGGTCAAGGATCCACACTACATCAGCATGAGTCCGATGTCTGGAGTGAAGAAGCATGAGAGAAGCACCAGGATTGGTTGGGGCAGGTTGGCTGAACGCTCCTTCAGTCCCTGGAGGCCTGTACTTGTTCTCCACCAAGCTGTCTAAGACAGCTAGGTTGGAGAGGTGCAAAGTGTGCATGTCAGACTGGCCATTGTAAGATAGCTGGTCAAAATGGCATGTGCACTTTCAACTGCCCAATCAAGCCACTGTTCGAGTCCTCTATGCTGCCAATCTGCAGCAGAGGACATGCCCCACATTTCACCCGGCTCAGGGGCAGACTGGCGGCTGCGGCGTACCTCTGTGAAAAATACAAAACGAGTGATGCTGTGGTGGTGCCGAGTGGTGCTGTGGTGGTGCCGACTGGTGCTGTGGTGGCGCCGAGTGGTGCTGTGGTGGCGCCGAGTGATGCTGGGGTGGCGCTGAGTGATGCTGTGGTGGTGCTGAGTGGTGCTGAGTGATGCTGTGGTGGTGCTGAGTGGTTCTGAGTGGTGCTGTGGTGGTGCTGAGTGATAATGTGGTGGTGCTGAGTGATGCCGGGGTAGCGCTGAGTAATGATGTGGTGATGCTGAGTGATGCTGGGGTGGTGCTGAGTGATGCTGTGGTGACGCTGAGTGATGCTGTGGTGGCGCTGAGTGGTGCTGTGGTGGCGCTGAGTGGTGCTGTGGTGGTGCTTAGTGGTGCTGTGGTGGTGCTGAGTGGTGCTGTGGTGGTGCTGAGTGATGCTGGGGTGGCGCTGAGTGATGCTGTGGTGTGCTGAGTGGTGCTGTGGTGGCGCTGAGTGGTGCTGTGGTGGCGCTGAGTGGTGCTGTATTGGCGCTGAGTGGTGCTGTGGTGGTGCTGAGTGGTGCTGTGGTGGCGCTGTGGTGGCGCTGAGTGATGCTGTGGTGGTGCCGAGTGATAATGTGGTGGTGCCGAGTGGTGCTGAGTGATGCTGTGGGGCGCTGAGTGGTGCTGTGGTGTTGCTGAGTGATGTTGTGGTGCTGCTGAGTGGTGCTGTGGTGGTGCTGTGGTGGTGCTGTGGTGGCACTGAGTGATGCTGGGGTGGCACTGAGTGGTGCTGTGGTGGTGCTGTGGTGGTGCTGTGGTGGCGCTGAGTGGTGCCGTGGTGGTGCTGAGTGGTGCTGTGGTGGTGCTGAGTGGTGCTGTGGTGGCGCTGAGTGATGCTGGGGTGGCGCTGAGTGATGCTGTGGTGTTGCTGAGTGATGTTGTGGTGCTGCTGAGTGGTGCTGTGGTGGTGCTGTTGTGGTGCTGTGGTGGCACTGAGTGATGCTGGGGTGGCACTGAGTGGTGCTGTGGTGGCACTGAGTGGTGCTGTGGTGGCGCTGAGTGGTGCTGTGGTGGCGCTGAGTGGTGCTGTGGTGGTGCTGTGGTGGTGCTGAGTGGTGCTGTGGTGGTGCTGAGTCATGCTGAGTGGTGCTGTGGTGGCAATGAGTGATGCTGGGGTGGCGCTGAGTGGTGCTGTGGTGGTGCTGAGTGGTGCGGCGGTGGCGCTAAGTGGTGCTGTGGTAATGCTGAGTGGTGCTGAGTGGTGCTGTGTTGGCGCTGAGTGATGCTGTGGTGGTGCTGAGTGGTGTTGTGGTGGTGCTGAGTGATAATGTGGTGGTGCTGAGTGATGCCGGGGTAGCGCTGAGTGATGATGTGGTGATGCTGAGTGATGCTGTGGTGGTGCTGAGTGATGTTGTGGTGCCGCTGAGTGGTGCTGTGGTGGTGCTGTGGTCGCACGGAGTGATGCTGTGGTGGCGCTGAGTGGTGCTGTGGTGGCACTGAGTGGTGCTGTGGTGGCGCTGAGTGGTGCTGTGGTGGCGCTGAGTGGTGCTGTGGTGGTGCTGTGGTGGTGCTGAGTGGTGCTGTGGTGGTGCTGAGTGGTGCTGTGGTGGTGCTGAGTCGTGCTGAGTGGTGCTGTGGTGGCACTGAGTGATGCTGGAGTGGCGCTGAGTGGTGCTGTGGTGGCGCTGAGTGGTGCTGTGGTGGCGCTGAGTGGTGCTGTGGTGATGCTGAGTGGTGCTGAGTGGTGCTGTGTTGGCGCTGAGTGATGCTGTGGTGGTGCTGAGTGGTGCTGTGGTGGTGCTGAGTGATAATGTGGTGGTGCTGAGTGATGCCGGGGTAGCGCTGAGTGATGATGTGGTGATGCTGAGTGATGCTGGGGTGGTGCTGAGTGATGCTGGGGTGGTGCTGAGTGATGCTGTGGTGGCGCTGAGTGGTGCTGTGGTGGCGCTGAGTGGTGCTGTGGTGGTGCTGAGTGGTGCTGTGGTGGTGCTGAGTGGTGCTGTGGTGGCGCTGAGTGATGCTGGGGTGGCGCTGAGTGATGCTGTGGTGTGCTGAGTGGTGCTGTGGTGGTGCTGAGTGGTGCTGTGGTGGCGCTGAGTGGTGCTGTGTTGGCGCTGAGTGGTGCTGTGGTGGCGCTGAGTGATGCTGTGGTGGTGCCGAGTGATGCTGTGGTGGTGCCGAGTGATGCTGTGGTGGTGCCGAGTGATGCTGTGGTGGTGCCGAGTGGTGCTGTGGTGGCGCTGAGTGATGCTGTGGGGCGCTGAGTGGTGTTGTGGTGTTGCTGAGTGATGTGGTACCGCTGAGTGGTGCTGTGGTGGTGCTGTGGTCGCACGGAGTGATACTGGGGTGGCGCTGAGTGGTGCTGTGGTGGCGCTGAGTGGTGCTGTGGTGGCGCTGAGTGGTGCTGTGGTGGTGCTGTGGTGGTGCTGTGGTGGTGCTGAGTGGTGCTGTGGTGGTGCTGAGTCGTGCTGAGTGGTGCTGTGGTGGCACTGAGTGATGCTGTGGTGGCGCCGAGTGGTGCTGTGGTGGCGCTGAGTGGTGCTGTGGTGGCGCTGAGTGGTGCTGTGGTGATGCTGAGTGGTGCTGAGTGGTGCTGTGTTGGCGCTGAGTGATGCTGTGGTGGTGCTGAGTGGTGCTGTGGTGGTGCTGAGTGGTGCTGTGGTGGTGCTGAGTGATGCTGGGGTGGCGCCGAGTGGTGCTGTGGTGGTGCTGAGTGATGCTGGGGTGGTGCTGAGTGATGCTGGGGTGGCGCTGAGTGATGCTGGGGTGGCGCTGAGTGATGCTGGGGTGGCGCTGAGTGATGCTGGGGTGGCGCTGAGTGATGCTGGGGTGGCGCTGAGTGATGCTGGGGTGGCGCTGAGTGATGCAGTGGTGGCGCTGAGTGATGCTGGAGTGGCGCTGAGTGGTGCTGTGGTGGCGCTGAGTGGTGCTGTGGTGGCGCTGAGTGGTGCTGTGGTGATGCTGAGTGGTGCTGAGTGGTGCTGTGTTGGCGCTGAGTGATGCTGTGGTGGTGCTGAGTGGTGCTGTGGTGGTGCTGAGTGGTGCTGTGGTGGTGCTGAGTGGTGCTGTGGTGGTGCTGAGTGGTGCTGTGGTGGTGCTGAGTGGTGCTGTGGTGGTGCTGAGTGATGCTGGGGTGGTGCTGAGTGATGCTGGGGTGGCGCTGAGTGATGCTGGGGTGGCGCTGAGTGATGCTGGGGTGGCGCTGAGTGATGCTGGGGTGGCGCTGAGTGATGCTGGGGTGGCGCTGAGTGATGCAGTGGTGGCGCTGAGTGATGCAGTGGTGGCGCTGAGTGATGCAGTGGTGGTGCTGAGTGGTGCTGAGTGATGCTGAGGTGGCGCTGAGTGATGCTTAGAGTGCCCCTTTATTCGAATATGTCTAAGCCTTACATAAAAATGTAGTTAATTAGAAACAACTGGGGAACCTGGACATCAAATATAACAGAATGAAAACAGCTGTAGTATAAAATGAAAAAACACTTTAAGGCAACCTGGTCAGCAAAATTTTCAAGTCCAAGGGCTGTGTAGATAGTTTTTAAATTACCTATTTATTGCGTGGAGTATGCGGTATCGAGGATAAATGATAACGCAAAAAACTACTCTCAGTGCTGCAACGACAAAAATCTGGAAGAGTATATATGATATGGTTAAATACCTAGGAATTCAAGAGTTACCTAATATAAATATACTGAAATCCATATAGAAACTACCTGATCGTGTGTGATGGTACGAACAGAAGTCAAGACCGTCCGCCAAGGGTATAGGGCTAGGTCTGTCCAGTTAAAAAACTTTAAAAAGCCATGTAGAAAAGACAATGAGGCTGAAATTCAAAAACAACGTAGATGGTGATCAATAGAAAATATATTGAATTAGGGCGAGTGATGTTATCTTACTCATGCACTGTTGCCACTATGTATGCAACCTTACCTGTATTAGAAGGGGGCACTCGAGATCTTAAATCTTGAATGGACTGTAAGATATATAGGTTTCAAATGGTAAGTGACGTCGAAGGCATCTGCAAAGGATGATCTGGAACGGAAAACCACAAAGAACTATAATGTGACAGCATGTGAGAGTCGATGTTACGATGAAAAATGAAAATAGTAAAAATATGAGGGCCATGAAAAGGTGTGCAGCTAATCTATTCGTAGAAAAAACGAGATAAGGCAGGGCCAACGGTGGGATGCAGGGCCAATGGTGGGTATGCAAATATGCAGTACCGAATGCGGGGGAAGTGATACAGAAATAGCGGGCCCCACAAGGGAAGGGAAAAGCTGTTCAAAATGGAGCAGTCTTAAAAAATGCATAGGCACTATGCACACCAAGTTACAATCATGCAAGCGGTGTAGGCATGGAGAGAGGTATGGCCATGAAAGTATGTCCATACGGAAGTAACCAAAGCTCTAAACTCATGTTATCAGTTCAGCTGCAACCATGAGCCCCGCAGCGAGAGGCCACCCTCATAAAATCAGTCCTGCATGTTTTGGAAACATACTGCCGAGAAAACCTTACCTGTGCGTAATTGTTCACAGTGTGGTGAGGGGTAAAGCCAAAAATACATTACCAAAATACAAGGAGGAATGTTGTGATCATACATACTGTTAAGAGCAAAAATACCAACATGCGACCAGCCTAGGTCTGGACATAAACACTGCCAACATATTACCTGACTGCAGCCAGTGCTGGCCTGGGAGCTGTATTGGCATAGCATATATATGAATGCATTCGTTAGGGTATTGTGTGGGGGCAGCGAGTTGACAGTGTGGGAGGCTCCAAGGTCTTGACGGGTTTTGTTTCCAGGTAGCAGAGTGGAGCGAGGCACAGCTTGTCTTGAAATTAATCTCGATTTAAAGACATTCTGAAATTGAAAAATCTGCTGCGCCCAGTTTTGTAGCAAGCAAGTATGCCAGCCAGCTGCAGCCCGCCCCAGGGGAGCACCCCGGACCCAGGCTTCATATGGGGAGTCAGGTGGACTTGCTTCCCTTTGGACAGAGGAGTTTGACCCTCCACAGTGAAAAAAGAATCAATTGGTTATGTCAGGATCCCTAGTCAGACAAAGGCCAGCTCCAGATTCTACCAGAGCTCACTCACTCCCAGGATACCAACCTTCAGGAGAACCTGCAGCAGAGGCCGACTTGCAATTCCAGTATATGCCCAGGGTGTTTAAAGAGCTTTATAAATGATGTATATTTAGTTGACGAGCATTTTTACACCAGGAAAACTGAACTAAAGATAACAGAGAACAGGAGGGGGCAGGAGAAAAGACTATACAGACAACAGGAGCGGAGGCAGGAGTAAAGGCAATATGGACAACGGAAGAGGGCAAGAGTAAACACAAAAAAGACAACGGGAGGAAGAGGGAGTAAAGATAACACAGATACTGTGAGGGGCGGGAGTAAAGAAAACACTGAAAACGCGAGGGGTAGAGGGGTACAGGAGTAAAGACAACACAAAAATGGGAGGGTGGGAAGAAATTGAAAACGGATAATGGGAGGTGGGGTGGTCTGGAAAGGCAACACAAACGACCGCGGGAAGGGGGCCGGAGCAAAGTGAACACGGATAACGGGAGGGAGCAAAGTAAACAGGGACAAATAGCAGCAGAGATCTGAACAGGAAAGTTACAATGCAAGCTGAGGCATGAAGCCATTTAGCTGTGACCCGGAAGCATGTTAAAAGGCCAGCCAGGTGGTGAAGTCAACAATCCAGTGACAACTCGCAAACTATTTTCTCTTAAAGGTCAGTGCACCCCTCAGAAGCAAGGTGCCATGGGCCGGGGGCCAGCTTGCACATGGCCAGATACGTTCTTGTTTCACACTTGCCATGGGATCCTTTCCAGCTGTTGCGGGGTGCATTCCTGCTCAGGCCTGAACCCAAGTGATGCGGAGTGGGACAGAGCAGCACAGGCAGGCTCTGAAGATGAAACTACACCTCTGTATCAGAGGGACATCTCTGTCACTGCCCCAGGGCAGCAGTCCTAAAAGAAAAGAGCAGAAGTGAAAGCACAGCCAGGCCAACAAAGGTAGGGGCAGGGCTGCTTAATGGATCAGGGAGGAGATGGGTGGGGGGGCTATTCTATTACGGCGCACAACTGTGCCTTGGCTGCGGTTTACGCCGAATGACATGGCTCCTCTGATGCTCTTCGATGTTAGATTATTTTATGCCTTATTTAACTTTTCAAAGCCAGCACCATAAAAAGAATGTGTCACAGCAGAGCTCAGATCACGGCAGGCTCGGGTGTCGACAAGGGCCGAGAACATGATGTTGGTGGGAAACAGGCAAGAAAGAACAAGTGAATTGCTGTGTGGAGGGGGAGGAGAAATGCGGGGGAGGAGAAATGCAAGTCACGTTAGAGGGAGCAGAGCTGGAGGGGGGTGAGGAGCAGAGCCTTTGAAGAGCGGGGAAGCAGATTGCCTTCAAGGCAAGTGTGAAGCAGTGGGCGGGGAAGCACAGGAGCAAATGGTAAGGTCGGGTCTGATGCAATTATGGCAAGCGCGCTGGGGAAGCCTGTGGGAGGGAGGCTGAGGCTTTGATGTGGGGAAATGCGCGTGCTTGTGGTCACGTGATTTCACATGAACTGTTGGAAATCCGCACTCGCAATCCGCCTGGTTTAACTTTCTGGTTTCACCCCAATAGGTCTCTCTGCGAGACCTAAAAAAGGTAGTGACATATTTTTCACCATGAGCACACTTGGGAGTAGGGGCAATACCCTCCTCGTCCTCGTGAAGAAACCGCTGCTGCCTTTACGATAGCTCGGCTCTTATGCCCAAACCACACCCTTACCTCGGCTCTGGCTTGGATTCCCTATGATTTCGAGGATTGACCATACTGTCTCCTCAGAGCCATCCAAGGGAATTAGAAAAGCCTGCCTTGTACAGCACAGACAGCAGCTGTCAGCCTACAGGACTGTCATCAGCCCCCGGTGTACAGCACTGTCTCAGGCACCGGTGTACAGCACTGTCATCAGCCACCGGTGTACAGCAGTGTCTACAGACCCCGGTGTACAGCAGTGTCTGCAGACCCCGGTGTACAGCAGTGTCTGCAGACCCCGGTGTACAGCAGTGTCTGCAGACCCCGGTGAACAGCAGTGTCTGCAGCCCCTGGTGTACAGCACTGTCAGCAGCCCCTGGTGTACAGCACTGTCATGAGCTCCTAGTTTACAGCCCTGTCATTAATTCTCAGTGTATAGCACTGTCTGGAGCCCCCTGTCCTGGGTACCGCACTTCTACAGCCCCCTTGTACAGCACTGTCAGCAGACCTCAGTATACAGCACTGTCTGCAGCCCCTGTGTACAGCACTGTCATCAGCTCCCAGTGTACAGCGCTGTCTGCACTCCCTTGTCCTGTGTACAGCACGGTCGGCAGCCCCCAGTGTACAGCACTGTCAGCAGCCCCTCCGGTGTGGAGCACTGTCTGCAGCCCCGGTGTACAGCACTGTCGGCAGCCCTCAGTGTACAGCACTGTCAGCAGCCCCTCCGGTGTGGAGCACTGTCTGCAGCCTCTCCGGTGTACAGCACTGTCTGCAGCCCCCATTGTACAGTATTCTCTGCAGCCCCCTGTCCTGCACTGTGTGCACCCCTGTCCTGTGTACAGCACTGTCTACACCCCCATCCTGTGTACAGCACTGTCAGCAGACCCCGGTGTACAGCACTGTCTGCAGCCCCCAGGTTACAGCACTGTCAGCAGCCCCTCCGGTGTACAGCACTGTCTGCAGACCCCGGTGTACAGCACTGCCTGCAGCCCTCGGTGTCCAGCACTGTCTGCAGCCCCCATACAGCACTGTCAGCACTCCTTTGTCCTTTGTACACCTCTGTCTGCAACCCATGTCCTGTGCACAGCACTGTCAGCAGACCCAGATTACAGCACTGTTAGCAGCCCCCAGATAACAGTTCTGTTAGCAGCCCCCAGTGTACAGCACTGTCAGCAGCCCCCAGTGTACAGCACTGTCAGCAGCCCCCAGATTGCAGCACTGTCAGCAGCCCCCGTGTACAGCACTGTCAGCAGCCCCCCCACCCCTCCCGTGTACAGCATCGTTTGCAGCCCCCGGTGCACAGCACTGCCGCAGCGCCCAGTGTAGAGCACTCCATTATAAATAATGATGCTTTATATGGGTCGAGGTGGTTGCTGGATGACGCGGTAGATGAACCGTATTCCCGCACGCGTGTGGTCATGTTACAGGTGTTTGTGTCCTGAGCCTGTCCTGCCCCTCCCTCTGTGGTGACACCTGACGGAATGCTGAGAATGCGGCCTGCCCTCCGCGCCCTCCCGTCATACCCGTTCCACCGGTTTCACTGCAGTGATAAGGCGCTTGCTGTCAGCGGCCGGTGACGTCACCGCCCAGGAGGCGCTAACATCTCCATGTATCAGCCTTTGTGTCCATACACACATGCGATGAGCTTTCTAAAGCACAATACAAACGTTGTCCTTAATTCAATGATAAATACCAAGTACCTCGGTCTGATTTAAAAACGACTAAAATGTCCTCGCAGCTCAGGGTACCTGGGCGCGCCCAGAACTAACAATCACCTGAGGCTGAGATCCGCCATCTGTAGAGGTCAGGCGGGCCACCAAAGGCAAAACCAGCAGCAGGGCCCAGAAACCTCCTTCTTTGCTGGAGAACCTGGGCTGCCTGGAACTCCACGCCAACCAATCACCAGCCTCCTGCCCATTGGTAGTTCACGAGTCTTCCGTCCATCTGATTCCACGAACCTCCCGTCAATCTAAACTCCGCCAGCCTCATTTCCATCCAAGCTCCACCAGCCTCCCATTCATCCAAATGCCACAGATCAATACTCAACCCACCTCCGCATCCAGGCGGCCATTACTGCATCTTCTCCTGCGTCATCTTTGCTGCCTGGAGAAGATACATTGCCTGACCACTGCCCGGCTTCAGTGAAACCAAGACAAAACACAGACAAGTCGCACCTGAAAGCAGTACCACATTTAACGTGACTTTGTCACAAATATTTCTCAAGCATGTATACCAATTACAGACTGACTTCGCTCTGTTTGAGGCTACCTTTTAGTGGTACTACCTGGTAGTAGCCCTGTGTAGGTATTACCAGGGCCGGTCCTAGGATATGTGGGGCCCCGGGCAGAATAGGAACATTTGAGGCCCCTAAGCAGAGACCACGCGGAATCGGATCGGGCCGGCTAAAGAAAGGTTTTTTTGGTTTTTTTTTTAAAATTAAAATTAAACCAAACTGCACACCCTCGTCTGGGTTTTGTCAATGGTTGTTAGCTGCTTAAACTAAATGAGCAACAACAATAAATTATTTTCCTTTAACCTTGTTGCATTGACCAATAAGTAGCTCTTTCACACACATTAGCATAGAATCACAACTGGAATGCAGGACCATTGCTCTTTGTGCTCTGCAGAGAGGCCATATTTTGAATGATCATGTAATCGGAACACCTTTTTGACCCACAGACAGGCATAATGTGAAAGTTGTACTGCCTGCATCCTCAACTCCGAAGTGCTCAACTGTAGTCTGTTCTAAAAACCTGGAGGCGACAGTACAAAGGGTTCATCATCCAAGAGTAATATGCTGTGAAATGAAATACAGTAACACACATGCTGAAAATAGCTAGCACTCTTGAGGAAAGCAAGGTTAATTAAAGCATGTGAAATATGAACCGGAACAAAATCACTGCTTTGTTTTACCCTAACATCAGGACCACTGGAATTATGTGGCAGGGTGAGTAAATTATGCGGCATGAAAATGCAAATTATGTGGCATAATCCGGCACATTTTGAAATAGTATTACTTCATTTTTTTGCCATTTTTAAACTTGGTAACACTGTTTGGGAACCGGTTGCACCCCATTAGTACCAATTTAACACCCAAATGTAGTTAAGGGAGTGGCTTAAAAACATGTAAGCTATATAAATCTGTACTTAGCATAGTGCGCCGCCCAACTGGTATTTTGCTGCTTCTGTCATTGCTTCCAGATAAATATTACAACAAGTAAAATTACACCTATAACATGCCAGTACTATTGGCTTTGTCATTATCAGTTGCATACGATAAATAGGCAGCATCTATGGCTTCCTTGTATATAATATCGAAAATGCTCCAGTTCTGACATGATGAGACTGTGAAAGAATTATAACGAGTGTTGTTGAAGTTGCATTAAAGGCAGCAGAGAGTTGTGCTGCTGCAGAGTTTTTGTGCTTTCACTCTGAGGGTGACTGTAAAAATGGAGAGCGTCCCGTCTCATCACCTGCTTTTCTGAACTTTCATTTGTTTTGCAGACACTAGAATAATGGTTTTGCAGGAAAAGTTAAGGCCCCTTTTCAATGTCAGTATTAATTTAATACCAGGTCTAAGACTCGAGTAACCCAGCAGACGTTAAACTCTGCTCAACCAATTTTGCATGCTGATACTGCTCCTCTGCATGCACCTCTTGTCCTTGTCTCGTTGCCATACTCACACCTATCTGCTCTAAATCCCCCCACCCCTGTAATTCACTCCCTGCTCCCTTTCCACTTGTCCTAGGTGAGGAGTTTCCATTGTGATGCGCCACAATTTTTTTGCTCTGCGCCCAGCAGGATATTTTGCCTTTCATTCATACAGGGGCAGGGCGTACTTCCCAGGCAAGGGCACTTTAATGGACTTTCTAATCGCTGTCATCGACATGCAGATGCAGCCATTAGGCCCACAGAGACAGGACTGCAGGGGAGAGTGATAAAAAAAGAAGAAATGTAATCTTTTGGGAGGCCCCCTGGGCCTCGGAACTCTGGAGTCATAAACGGCGCGAGGCCCCAAGGCTGCCAGCAGGCGCCGGGGCCCTGGGCAGCCGCCCATGCTGCCCATGCCTTGCGCCGGCCCTGGGTAGTACCTACACCGGTCAAAATGGGATTTTCAAAGCGGCAGCATCACTATTTTCTTAAAAGCCTTTAGGGTCTCATAACGTATAGACTCAGTTCAGCTGTATCAGCCAATGCATTTTTATATAACAAGCATTGTCATAGCCAATAGGTCTCGCTTTTGGGACCTTTTAAATATTTATTTTTGCAGCACAATATCCTTGGTGCAACAACATCAACTGCTGCATGGCTAAACACTTATAAGGTCCCAAAGGCGAGACCTATTGGCTATTCCAATGCGTGTTTAGGACTTGTGCTTTGCGGTAAAAGGAATCTGCTTTTAGGCAGAGAAAAACGGTTTGCTCACACATAAAGGTTGGGCGCTGGCATAGGTCTGGGGCTAGAATGGGGTCATGAGGCTGCTAGTCCAGCTATATAGTTTGCAGCTGACCACGAAAATGCCAGCGCACCCGGAGGGAGAGGAGAGTGGCACTGCTAAGGATGGTCTTTGCGCTCACAACAGTCTCCTTCCTCGATTGAATTATACATACTGTTGTATTCCTGTATATGGCGCTCTGTATTCCAAACTTTTAGAGGAGTTAGAGATGCACTACCTTCTGTTGAGCTTGATGCTAGTATGCTTATAATGATTTAATTTGGTTTTACTATCTTTTTAGTTGGCGTGCTGCAAGGGTAACACGTTTGTCTAAACCGTGTCAAAACTATAAACTCCCTACCTCGAGACCATAGGTCCCGACCCCTACGCACATTTTCCAATGGGATCTACCCAAATTTTGTCATAACAATTTTTCTCAATGATACAAAAATGTTTCACTTGATTGAACATTTATTTTGACACCATAAATATTCACATAGTCTTAAATCATAAAACTTAATTTAAATGCAGTGCGAAACATGCTATAATTTTTTCAAAGAACACAAAAATTTAACAGTCTTCTTCTGTATTTCTTTTCAAGATGCTCTATGCATTTCGGGTCTCACAGGACCCTTCATCAGGAGCAAGTGCCATCTACAAAAATAATGCACAACAATGAGCTTTTTATCACAACTGGAGTGAGCAATGTTACATATGAAAATGTTATATATGAAAAACATGCTTTCTGAATATGCACAAAGGGTGTGAGTGACCCAACACAAACCAACACCACCGTGACAACTTAAAAAAACCAATGAACCTGCTTACTTGATACTTTCAAGACCACGCCCACGGTACCTGAAAAATTCACAACAACCCTACGTCAACAAAACCTCGTATTACACTAATTAATGAAAACAAATACCAACTTTTCGAAGTCAACTTACCAAAAACGGCTATGATAGTGTCCAATCCTGATCTTAGTTTTCAAAAAACTGTGATGCGTGGAACGCGACCATGTAACAGCTCCTGGGAACAACAATGCAAAATCATAGTGTCTCAATTGAACCTTCTCTCAAACAGGTCTTATCAAACAAAACCCTACGAACGGTTCCCTATTATTACAACTTCCCAAATCTTACCGGTATAGTTGTATTTCACAATCTAAAACTCCGCTTAAACCTCCTCCAGTCTCTACCACTCCGCGAAGAACTCCGCTATCACCAAATGCTGTTGTCAACGATTTCCGCTGTAAACACTGACATAGGACCTCTCTATTTAAGTAACCATCAACTCCGCAAAACTCCGCTATCACGAGACGTTGTAACCAGCAAGTACAATAATGGACACTAACGAAGGACTTCTAAAGGGATACTGTGACTGACAAGTCCAACAACACAACACTAACAAAGGACTACTGTACTCAAATGAAAGTCGGCCGCCATCTTTGCGGTGAATGAATACCTCGACTGAAAACCTTATCCTAGGGAACTAATCGATAGTCACTCAGTTCCAAACAATGCTCTAAAAAAACCCAATCACTGTTCCAAAAAATAAAATAAAAAAAAACAACAAAATAATGTGATAGATGTGTAAGCATGCTCAAAATACTGAAAACATCATATAATTCATATGTACAGGTTATATACATGTGTACTTATCAGCAGTAGACCACAGACATGAGCAAAATTTATAAAAAACAAGATAGATCTATCTGTTCATTTAAACCTTTCAGTTCTTGGGTGCCCAATTTTTTTATCCAGAATACTTCTCTCTGCAAGAGGGATCTGGTTCGATCCTCTCCCTCAGGGAGAACTACTTGTTCCAGCACTCCAAATCTTAGTTGAGATATACTGTGTCTCTCATTTGTCCAATGTGATGCTAAGTTACTTTTCATATTTTTATTTCGTATTGTGCTCTTATGTTCTGAAACTCGCACTTTTAGTTTTCTCTCTCTTTCCTACATAAACTTTCCAGCAGGGACATTTGATGTAGTATATGAGGTTCATAGAGTTACAGTCTGAGTTGTGGTGTAATTTTATCTCTTTTCCTGATAGGGGATGTAGTATAGTATTACCAGTGATGACATTGCTGCAGTGAACACAATTCGTACATTTTTTCATGCCTCTGCTTGTTGATGGTTCTTTTTTGTGAGTAGAAAATTTCAAAATCTCTTTCAGGTTCTTGGACCTGGTGTATGCAAACAATGGCTTCACATCAAATAAACCTTGATCGTTTGGATAACCTCTTTCTTCATACTTTTTTGCTTGGATGGTCAATTGATTTTCTAAGTCTTCTTTGTCGGAACATATTCTCTTTAATCATCTACGAAATTATTCTGCAGGTTCATAGATGACATTTTTATCATATGGACTGGAGAGAAACTAACTCTTGAAAGGAAACTTCAACAATTGAATACTTTTGATGACAATATACAGTTCACTTACGACATAAGTGACCACCAAATATCTTTTTTGGATGTAATGTTGAAAGTAGAAAACAAGAAACTGATCACGACTCTCTACAGAAAAGACACGGATGTCAATAATGCCTTAAAATATCAAAGCTTTCATCCTCCCAACCTAAAAAAGAACCTTCCTTTCTCACAATTTATGAGATTAAAGAGAATATGTTCCGACAAAGAAAACTTAGAAAATCAATTGACCATCCAAGCAAAAAAGTATGAAGAAATAGGTTATCCAAACGATGTCATTGAACAAGCAAATAAGCGCATTCATGCAATGGAAAGGAAAAATCTACTAATCCAAAAACCAAAGGTCAAAAAAGAAAGGCACGTATTTGTTTCTAAGTTCAATACGAGCACCCAAAAAATCAGGAACATCATCAATCGGCATTGGGTCTTGTTGGAAAAGGAAGCTGATTTTCAAGGTTTATTTGATGTGAAGCCATTGTTTGCATACACCAGGTCCAAGAACCTGAAAGAGATTTTGAAATTTTCTACTCACAAAAAAGAACCATCAACAAGTAGAGGCATGAAAAAATATACGAATTGTGTTCACTGCAGCAATGTCATCACTGGTAATACTATACTACATCCCCTATCAGGAAAAGAGATAAAATTACACCACAACTCAGACTGTAACTCTATGAACCTCATATACTACATCAAATGTCCCTGCGGGAAAGTTTATGTAGGAAAGAGAGAGAAAACTAAAAGTGCGAGTTTCAGAACATAAGAGCACAATACGAAATAAAAATATGAAAAGTAACTTAGCATCACATTGGACAAATGAGAGACACAGTATATCTCAACTAAGATTTGGAGTGCTGGAACAAGTAGTTCTCCCTGAGGGAGAGGATCGAACCAGATCCCTCTTGTAGAGAGAAGTATTCTGGATAAAAAAATTGGGCACCCAAGAACCGAAAGGTTTAAATGAACGGATAGATCTATCTTGTTTTTTATAAATTTTGCTCATGTCTGTGGTCTACTGCTGATAAGTACACATGTATATAACCTGTACATATGAATTATATGATGTTTTCAGTATTTTGAGCATGCTTACACATCTATCACATTATTTTGTTGTTTTTTTGAATTTTATTTTTTGGAACAGTGATTGGGTTTTTTAGAGCATTGTTTGGAACTGAGTGACTATCGATTAGTTCCGTAGGATAAGGTTTTCAGTAGAGGTATTCATTCACCGCAAAGATGGCGGCCGACTTTCATTTGAGTACAGTAGTCCTTTGTTAGTGTTGTGTTGTTGGACTTGTCAGTCACAGTATCTCGTTAGAAGTCCTTCGTTAGTGTCCATTATTGTACTTGCTGGTTACAACGTCTTGTGATAGCGGAGTTTTGCGGAGTTGATGGTTACTTAAATAGAGAGGTCCTATGTCAGTGTTTACAGCGGAAATCGTTGACAACAGCATTTGGTGATAGCGGAGTTCTTCGCGGAGTGGTAGAGACTGGAGGAGGTTTAAGCGGAGTTTTAGATTGTGAACTACAACTATACTGGTAAGATTTGGGAAGTTGTAATAATAGGGAACCGTTCGTAGGGTTTTGTTTGATAAGACCTGTTTGAGAGAAGATTCAATTGAGACACTATGATTTTGCGTTGTTGTTCCCAGGAGCTTTTACATGGTCGCGTTCCACGCATCACAGTTTTTTGAAAACTAAGATCATGATTGGACACTATCATAGCCGTTTTTGGTAAGTTGACTTCGAAAAGTTGGTATTTGTTTTCATTAATTAGTGTAATACGAGGTTTTGTTGACGTAGGGTTGTTGTGAATTTTTCAGGTACCGTGGGCGTGGTCTTGAAAGTATCAAGTAAGCAGGTTCATTGGTTTTTTTAAGTTGTCACGGTGGTGTTGGTTTGTGTTGGGTCACTCACACCCTTTGTGCATATTCAGAAAGCATGTTTTTCATATATAACATTTTCATATGTAACATTGTTCACTCCAGTTGTGATAAAAAGCTCATTGTTGTGCATTATTATTGTAGATGGCACTTGCTACGGATGAAGGGTCCTGTGAGACCCGAAATGCATAGAGCATCTTGAAAAGAAATACAGAAGAAGACTGTTAAATTTTTGTGTTCTTTGAAAAAATTATAGCATGTTTCGCACTGCATTTAAATTAAGTTTTATGATTTAAGACTACGTGAATATTTATGGTGTCAAAATAAATGTTCAATCAAGTGAAACATTTTTGTATCATTGAGAAAAATTGTTATGACAAAATTTGGGAAGATCCCATTGGAAAATGTGCGTAGGGGTCGGGACCTATGGTCTCGAGGTAGGCTCTGTAATCCAAGCCTTCAATTTTTCAAGTACATGGTGCTTTTTAGTTTCTTTTTCTAACAAACCCAACGTATTAACTCCGACTTTCCAGCTCCAGAAGGGAAGCGCCTGCCTACAGTTTCATCTCCATTTTTTTTGGGTGATCTGATAAATGCTCACGTCCAGAAGATTTCAATTCCCACCCATTTCCAGAAACAAACCACGCACGGGTGACTGGAAACTGCTGCTGGAACCCCCCAAAAATACAAACAGCAGAGGCACAAAGGAAGGAAGCTGCAGGTCAGAGCCAGCCCTAATAGACACATCAAATATTGCCTGAAATATTACACAACTAATTTGTGTTGTTAGGAAGTCGCAGCTATGGCAACCGCTGCCGCTCATGTTAATTTATGCTACTCGATTTTACAGGCATAAACGGGCTCTTAAGAAATGTGCTTTGGAATATGTCATGACAAATCTATCATTTGATGTGTTGAAAGCGGCGCGTGCTCGCTTCGCATCCAAACATGCCTTTTTATGATTCAGGGCAGAAGTTACATTATATACAAACGACCCTTGCGAATTTCTTTGTACAATTTATTTATTGTTCCATCCACATTGGTATGAAAACAAGATAATTATGGTTGTAAACGTGGTGCAACTGTGACCGAGAACATTTTTAAGGACTTAAAAATCTGTAATCTAGGTAATATAAATGTCTAACAGAAGTTACAATCTGAATTATTTTTGGCGCCTTTTATGTAGATGTTGGGCCCAAAGTGCAAACTCCCACAGACAGTCCTTTGAATAAAAATAAATGAGGAGCTGCAGGCTTTCAAGTAGAACCCCCATGTAATAAACTAGCAAATGCGTGCTAGAACACGCCCGCCCTCAACCCCCCATGCAAATGAAAGGGTTCCTCCCTCTCGGTGTGAGGTCATTGTGGAAGGTGGGACAGCGATCAAAGATAGACGTATTTAGGTGGCTGGCGTTTGCGACATTGACAAATCAAAGTCCATGCGTGTCCATAGATAATTATTTCCCATGCGGTTGAAGAAAAGGAAGATGTTGCTCTGTCGGAGGACATCGCAGTCGCACACCGGATATCGATTGTAGCAAGCATTCTGCAGGGTGATGCTGTTTCGGCTAAAGTGAAAGCGTTTCCCAAACGCGGCCCCGCAGCCGCTAAAGTGAAACAGTACTGGGCTAACAAGTGGGAGGGGTGGGGGGTGCGAGAGAACACACAGCGATTCCCTTGCCGGAGGGAGCAAACCTATGTTGCCAAAGCTCGCTCCCGCAAGGGAATCCCCAAACGTGCACGCATTGCCATTGAAAGCAATGCAATGCGTGCACGTTTTTGGCTGAAAAGCCAAAGCAATTTCTATATATCTTTTTCCTATGCAGCACATGCGCGCTGCGTAGGCAAGATCTAAAAACGGCCCCCTGCTGTCACTCTATTGTCATGTATAAACTAACACTGTAAATGTGAAAAGAACCAGACTTGACATGAAAATTTGGGTTTTTACTTGTCATTTGAAGAAAATGTGTTATTTTTGGGGAGGGGAAGGTCTTGTCAATTCAAGAACAAATACGCCACAATCTGTCCCTGCAAGTACTAGGCATCAACAAAATGGAAGTGCCCTTCCATTCAAGGTGCTTTGCAGCAGTTTCAGGATCTTAGAGTTTCATTTTGATTAAATTGATGTAATTTCTGATATTATTTATCTATTTCCATGGACTTCATTGTTTGAGTTTGCTCGCGAAAAAGTGCTACTCCAAGTGTCACACATTTGGTTGTTGAATGTCACTCATAAGCAGGGCTTTAAGTGTGCCAAACCCTGCCGGGGCTCGGCACCAGTAGTTCTAAAAAGCAGGTGCTGAGAAAGGTCCCTTGTGGGCTTTGCATTTTGCCCTCACCCTCAGGGTGAAAAAAAATCTTAACTGCAGCAGTACCATACTTCACTGCTTTTCATGTAACTTCAAAGAGACTCGTTAGAGTTATTTCACAATCTCATCATTTCAGCACAGAAGCATTTTGAATATTATATACAAGTAAGCCATAGTTGTTGGTTTTTCATTTTATGCATCTTAACATCAACAGCCCTGGCTTGTTGTAGGTGTAATGTAACTTGCATTATATATTTTGATGTAATGACAGTAGCAGCAAAATACCAGCCAAGCAAGCCCACTACACTAAGCACAGATATATAGCATAAGTGTTTTATGTCAAGCCATAATTATATCGGCCACACCCCTTTGAAAGACCCCCCCCATAGTTTTTCCATCCCACTTAAAGCTCTGCTCATAAGTACACTAAAACCATGAAAATGTCACAAACATAAGCAATCTGAAACCTTTGGCAGCGTTGTGCACAACAGGAGTTGCACTAGCTGTGCCCTGGCCAAATAAAACGTGCCTGATTAAAAAAGCAGTAATGTTCCGTGGAACAAAAAAAATGTTGTTACGCAAACCATCGATGTCTTTCTACTCCGTAAGACACTTGTTTCTCGTGTAAAAACAAAATTAGCAACGCTGCAAACAGAAACAACCGTTTGTTGCAAATGAGGGTTTGGACTAGGGAGAAAGAGAGTAGACAAAAGCATTACACAGAAGCTTTTGCTCCGCCCACTACGTGGACCTAACCCCGCCCCATTGATATATACACAAAGGTCTCCTTCCCCAATGAACGACCCTTATGTGCCAACCATGTTTCTTAATTGCCAGCCAACTGGAGCATTTCCAGTTGTAATGCCACGGCTTCCTGCAGATGGTGTTGGCGGCCTTAGATTACTGCCCGTTCTGGAAACTTCTGTGGTACCTCCGATCTCTGTGTTGACAGCCGAGCACAATCTTGCAAGAACAGCTGCAGGCATGTTCGGCTGTCTGGTAGCCAGAAGACTGGTGAGAGACCGGGGGAAGCAGTGTTGGAGGACGGGGTTTATATAACCAACAGTGACAAGCGCTGACTGCACGACCAACTCACAGACACCTAGTACCGACCTGCACAGGCACGATGAGAAACACTAACTGGGCCAACATCACACTTATTTTAGGAGGGTGACTTTTTGACAGTTGTTGTTCCACAAACGGCTGTGTGTTTGCGGGAGTGGAAGTTTCAATTTCCTATTAAACACGTTTGCGTACAAGTCACAGCGTGCATAATCTATAGTAGAGTGAACACTAGAACTAGGTAACTAATCTGCACCCATGGGAAAAATCATGTGGGATTTTTCACAGATAATAAGCCATTGACTGACTAGACCCAGAAAAAAGGACAAGCACTAACTGGCCCGAAACGCCCGGCAGGGCAATCACTGGCGACATGTTACCTACAGTAACAAGTGAACTTGCACAAAACACCTGTGCAAACGCTTATCAGCACATGTCAAGTTAATTGACACAAGAGACACAATGACAAACATTGCTCCACCAACCCAGAACTACATCTGTAAAACTAGTGTCTTAGGTAACAACACAAATAAAAACTGCGGCAGCAATGATTGCACTAGAACAAAGAGACATCAGGGCGAGCTCTGACACTACACCACAACATGACACACAAAGGGCATTTACAGACAGTCCAACTCGGAGAGATACCAAGCATGCACCGGCTACCCCAGTACACGTCTGTACATATTTATGGATGGAACCATTTGGCTTCAAATACCGGCCATAGTACCAGACCGTGTCATACCGCAGAGCTGTAGCGATGGTTATATAGAACAGCAATGAAGGTTATTTATTGGTGGAGAAATGGGACACTCCAATGCCAAGGCTTGTACAACCCTGGAGATTCAATGCAAAAAAGCTAGGGGTGGAGGTTCTCATCATGAGTAAGCTGAGTGTGTACTTCAGAAGTAGGCTTAAAAGAAGAGAGGTGGGTTGAGCTCCGAAGTTTACGAGTTGTGGCAGTTGAGTTTTAGTAGTCCAAAGGGTTTGAACATAAAATGCTCATTGACTAGCTCAGGGAATGAAAGGCGGATGATCTCGTGCTAGAACAGGACAAGTACTGACTTTACCAATCCGAGAGATACTAATAGAAGCACTTCCTGCTCCAAAACAGACACATGATTGTTAACGCTGGCAGACTAACACAACAAAATGTAACACAGAGGGGCAGTGTGATAAATACTGGCATTCGACCAACCGTGAAATACGCCAGAGCACACTGTGACTACATCAACACAGGGAGGCAGACAGCTGCAGACCGCAAGACATGCTGAAGCGGCAGTGTGACACTCACCTGTTCACAATCATGCAACAAAAGAGGACAACATTTGATTGTATCAACGCACTGAAGCCCTAGCCTAAGCATATACTACACAAGCACAGGGAGATGACGCAACCAGCTTCACCACTGTGCCAACACAGAGTTGTCATCACGAGTACAGTACATTGAAAACTGAGAAATACCAGGGCAATCACCATATGATAACCAGCACAAGCGCACGTCTAGCGCGGCAGCAGGGGGAGGGGGCCTGCGCGATTCCCTTGCAGGAGCGTGCAGCAAGGCGCGATGATTGCGACCATATGGCGCCACCATATGGCGCCGCGCGCTCCCGCAAGGGAATCGCCAGACGTGGGCGCGTTGCCATCGCAAGCAATGCAACGCGGGCACGTTTTTGTTCCCAAAGCTGTGCCGATAGCTAAAGGTCTCTCTCATATGCAACGAATGCGCGCTGCGTAGGCGAGACCTAAAAAGGACCAGATTCAAAAAGTCGTTTCAGCTGTAAACGTTCATTTACGTTCAAAAGATTTATTTACTCCACCCATTTAAAAACTCACAGAATGTTTCCTGAAGGGGATAAATGGTTTTACTGTAGCATAATGTTCCCTTAGAGTGCCTGCAATTACACCACAGGTGGCGAGTGGGCGGATCAAGGCCTCACTTGCCAAGGAACCTTGTGAATGTACGTATTTTTGTGGCCAATCATACTCTCGATCCGGCCTTTTTCCACCCCGGAAAAGGTCAGAAATGTTCTCTAGCAAAGGGCTAAAGTATCTACCCTTTTGGATGGGAGGGGGGATGCATCACCACCAAGGCAGGAAGGTATATGAGTTAGAAGAGGAAGTACGAAATTCAGTATTTGCATATCAGGCTGCGTTTTCTCAGAATGCAACTGTATACTGTGCACAAGTATGCAAAAACGAGCCTGGGGACGATGTCGGATGACATTCCCAGTCAGATGGCTGGAAACATATAACTTGTATAGCTTTGCATGCGTATTACCAGGAATGTTTCTGAATTGAAACAAGTGCAAATATACATTCAAATTTAGATTACATTTTTTGTGAATTGTACCTGATATTTTTGTGTAAACGTGAAGAACATTGTTCCCCTAATTTGCTTAGTGGGTCTGTGTTGATCCACTGCTCAGCAATGTTTGCAATTTTTCCCGTTGGTGTTCTGCAGTTCTTGCCCGGCAGTGTTCTGCAATTATCGCCCAGTGATGTTCTGCAGTTATTACCTGTGGTGTTCTACAGTTATTGCCCAGCAGTGTTCCACAGTTTTTACCCGGCAGTATTCTACAGTTTTTGCCCGGCATTGTTCTGCAGTTTTTGCCCTGCAGTGTTCTACAGTTTTAGCCCTGCAGTGTTCTGCAGTTTTTGCCCTACAGTGTTCTGCAGTTTTTGCCCGGCAGTGGTCTGTTGTTTTTGCCCGGCAGTGGTCTGCGGTTTTTGCCCGGCAGTGGTCTGTGGTTTTTGCCCTGCAGTGGTCTACAGTTTTTGCCCTACAGTGTTCAGCAGTTTTTGCCCTACAGTGTTCTGCAGTTTTTGCCCGGCAGTGGTCTGCGGTTTTCGCCCGGCAGTGGACTGTGGTTTTTGCCCTACAGTGTTCTACAGTTTTTGCCCTACAGTGTTCTGCAGTTTTTGCCCGGCAGTGGTCTGTGGTTTTTGCCCGCAGTGTTCTACAGATTTTGCCCGGCGGTGTTCTGCAGTTTTTGCCCAGCAGTGTTCTGCAGTTTTTGACCGGCAGTGTTATGCAGTTATTGCCCAGCAGTGTTCTGCAGGTATTGCCCTCGTAGTGTTCTGCAGGTATTGCCCTGGCAGTGTTCTGCAGTTATTCCCTGGCAGTGTTCTGCAGTTATTCCCTGGCAGTGTTCTGCAGTTATTCCCTGGCAGTGTTCTGCAGTTTTTGCCTGGCAGTGTTCTGCAGTTTTTGCCTGGCAGTGTTCTGCAGTTTTTGCCTGGCAGTGTTCTGCAGTTTTTGCCCGGCAGTGTTCAGCATTTTTTGCCCGGCAGTGTTCTGCAGTTTTTGCCCGGCAGTGTTCTGCAGTTTTTGCCCGGCAGTGTTCTGCAGTTTTTGCCCGGCAGTGTTCTGCAGTTTTTGCGCGGCAGCGTTCTGCAGTTTTTGCCCGGCAGCGTTCTGCAGTTCTTGCCCGCGGTGTTTTATAGTTTTGATACTGGCAGTGTTCTGCAGTTATTGCCTGACAGTGTTCTGCAGTTATTGCCCGGCAGTGTTCTGCAGTTTTTTGTGCTTGGGACAGAACTCTTGTTGAACGTCCGGTGTCGGCAGCATTGGCTGTCTCCAGTCCTCATCTTCTTGGCCAAATGAGCAATGTTGTCCTTTACACACAAAAAATAACCTATTTCTTTTATTTGGTTCGATCATTGCATGTGTGGTAGCCACAGGCATCTTACACTAGCAAACCCCTTGCTTCCTCTGAAATGGTCTATCCCTTTCTTGGAGTTCTCCCAGGAGGCCAGTCTAGTCCTTTAGGAAACCAGGAACAACAAGCATTGACTAGACCAAAAGGTTTGTTTTTAAGTGCATGAACAAAGACACAAAACATTTGGACACACAAAAATAGAAAGAGCAACACTCCTGCAGACACCTATTTCACTAAGTCCAACATGCATAGAAACAATGAGGCAAATAGACAACAGACTTACAAACATCAATGCACACAGAGGAGCAATCTGACTCAAGACCCCGCCTAACTGGCCTTGAATATACATTGATCAAAGCAATATTTGGCCCATTAGGCAAGATCAACAAAAGACACTGGACATCCAATGAGTTAGTTAGAATTGATGTTGCCTTCACTCCCAGGTGCGTGCCAACCCATATAGACAACCTGCCCGAGGGCCTGCCCCTGTCACCCATGCTTGCCAGGATATCGTATGTAGCAAAACCCTGGGCTATACTTTCTTTTAGCGCCCAAGTTTCTTGCAACATACAGATGTCGTGCGAAGCCATAAAGGAGCCCCACTCTGGAATGGGCAATTTACTCTTAAGTCCCGCCACATTCCAGGATAGGATTTTGACTTGGGCAACAACCAAATCTTGCTTGATTTGTTCACAATCCAAGGGGCCAGAAAAATCTTTAGAAGCAGAGGAGCTAGCTTCTACACTTTGCTCAGGCTCGCAATTCACTGGATGTCGATCATCAGAAAAAGAGGCAATTGCAGGCTGAGTGATTTGTTCTGTTACCAAGATTTTTGCTAAGGGGCTTAATTTTGCATTTACAACTAGGTTATCAGTAGTGGGTAGCATATTGGTAGGGGACCCTGTCTGGCAATCGCAGTCATCAAAGCCCGAAAAGGCATCGAATCTATTTGCGACTTCCAGCGGGGTAAACGGTAACAGGTGGTCCATCCTCCTATTTCTATTTCTATAAGTCCTAAATGGTACAGTGTCCCACCCAGGTAAGATTTCAAAATTCATAGGATTAGATACATGCGTCCTATACCGATTATTAAAAGGTATAGAGGGGGGGGCGTGGCTAGCAGCCGATGATGGCGGCAGCAACCTAGAGAGGCTCCCGTAGCTAGGCGGCTTCCCGCAACAATCCGCATGCCAATCCGCGCACTACTCAGTCCGGAGAGGGTGTACTGGGTGCAGTGACCGGGCGGCACCGGCGCAGAAAATTTGGGAGTGCCTGGACCCCGATTTCGGGGCGAAACTTCATCTCCATCCCTTGGGCGAGACGGGCCTGGTGACACGAGGCGAGCAGCGGTGTCGAGTGAATCCTGAGGCCGGGCGGAAGTTCATCCTCCCCGGCGCAACCATCCGGAAGTAGCCGACGACGCCATCGCCCGACACCTTTGGCTGGCGATCCTTCCCCGCCGGCTGCTCTACCCCTCCCGTGGAATACACAGTGACGCTGGGCATCTGTGCCCCTTGGCTGCGCTCGACGCGGACCGGAGGTCCTGCACGGCACCGGACGCCATTTTTGCTGAATTGGCCGAGGCCGCCAACGCTCCGCGGCGGCCGGCGACACTTGCATAGTACCAGCGGACGTTGGCATCCCACCACTGCTGAACCCCCCCTGCATTCCCTTTTCCCCCCCCCGTGGACAGCGACGGACCTCCGGCCCGTTCCAGCTTGGACTTTGTCTCACTGGACAGCAATGGCGGGGAAGGGACAGCGACAGAATGCTGCTCAAGCGAGGCTCGGGAAATATGCCTATGAGGGCCAGTCGGCCACACAATCTGAGCAGCGCAAATCATTGGGGAAGGGTTCTGACAATGACGGCGCAAAAAAGGCCACGCTGGACGACGTGCTACGGACACTGGAGCAGGTGCAGGCCACGGTGGGTTCGACCGCGGCGGAGGTTACCCTGATCAGAGCCGACCTCCAGAAAATGAGCGAAAGGGTGAAGCAGGTGGAGGTAGTGACCAAATCGTTGATAGAAGACGTTTCGGACCTGCAGGTGGCAATGGAGAGGCTGCAGGCGGACAATAAACTTTTGAAAAGTAAGCTGGACGACCAGGAGGGGCGTTCCAGACGCAACAACGTCCGTATTTTGGGGGTCCCGGAGTCTGAAACAAAGGGGGCCATGGACCTATATGTTGAAGACCTTATAAAGACCAAACTGGCCCCGAAGGGACTATCAAACTTCTTCACAGTAGAACGGGCCCATCGGGTCCCGGGCGGGACGCCCACCCCGGGTGCAACTCCGCGCCCCATCCTGGCGAGACTCTTCAATTTTCGAGACCGCGATGCAGTCCTCCAGGCCGCTAGGGTGGCACCGCCCATCCAAATCCAGAATTCAAGGATTTCCTTTTTCCCCGACTACACGGCGGAGGTCACCCGCAAGAGGAGGACTTTCCTCGAAGTTAAAAAGTCGCTTCGCGACCAAGAACTGCCGTACTCCATGCTGTTTCCGGCCCGGCTACGAGTGGTAGCGGATAAGAAGGTCTGGTTTTTCGACTCGGCAGAGAATGCCAGGGAATGGCTGGATGGCTGGCGCACAGTGGACCGCACCTCTAACCGTCGACGCAACAGATCGGGAGGGACGAGCCGGCGGGGCTCCCGCTCCCCATCCAGGACCAGCGAGAATGGAACACCACCACAAGACCAATTGGGAGCGGATGGCGGCAAATGAAGATACCACAAGGGACTATCGTGTTACTCCTGAACTCTACTCCCACTGATTCTCTATTGAGCCGTTAATGGACACTGGCCCGGACGCCCAAGGGCTGCAGAGGGACCGCCTGCTTTGGGGGACACTCTCCCCCGACGTGCAAGTACTCTGTTTCAGCTATGGGTTGAGCGCTCTGCTAAGTTGGGGTGGCGGGCAGTTTTGAGTCCGTTTGGCAGGGAGGCAGGGTGGGGGGTGTTGGGGGGGGGACTTGTTTGGTTTTACGGGAAATTCATGCTATCGTATGAACAATGTAGAATGTACTGTGCTGTTTACTGGAACGATGTTGAGAGGGCGGGCCATGTGCTGCGGGTTCAGGCCCCTGAGTTTCGAGGGTGGTGGGTGAGCGGCGTAACGTGATGCAGGCGGGTGAGACGCGATTGGGCGGCTCCTCCCTCAAGCTTCTGGCATGGAACGTGCGTGGATTGGGTGATAAAGTGAAGCGAGGCCTTGTTCTGTCCGAGGTCAAGCGACATAAACCTGACCTCATACTCCTTCAAGAGACCCATCTAATGGGTACTGCCACCAAGGCCCTGGACAGGCGGGGGTACTCAATGTTGGCCCACTCCGAATTTTCCACTGGGTCCCGGGGCACAGGTATCCTGCTTAGAAAATCCTCAACTTTTATCACCATTTGCACAAAAACCGACTCACAGGGCTGTTTTGCGGCAGTGAGTGGTCAATGGGAGGGGCGCCCCCTGACAATAGTATCAGTGTACATCCCGCCGTCCTTACACTCTGTGATGCTGCCTGCCCTGGGCGATTTCCTACTGTCCCTCCCCGAGGGTGACACCTTGTTGGGCGGGGACTTTAATTCCCCTGCCGACCCACTACTCGACAGGTTCCCCGCACCCGCTCTCCCCGGGGGTCCTTCCAGATTCCAAAGGTTCCTTGAGGCGTTGGGGCTGGTAGACATATGGCGGCACGTCCACCCTACATTACGACAGTACACCTTCCATTCCGCCGTCCACAATAGCCTGTCCCGCATTGACCACTTTCTGGCGCTCGGGGATGGTTTGCAGCGCGTAGAGGAGGTGCTCATTCATCCAAGGGGCATTTCGGATCACTCCCCACTGACTCTCACCATTACCTCACAAACACGCTCACGCCACCGTGTCTTCCCGATGCATGCTTCATATCTTAAGGTGCCGAAGGTCCGGAAAGCACTGCAGACCGCCACAACACATTACTTTATAGAGAACGAGCCTACCGCGGCCTCGGCTGAGGTGCTATGGGAGGCCTATAAGACTGTCCTGAGGGGGCAAGCCATTAGCTCCATAACCTCATATAGGCGAGAACAGGCGGCGGACCACTTGGCGCTCGAGATACGACTGCGCGACGCAACCGCAGCCCATGAAGCGGGCCCCACTGACGACACACTGCATGCGCTCACGCTGGCCCAGCGTCTCTATACAGACCATGCTCGACACATTGCCCAAGGTCACATCTCTGACACACAAAACCGAGTGTACGATCTGGGGGACAAAGCAGGGAAGATGCTGGCCTGGCTAGACAAAAGAGGCGGGAGTGCCAGGGGGATCCAACAGGTCAGGGATGTCCTGGGGAACATTCACACGGACCCAGCTCGGATAGTAGAAGAGCTGGCTGCCCACTTCGAGAAAGTCTACACCCCGGAGCGGGACGTCACGGCCATTGCGGCCCAAAGCGCACTGTATGATCTGCACATCCCGGCGCTGTTGCCCGAGGCGGCGGCTGAGCTTGAGACGCCGTTCACTGCTGACGAACTGCGGATCGCCATTGGGGCCCTGCATACGGGCAAGGCGCTCGGACCAAACGGCATTCCAATTGAATGGTTCCAAGACCGCACTGCTGTTATTAGCCCATACCTGCTTCGAATGTATGAGGAGTGCCGTACGGCGGGGGTACTCCCGTTAGACCAACGAACGGCCACGATAGTGGCTATCCCTAAGCCTGGCAAACCTCCGGAGGACTGCTCCTCATACCGCCCTATATCCTTACTCAACGCAGAAAGTAAAATCCTGGCGAAACTGCTGGCAAATCGTCTCCTGCCCCACCTCTCTGATCTAATTCACCCGGACCAGTCCGGGTTCATGCCCCACAGGAACACCTCACTCAATCTACGACGGGTGCATGGGGTGTTGGCCAAAACGGATGAACTCGACGAACCAGCGGCCATCTTGGCCTTGGATGCCAGGATGGCCTTTGATATGGTTGAATGGGCCTATCTCTTCGAGGTTCTCCAGTACATGGGTTTCGGCCCTGTTTTCATATCCTGGATTAAACTGCTGTACACTGGGCCGGTAGCGCATGTGGTGGCGAATGGCCACATTTCGCGCTCCTTTCCGCTCAGACGCGGCACTCGGCAGGGCTGCCCTCTTTCCCCCTTACTATTTGCACTGTCGCTAGAGCCCTTGGCAATCCGCATTAGGACCACCCCCTTGCTCAAGGGGATTCAATGGAGGGAGGGCTGGGAGGACCGCATTTCGCTCTACGCGGATGATATGCTTGTATACCTGACGGATCCTGACCATGGCATCCCGGCTCTTTTAAGTATCTGCAATGCCCATGGGGAGGTGTCGGGCTACACAATTAATTGGACTAAATCTGAACTATACACCCTGGCGGGCGGCCCACCCACGGTTGGCTCAGACTGCCCCTTGCGGTTGGCCGGCACGTCCTTCAAATATCTTGGTGTTCATGTTACGAGTGACCCGACGGAATTTGAAAAGTTGAACTTGGAGCCGCCGCTGGACCGCCTCAGGCGAGATGCGAGCTTCTGGGCAGGATTACCGCTAACGATGCTGGGAAAAGCAGCCCTCTTTAAGATGAAATCCCTGCCCCGCTTTCTGTACATTCTGGACAACACCCCCTTTGCAGTGCCCCCCAGGTACTTCAAAAGGGTGGCGGCAGTGGTCACCAGTCTACTATGGCACAATCGCCCGGCACGGATAGCTCACGCCAAACTCTGTAAAGGTTGGTACGAGGGTGGCATCGCACTCCCTAACCTTCAACTTTATTATTGGGCGGCTCAGCTTAGACCGATTAATCAATGGCTGCATGCATCACAATCGGACCCTGCATTCCAGGCGGATCGGGCCCAGCTAGGGGCGGGTACCCTGCTGGCCCCGCTCTATGACAAGCGTAAACTCAGGTTGTTGAGGGGGCCCACGAAGATCACAGTTTCCGTCTGGCACGCAGCCACCGCTGCGCTAGGCTGGAAAGATACTATCACTAAGCTCACCCCGCTTTGGGATTCGCGTGCTCTGGGCAACCTTCGGACCAGTAAAGGGTTCTCCCGCTGGGACGACATAGGCATCTCAACAGTGGGAGACATGTGGGACCATGGGGCTGTCATCACGTTCGCCCGCCTGAAGGAACTCTACGAAATGGGACCACATGAAACCTATCGGTATGTTCAAGTGCGTCATGCTCTGCTGGCGGTTATTCCGGTGGGGTCAACTCTCCCAGAGTCATCCCCGCTAGAGGATCGCCTCCTAACTGACTATATGGTGGAGAAGGCCACCTCCCTTACCTACCGGAAACTCCTGAATAATTCCCCAGACCCGCTAGTGCCTCTTAAGGGAAAATGGGAGCAGGACGTGGGGGAGATGGATGAACACGAATGGAACGAGGCACTGGCATCCCCTAAAGAGGCGGGCATATCCTCTAGAATGAGACTCATCCAACTCAAGGTTCTGCACAGGACATACTACACCAGAACATTGCTTCATCACATACAGCGAGCCCCTGACCCCTTCTGCTTGCGCGGCTGCGGGGAGGAGGGCACACTACTCCATACACTCTGGGACTGCTCCCTCATACAAACATACTGGCGTCAGGTCATGCGCACCGTCTCACAAGTCCTAGAGGTCTCAGTGCTTCCTGAACCACGTCGCTGTCTTCTTAATGTGTGGGAACCAACTGACCTGTCCCGACATGGTCGCATCTGGGTGACGATTGGTATGATGGTGGCGAAGAGGGACATCGCGCAGCGCTGGGGGGTGGCAGATCTGCCGAAGGCCTCCCAATGGTGTGTGAATATGGATAGGACCATGGTCACGGAGCGGGCGGTGTATTTATCCAGGGGGTGCCCGGCCAAGTGGAACAAAGTTTGGTCCCCGTGGAATGCTTACCGGGGTGAGATTTGTGAGCCACTCCCTGAAGGGGACACACTGGAGTCGGATGAGGATGAGTGACTGAGAGGGGAGGGCATGGGGGTGGGAGGAGGGGCTGCACTGGGTGGGGGCGTTATAACGGAATGGGGCTATTGCTACGGTAATTACCAAAATGTGAAAAGCGCAAATTGAATGGACTCAGAGGCACATTTCCGCCTGCATGGCATTCAGTTTCTTGTGTCGATGGCAACGTGATTTCCCGAAGTTTGAATGTTTTTCCTTTTAGGTATTAAACAAAAAACGGAAACCTCATAATTTGGCAAGGACCATTCGCAACTCCTTCTTCACAATTTCCTTTCGGTACCTTATCCTCAAGTCCTCACGACAGCCTGTACTGTGTTATTGCATATTTATTGCTTATACGCTATGTTAGCGGCCGGCCCGGTTGGGTTGTAGGCCACGTGCTGTGTACTAATCTGTGAAGAATCAATAAAGGTTTTCAAAAAAAAAAAAAAAAAGGTATAGAGGGGTTGGTCTGCAGGCAAGATGGATCCCCAGGGTATGTTATAGGGGTCACTAGAGGTCTTGGATAGAAATAGGTCAATTCACACAAAACAATGGAGTTTCCGGCATTCCCTGGAGACCAATTTAGAATATATCTAACAGCTCCAGGATCTCAGAAGTTAATAACAATTCGGTCCCCCTTTATATCTTTTACTCTGCTTCCCAACCATTGGAGTCGCCGGACATGCAGGATTTCATCATTAATATTATAAAGGAGCGGTCGATTTTGGCTAAGCCAGTGCTTAGTTTTATTTTTTAACTCAGAAAACCCTTCCCTCTTACCATCCGCTAATGTGGGGACTCCCGTAAGGACAACCACAAAAGGTATCGCTTCTGGGGGTAATTCAACTTGACGGCCCCTATGATTCACTGCCCTAACGGGGCTAGTACTTCCCCTCTGGTCTCGATTATCTCCTGTATAAGATTTTTTATCTACCTTCTGAACTTCACTGACATCAAGCGATGTCGATTTTTTATCTAATTTGCAGGGTATTGCCCTATGCTGTTTAGAGTTTATAGGCTTGTTGGTTTTATTTGCACCTTTATGGGCAACAGGGGTGGAAGATAACACTGTTGCTGCAGGGGGCGGTGCCGGCTTCGCAAGGTCCTTGATTAACCCAGCATTGTTACTAATAGCCAGCTCTAAGTTCCCCAACCGTTGCTCAACCCTCTTCAACCTCTCTATTATAGGTAATATGAATGACCTAATTAAGTGTTCCAGACTTTCCAAAGGAGCAGCAGACAGTGCTTCCCTTGGCGGCAATGTAGAGGAGTGATTAAACCTGGTGACGTTAGTACAGTTGTTATAGGGGCTTTTGAGGTCGGTACAGTTGCTATAGCGGCCAATAAAGTTGGCACAGTTGTTACAATAGCCTTTCTGGTTTTACCAAAGTCGGAATGATGGCTAATCTTGGTTCTTTGCGGATCGCCACCCCTCTTTCTTCTTTTGCTTGGTGGTGGACCAAGAACTTTAAGCATCACTGGTTTCTTGGTCTTCTTCTTAGCAGTCCCAACTACTAGTAAAGGTGGCTCGACTGTCACATCTGATCCTATAGTAGAATTGCTACTAGGAAGAGATATGAGGTTTGTATACAAATCATTGGACAAATCAGGTAGAGGAGATATGTCTCGCAAGAGCATAGGAACGCTATCTGTTGAAAGAGGATCATCAATTTCAATGTGGAAGCTTACATCAAGTGGAGTAATTTGTTTCAAGAGATCCAAGGAAGGTCTGTTTTTCATACCTTCAACAGAGCGTCGCCGCTCAGCACGGCGTTCAGCCAGTGACTCCCCCTTTCTATATCTGGGGTAACCTTAGTGAAGTAGCTGCCCTTTATACCTTTACTAGTACCTCCTGGCTTCATGGGTGGAAGTTTTTCAGGGTTCAAAGCCATGGTTACACAAGCAAAGAGTACAAACAGATAGTCCTTGGAATAGTGTTAGAGTATAGGCCCAGCCCAGCCTCCTCTGGCCTCTGAGGGCCTAAGAGGGCCCGCCCTTTGCCCGGGCTTCGCCCGGCGTCCCGCGCAGCGGTAAAGTAAGTTATTTAAATAGAGTACGTGACGGCCTGGGGGCGGGGCTCTCAGGGTGCGCAGACCAGCTGACTCTGGTCACGCAGGGACTCCTGGACAAGCGAGTCCCTGCAGCACTCTCACCTGAGGCAGATTTCTTTCTTCCCCACTCGAGCTGGCAGACCAGGAAACAGCTCCCAAACAAAGCGTCTCGAAGCGGCATCCGCGAAGCGGCACCCGCAAAGCGTGTGCGGCAAGGCGCTGCAGCAAGTCCCGGTGCAAAAGGAATAATGCGGGCAGAACAGGAAAATAGCACGGCGTCCCACACGAGGTCAGTCCGTTTTGACAAGCAGCCCACAGGTATCAGGAGGAAGGGCACTATAATCCTGATTACCGGCCTGGGGGCGGGGCTCTCAAGGTGCGCATACCAGCTGACTCTGGTCACGCAGGGACTCCTGGACAAGCGAGTCCCTGCAGCGCTCTCACCTGAGGCAGATTTCTTTCTTCCCCACTCGAGCTGGCTGACCAAGAAACAGCTCCCAAACAAAGCAACTCGTAGCGGCACCCGTGAAGCGGGTGCGGCAAGGCGCTGCAGCAAGTCCTGGTGCAAAAGGAATAATGCGGGCAGAACAGGAAAATAACACGGCGTCCCACACGAGGTCAGTCCGTTTTGACAAGCAGCCCACAGGTATCAGGAGGAAGGGCACTTTAATCCTGGTTACCGGCCTGGGGGCGGGGCTCTCAGGGTGCGCAGACCAGCTGACTCGGGTCACGCAGGGACTCCTGGACAAGCGAGTCCCTACAGCGCTCTCACCTGAGGCAGATTTCTTTCTTCCCCACTCGAGCTGGCAGACCAGGAAACAGCTCCCAAACAAAGCGCCTCGAAGCAGAACCCGCGAAGTGGGTGCGGCAAGATGCTGCAGCAAGTCCCGGTGCAAAACAGGGAAAGGGGGGGATTAGCCATTATCTTCAGGGACACTTTCCAGTGCCGTAGTTCCCACAACCTTATACCGGACTGTGAAAGCCTATCATTTGCGATAGACTTCTCCCCTACCAATACGTTCTCGGGAATCCTCTTATACCACCCACCCGGAACCTTAGGAGACTTCGTCATCAACCTTCCTTCTATATCGGCCAGTCTAGCGACTACACCAGCAAATTTTACTCTTCTAGGAGACCTTAATATCCATTTTGACGACACCTCCAATCCCACTGCCCTTCACTTGCTTGCAAGTTTAGCGGCCTTACAACGTACCCAATTAGTCGCCAAACCAACCCATATGAAAGGCCATCTTCTCGACCCCATTTTTAGCAACTGTACAGAGCTGGAAGTACGTACTCCCTCCCCTTTCCGTGGTCTGACCACCATCTGATTCCCTTCGTCTGGACGGCTCCTAACCTTCACTCGCCGCAACAAAGCAATACTTCTTTACATAGAAATTGGTCCAAACTTCCTCTGAACGACTGGCGGATTACCCTGGAGAATACCAGACCCCACAACAACCCAGACCCCACCTCAACAAATGAGGATTTCAATAGCTAGATCTCAAAATCCCTAGACTCTGTACTTCCCTCTAATTGCACGGAATCCAAGCGTAGCTCTAAAACTGCTTCCTGGTACTCTCCCGGCCTACGGGAACTGAAATGTAAATGTAAACTTTTAGAAAGGAAGTGGAGACTGGACTTCTCCTCCACCAGTAAAACTGACTACAGAGATATGCTCAGAACCTATAAAAATGAGATTAAATCCGCTCAATCGGCCTTCTTTATAGAAAAAATCAACACAGCAGCCTCCAAACCCAAAGAGATCTACCGCATTGTAAAAACCCTCCTAAAACGTCCAGAACAACCCCCTGACCCTTCCAATGCACAAGCCCGCTGCAATAATCTAGCTGACTTCTTTCAAAAAATTCAAGATATCTATACCTCTTTCCCCCTAATCCCCACCTGTGCTCAAACAGTAACCATCCCCACTACTGATACCCAACCCACCACCTCCTTGCAATCCTTCCCTCCTCTCAATCTCACTATATTAGACTCCATCCTATCACAGGTAAAATCAGGCTCTCCCAATGACCCGGCCCCTCCCCACACTTTGAGCATGGTTAACGACAAAATTCTTCCAACTGTACTCAACCTACTTAATACCTCTCTAGCCACTGGCTCAGTCCTGTCTCCTTGGAAGTGCCCCATGGTGAAGGCCCTTCTAAAAAAAAAAAACAACCTTGACCAGAGAGATCCTAAAAACTATAGGCCAATCTCCCTACTCCCTTGGCAGAGTAAATTACTTGAAAAATACACCAACACCACATTAGTAGACTTCATCAAGTCTAACCATTTGCTCGATAATTCCCAAACTGGCTTCCGCCCCAGGCATGGGACCGAAACCACGCTACTTGCAGTGACGGAGGAGGCAAGGATGATCTTGGACCAGGGAGGATCAGCCGCCATAATCCTCCTTGACCTAAGTGCCGCCTTCGACACTGTCAACCATAGCACGCTACTCCAACGGCTTGCGAACATCAGGATCTCGGGAAAGGCCATTTCCTGGCTTGAATCCTTCCTCTCTGACCACTCTTTCCAAGTGTTCGAGGGCAACATCACATCCCCAAGCAAGCCCCTTGTCTGCGGCGTACCCCAGGGCTCTTCCTTGAGCCCTACGCTATTTAATGTCTATATGGGGCCACTAGCTGAGGTAGTCCGTCCGTATGGAATAAAAATCATCACCTACTCGTATGACACTCAGCTAGTGGTGGCCCTTAACCAACTGGTCACGAACCCTGACAACCTTAGGACCGGCCTGGAAAAGGTCTCCAAATGGATGACCCTGTCATGCCTTAAACTAAACGGCGAAAAAACTGAGCTAATGCTCCTAGACAACCCCTCCCCACTCACGCTCAAGTCACTGTGGCCCCCCCTGCCTCGCCCCACCCCCCACTCCTAAGGATACAATCAAGAGCCTAGGCATATGGCTCGATAAATCCCTCAATTTTAACGCCCAAGCCACTAAACTATCGGCGACCTGTTTTGGCCTACTTAGGCTAATACGGAAGATCCTCCCTTTACTGCCTTTCCAAGCCAGGAAAATAATGATCCTGGGACTTGTTATTTCCAGGTTGGAATTTGGAAATGCCCTGTACTTAGGAGCCCCCCAGTCCACCTTGAACACGCTCCAGATCGTGCAGAACTGTGCGGCGCGCACATTACTCCAAATCCCCCGCCGTCTCTCTGTAAAGACCGGCCTGAGGAGCCTCCACTGGCTTCCGGTGAGACGAATAATTGAGTTCAAGACCCTCTGTATCACCCACCGAGCATATTGGAAAACCGGAGCTGTAATCAATCATTCCTTGATCACTGCCTACAGCCCCGCCAGACACCTCAGATCATCATCTTCTCTCCTGGTGACAGTTCCCGGGATTAAGAGAGCCAGATGCGGAGGCCGGTCCTTTTCATACAACGCATCAAGGCTCTGGAACTCCCTTCCTCACCACCTGTGCGCAGAACCTAATCTCCTATCCTTCCGCAAGCATTTAAAAACCCTGCTCTTCTCACACCCCGAATAATCTTCCCCCCGACCCCCACTATTCACAAGTCTACAGCGCTAGGACGCCTCAGGGTAGCTACCGCGCTTTACAAATTTTCTTTTCATTTCATCGTTTACTCAGATAGCCCTGCATGTTTTCTTTGCATATCAGGACTTGCACTCTTTGCCCCATTATAAATGCCGGATTACGTGTAATGGACCAAAAGACAAAAGTATCAGGACTGGATCAGCTGCTGATGCTGGACAACAAAGATGGTCTTTTTCAGAATGCATGTGATTGACTTGTTGAGAGAGGCACACATTTATGTTGAGGAGTTACCATATGTAATACGTTTAGTACAGACATCCACATACTCTGATTTGATGCTGATATTCATTTAATGTAGTGCCTTTAAAAGTTGGATGCTTGGAATTGCTAGTTCAGTAGGTAGGAGGGGGTGGATAAACAAGCTGAACTTGTGAACTCAATCTAGTCCACAAGCTTACTGAAAGAGGCGGGTCCCCAGATATTTGTGCAGTTTTCAGATACCCGCCTCAAGGTGCGAGGCAAAGGAAAAAAGCTCCGGAGGGAGATGTGATTGTTCTGTGACCTACCTCCAAACTGTTTGGACCTGGAACATTGTGAGACAGCATGGGGAATCCGCGCTTAGACACCTGGTCGGGCAGCGGCCCCAGTGGGCCCCACATATGCAACCTAAAGGCCCACGCCTTCATCTGCTTAATGGCAACAGGTTCCATGTCAGAGCTCTGTTGCTTTCCAACGAGCTGCGACAACGCAGATATCACTACATACATCTGAGAAACCTTTCTCCAGTCTTAGATTTTCAGCCAGCATCACTTGGCCAAACTGTAGCTGGTAGAATGAGGTCAGACGTGGAGGAAAACCGGTCCCAGGATGCTTGTTTCCAGGCCAGGGAGGACCTGGCCTGGCAGTTCGGGCTGGACTGTTCCCATTGGGTGAAGGGTCAGGGCAGATTTGCATATGGCTGGGTCCAAACTGGAAAGGCATGGTGAGCAAAAAACGATGGATTTAGGCCCAGATCTCTGTACTGGGGTGAATGTATGACATTGTTCTGCATTCTGTCCATCAACTGTTCCTTTTGCATGTACAAGGGCCACTTAGCAGCCATGCACACAGCTGAGCACACAATAAAAACAAAACATGTATTTCCTCCATATGATATTGACAATTTGACCTGTTTTTGGATTGCTGCTTTAAAGTATTCTCCATGCTCTTTTGGATTCTGCATTAGTACATTTGGTAACACTTGAACTTATTTTCATCTACTCAGATGCTCTCAAACGTTTTTAAGAGTCAGCATGTCTCTGGAGGCACTGGGAGTCCCATGCAATAAATCATTGCAATGGGGTGCGTGGAAAAAGAAGGGGTTTGTTGGGAGTGCCTGACTAATGGTTTCTGTTAAGGACATACCTCTTTCTAACGAAGCTCTGAAAGCATCCGATGCCTTAGGAATGATATGGTGAACAAGCTAAACTCCATTTGGCCCTGACTGCTCAATCCGCGGCAAAGCCAGCGATTCTCCCGGTGACACTGGTTGTCCTTGTTTTCTTTCATCTCCAACATGATTTGGCAAGTGAATGTCGATTGCTAAACCTAAACAAACAGGAACGAACTTAACATGTTAGGTCCCAAAAGTATATATGACAATTATTTTTGTCCCCAGAGAAAACACCAGCTCCCAGGTTTGACATGTTAAACCCCATATATTCAGTTTCGATGCAGTAGTGTGTTTATTTTGGCTAGAGTGTGACCGTTTCATGCACTTTGATTTCTTGTAAAGCGTGACGAGTATCAATGGCTTCTTGGCACTGGAGAACAAAATCAGAGGAGTGAGAGATTGGCACCGGGCCCAGAAGTGCCAACAAAAGAAAAACGATTTGTATCACTCTTTTAAAAACAGGTGTAAGTTAATCACTTCTACCTGCAACGGCAACTTGCTGCAGAGTTCGGGCCCAAGGAATCTGAATTGTGTCTTCAGACACAGACCTCTCATTCTTCGAATAAAAGGAGTCAACCGGACATGGGCAGGGCGAATAGAAACCAGAATCAGCCCTGGCAAACTTGGACCCACGCCGCAGGGGGCTGCGCCCATAAACGTTGTACGAATAGATCATGGTTGCACGTCCTGCTCTGAAAGCAGCCCCCCCCCCCCCCCCGCAGCCTGCAGCCCCCACCTTGGAGAATGGAAGAGCAGAATGGCCAGTCCGGCCCTGAGCATCGTGGCAGACGTCAGATGGGAGCGCCCAGAGTTCAGACTTTGTGCGCTAGGGTCAGGCATGTAGAGTGGATTCCCTGATCCGCTGCCAGTATGGAAGGGGTGAACTACCACTGCCCTCCGGCGACGGAAAGAGACCTGAGGGGCTGGCATGCACCAGCCTACACTGGGTGGGCAGGGCAGGCTTCTACAGGGACAGAGAGTGTTATTGTGGAGCAGAGATTGGGGAGACCCATTTCTCCCAATGCTTGTGATGCCTTGAGTCACAGGAAACTAAGGCCCTCCTTTGACCGGTCCAGTTAATTGAGAAATGAGCGGTAGCTCCTGTTACTACTCATACCGGAATTATGAGTTTGGAAAAAAATAATTATATATATATATATATATATATATATATATATATATATAGGTTAAGCCCACACATGTTTATCGAGGGGAAACATGCCTGGTATTTACCAGACGTGGAGAGCTTGATGCACCAAAATACGCAGGTTGTTGTCCATAAACGTATAATTGGGTGAGATTTACCCCCCTCGATAACTTCTAGTTCAGTAAAGTCGGATTTTATCAGGTGAAATAAATATCACACCAATTACCAGCCCACTTTTAATGAGGGCCTTAGTGGGGTGGGGTTCGCCATATTAAAGGCCCAGGCAATGTATAAACGTAAAGAATCTACTGCCCTAAGTAAATATTAAGTCTCTGCTGGACAACTGCCCAGCTAAGATCATGAAATCAATAAAGCATACATTTGCACCATCCTTAATCCAGATAATGAAGCCTTTTCGCGTTTATATACTGTAAGGCTCCCTAATCATTTTAGGACTGCAAGCATCACCCAATGATGAACAAACCCAACTTGAAGCGGATGCTGCACTCAGGCTGATTCCTCTCATGCCTTACAACCTTAAACTATTAAAGACAGTAACATCAGAACTGCAACGCTCTGGTAAAGCCAGGTCTGCTGGATGGTTCACAAGAAGGATTTGGACCTGGAACGGGGACTGATTCTGTCGTAACCTCAGTGGTTGATGGTCGTGGAATGGTTGTTGATGGTTGCTGTGTTGGTGCAGTGATCCTGTTAGATCTTTCTGCTGCTTTTGACACCATCAGTCACTGAGTTCTCATCCAAGGCTCGGCAAGCTGTGCAGACGGTGGGACTGTGCCTCAGTGGATTGAATATTTTCTAACTAGCAGGACCCAGGCCGTCCACCCTGGATAATTTACAACACACAGGTCCGATGTGATGTTCCACAAGCCTCGCCCAGATCTCCCTTGCTTTCCAGTCTCTGTTTATGACCTCTGGTTTGTCTGAAACTTTGTTATAATATTAATATATATATGCATACGGACGATGCCTCAATTACATTTTATTCGCATGAACGCTCTATAGCGTCCCTTAAAGCTCTTCCACTGGCGCTTGAGAAGTCACATCTTTGGAGGGAGCTATTTCTTTTAATTGCATGCAACAAAAACTGAGATTGTACTTGCCAACAATGTGATCTGCAGGTGGAATAATACTTTCTGGCTGGTGCCCAGGGGTCTGGGCCCTAGACTGGCAGATGCAGCAAGAGATGTAGAAGTCCTCCCAGACCCAGAGGTTTCGCTTACTGAACAAGTGGCAGATGTTACCGAAACCTGCTCTATCACTAGTGGGAGACTCTGCGAGGCTGGATGTTGGGCTTCGTAAATCATTTAATGATAATGACGACTATGAAACTGTGGCCCTGGTCCCCATAGGTTCTCCTTCCTCAGATGCAGCGTCATGTTTGGCTCCTGTATGTGTCAATAACACAGTCGCGAACCCTACGTGCAGCCACTGTACTTGTTTTTGAGCAACAGTTAAGCAGTGACCGGGGCCACAGGGCTCTGACATTTCACTCAATCAACGAATCTATGGGAGCTGGAACCATAGCCCAACTTTCTTCCTCAACCAAACTTGCTTTTGTACCCAGCTCCTACTGAGGAGGAAACATGGCTCCCCCAGGCGTGAGCAAGCATCAGTCGCCGATGAGATGAGATGATACCTGGCCTCCATATTTGTCACAACTGGCTGATCAATCAGCTGGGGTAAGTTGGTGTAATCACCTCTTACTTAGATATAGTATATCTATATCTAACCTATCTGGGCACAGAGTTGACTAGGCAGTGTGTGCTGTGACTGTTATCAGGTGACTGGAGTTTATGGCAGGGGTGGTGGACAGTACTAAGGTTGAGCTAAAGGTGAGTGCTGGATACCAGCGTGTAAGCAGCTTATACCTGAGATGAGTCAATGAGGCCTTCGGGCAATGTGAAGAATCCGCTCGGTGAGCTGAGGATGCCAAAAGTAGCAGCAAGAATGCGATGACTCCTGCATCGAACCCTGTTTCAACCCTTTGTCCTTTTCCATAGGCTCTGGGGCATGCGGGCAGTGGGATGCAGTGTTCGCCTGAACCATGTTGGTTGCATTGGTTAACCATGTTGCTTTTAGTCTCCAGTGGGAGCTATGGTTGAGCAGTCAAGTTCTGACTTGGAGGAGTTGTGCAGGATTTATAGAGTATTATGGCATTCATATAGCCCTTCTACGCCTGGCCTCAGATACATGGTAACAAAGAAGGTGTCAACCATTAAAACATTCTTTTTTTGAGTTTTATATAGCGTGAACTAGACTTGGCGATATCAGGTATCAGAGCGCTTTACATGAGCACCAGTTTCGTTACAGTTGGACACATTCATTTTTGTTAGGCACAGGGAGATTAAGTGATGTGCCCAGAATCACAGGATGTTGAGCGTCCTTGCCGAACTCGAACCCGGTTCCCCAGCTTCGAGGTCAACCGCTCGAGCCGTAAGGCTGCAGCCTCTCCCCCACCATGGTATATATCGATGGTTAGTCAAGGTTGTCTTAGTCTCCTCGACTCTCTCGTAGTGGCTGTAGTTGAGCAATCAAGTTCGAACTCGAAGGATGTGTGGGGCATTTGTAGTGTACTATATCATTCATATAGCACTTCTACGTATATATCAAAGTCTAATCAAGTCTCTTTTAGTCTTTCTAACTCTCCTCTGGTAGCTGTGGTCAAGCATCAAGTCAGGGGGGTTGTATTGTATTATATCATTCATACAGCACTTGTTACACCTGGACTCAGACACAGTGTAGCAAAGAAGGTACCATCCAGGGCTCGAGTCGGGGTGCCACACGGGTGGACGGCGTCCCCCCACTTATTTTACCGGGGGGACACCGTCCCCCCTGCAAAACAGCTGGACTTGACTCAGACTTCACTCTTAGGCCTCTGGGACGAGATCGGAGAGCACCTTTCGTGACGTCACTTCCGGTGACAGCGTCCCCCCTGTGAGAAGGTGGCCTGATATGCAGTGCTCACTATTCTAGTGAACACTATGTATCAGTCCAGCAACCCTTATTGATGATTGGTTGTAAGTCAACCTTATAGACCAGCTATCCTAGTAGCATGGATACGAGCAGTCTAAGGCTAAAGACTCGAGAGGGCGTGTTAAGCCAGCTGTTTACCACACATATACCCCTTGAACACCAAGTGAAAGGACACCACACAAGTGTTATGAAAATAAACAGTTATTTATTAAAGATCACAACAGCCCTGTACTCTTTATGAGGACAGGGTACTAAGCACAAACCAAAACTCTTACAAAAATACTTAAGTTAGCACAGTATATACAAATGCCCGAGGGGCACGGAAAACCATATACTCTGAAAGTGGAATGTGAAATTCCTAGCAGGTAAGTACAGTACTAATAGCTTTTGGAATCGCTAGGACTTGACTAGGGAATCGTTAGATTACTTCTAGGAGGCCTAGGGGACTCGGGTGCAGTGTGTGCACTCTCACGCGAGATACGGACAAAAGTCTATGGTAGCTAGGAATTGAAAAGTTAGTGTTCTCGGGCGAACCCGACCTGGTAGGGAGAAAACGAAAGTAGATTCTGACCCTTGGATAGTGAGGCTATGCTGGGGCACCGAAATGCCGAAGTTACCTAGCCCAGGGGCTGCAGCTGCATAGGTCTGAAAAGACGTCGGGAATCCTCGTAGACGGACCAGGAGCCGGAAGAAAAGATGCTGGCCGGTGACCAGTGAAGAAAGTTCAGTTGGATCCAAGCCTGGATCTCGAAGATAGATGACACCTGAAAGCAGAGGGGACCAAGTTCGAGACTACTAGCCAGTAGTCAGTGGGCACCAGGGGGGCACCGGATGGTAGCCACCTCGACAAGGTGAGTGGGTGACGCTTGAGCTCGAAGATCTCACGGACCAGGAGGCGTTGTCGGCGACCAGGATGGAGGATCGAGCTGTCCCACGAAGATCGAAGCTGTCGGCGTCGCTGGACCCAGGATTGGGCAACAAAGCCTTGGCAAATTCAAGCCCACGCGGTGGACTCAAAATGGCGTCTGGAGTGGACCAGGAGGGTCCGGGGTGCCTCTCTTCAAGAAGGAAGCAAGGGCCAGTCTGGAGCAACCAGACCAGCAGCAGTGATGTCGTCGGGCGTCGTTCGGAAGGCCACAAGCCAGCCGGCTAGTAGCCAAACAACGCGGTGCACAGCAAACAGCAGAAGGGCCCCACGCAGATCGTGGAGATGCAGGGAGGCTGACCTTGGGTGCTGGAGCTGCGCAGGTTCGGGGCTTCTCGGACCCCAAAGCACTCACCAGTGGAGGACACGGTGGGCTTGCAGTAAAGATGTCGTGCAGTCTTGGCGATCGTCGGTCCCTCGAGGTCTCGTCGCACTCACGGTTCTCAGCTTGGCTGTAGAGGTGAGTAGAGGTCAGAGGTGCCAGGGAAGCCGGGTCTCGTCGAGCTGGGTCGTCGGATTCGTGATGAAGGACTTGCAGCAGACCGCAGTGTTCTTTAGGATGGTGCCCGCTTGATGCAGGGTGACTACTCCTTAGCCACAAGGGAGAATCTTGAAGAAGAAATCGTGAAGTCCTTTCGAAGAAAGTGGTATCTTGATTCCAAAGATGATCTAATTTGAACAGGGGGCCCGCTCCTATCTTTATACTAAAAAAGGGGGCTGACCCGGTGACTAGGTCCTGCCTATGGGTGGGACCAGGAGGGGGGTGGTTACACCCCTCTCCCCTGCCGGACTTCCCCAGGCCAGGGGCTGGTGTGCCCCTGGAACTGGTTCTGACTGGCCTATGCGTAGTGAGCACCGGGGTGCCACTCAGCAGTCACCTTCCTGAAAAGCCCTGCCTACCCAGGATACACAAAACCATGTCTGGGACGGTGCTAGCACCGCCCCGGACAGGAAACCCTTTGTCCAGGCCTCCCTCGCTGGAAGGACTCCCAGCAGCAGGAGGTCAGACTCGTGTCTGTGGTGGCAGCATCCATTTTGTGGAGCTGAGGCTTCAGTTAACTTTAACCGGGGTTCACAGTTACATACATGTCGTGTCCCTCTAGAAGGGTGGAATGCTAACCCCGTCGCCAGAATTGGCGAGGGGTTAGTATTCCAATTCGTATGACACCTTACTCGACATGTTTTGATAAAGCAATACCAAAGATAGCATTTAACCGCGAGGATTATAATGCACTTAAGAGTATATGGTATGCGATATCATGGAACAGCTATTAGGACTTGATTCCGCAAGCTGCAGACAGGCTCAGCTCATGCCAGAGCACCATCTCACACGATTCCAAGCACTCTGCCTTCAGGATTGTCAAGGCCTGCCATAGGAGTGACTGATAGGAATCTGTGTGTCCATTTTAGGGTTAGGTATAGGTATACTACACCTACAGCAAAGGGTGATTACACGACTTTGCCCCAGCTGTCATGCAGCCAGTTGTGTCAAATTTAGGAGGCCAGCCAGGGGTGGCATAATACATGCTGCAGCCCCTGGCAGCCCTGGGTACACCTATGCCCTGAGTTACAGGGTCTGATAAGGTGGCCCAGTACCAATTGGTAAATGCACCTAGGGTACATGTGGTAATTTAGAAAGAGAACAGCCAGGCTGTGGGTCTGATTGGCAGGCCCACAGCCAGAGAAAGTCGTAAACCAGTGAAACAAAAGCAAAAAATCTGGGTGATCATAGGATTGCAGACCCTACTCTCCTACATGACCCCCCCCCCAAACTTTGGGACAATAAGCTAACCTTGACCAGGTGAGACTTCTTGTTCTAAGTGGAAATATCTGGAGAGCCCATCGGCATTGCCATGATCAGTACCAGGTCTATGTTTCACTGTAAAGTCCATCCCCTGTAGGGAAATGGACCACCTAAGCAGTTTGGGGTTTTCACCCTTCATCTGATTTAGCCACAAGAGGGCTTATGGTCGGTCTGAATCTTGAAGTGAGTGCCAAACAAGTATGGCCTCAGCTTCTTCAGGGCCCAAACCACAGCAAAGGCCTCCCTCTCAATAGCTGACCAATTCTTCTCTCTGGGGGTCAGCCTTCTGCTTATAAAAGCAATGGGCTGATCCTGACCATCACAATTCAGTTGAGAAAGAACAGCTCCCACACCCAACTCAGAAGCATCTGTTTGGACAATGAATGGTTTGGAGTAGTCTGGACTCTTAAGGATAGGTGCTGTGCACATGGCCTGCTTTAGGTCATCGAATGCTTTTTGACAGCCTGCTGTCCACTGAACCTTTTTTGGCATTTTCTTACTTGTCAGTTCATTTAATGGTGTCACAATGGAACCATAGTTCCTGACAAACTTTCTGTAGTATCCAGTCAGGCCCAAGAAAGCTCGAACCTGAGTCTGGGTGGTTGGAGGAGCCCAGTCCCTGATTGACTGTATTTTGCTCTCCAGTGGCTGAACCTGGCCTCCACCTACAAGGTGGCCCAGGTATACAACCTGTGTCTGCCCTATCTGGCACTTGGTGGCCTTGATAGTGAGGCCTGCTGCTTGCAGAGCCTCTAACACTTTCCTCAGGTGGACCAGGTGATCCTCCCAGGTGGAGCTAAAGACAGCAATATCATCTAGATATGCTGCACAGAAGTCATCCAGCCCAGTAAGGACTTGATTCACCAACCTTTGGAAGGTGGCAGGTGCATTTTTCAGACCAAAGGGCATTACCACAAATTGATAATGCCCTGAGGGGTTGAAAATGCTGTCTTGGGCTTGGCATCCTCAGCTAACCTGATTTGCCAATACCCAGCTGTTAAGTCAAATGTACTTAAGTAGTTGGCAGAAGCCAATCTATCTATAAGTTCATCTGCCCTTGGTATTGGGTGGGCATCAGTCTTAGTGACTGCATTGAGACCCCTGTAGTCTACGCAAAACCTCATCTCTCTCTTACCATCTTGGGTGTGAGGCTTTGGCACTAGAACTACTGGACTAGCCCAAGGGCTATCTGAGGGTTCAATGACTCCCAACTCCAACATTTTCTGCACTTCAGTTTTTATGCAGTCTCTAACATGATCAGGCTGCCTGTAGATTTTACTCTTGACTGGCAGGCTGTCACCAGTGTCAACCTCATGGGTGCACCAATTGGTCTGACTGGGTGTCAGAGAGAACATATGTCTGAAAGACTGAAGAACCTGTTTACAGTCTTTCTGCTGATGTTCAGAGAGGCTGCCACAAAAGACAACACCATCTACTGACCCATCATCAGGATTCTGAGTGAGCAGGTCTGGGAGAGGGTCACTCTCTTCCTCCTGTCCCTCATCTATGGCCATGAGCAAGCTCATGTCCTTCCTGTCGACATATGCTTTGAGCCTGTTGACATGGAGTACCCTGTGGGGACTCCTGGGAGTTCCAAGGTCCACCAGGTAGGTGACCTCTCCCTTTTGCTCAAGAATTGTGTGGGGCCCAGACCATTTGTCTTTGAGTGCTGCTGGGGCCACTGGCTCCAACACCCACACCTTCTGTCCAGGCTGGTAAACAGTCAGGACAGCCTTTTGGTCATGCCAAGCTTTTTGAAGTTCTTGACTGGCCTTAAGGTTTTCAGATGCCTTCTCCATATACTCAGCCATCCTGGAGCGGAGACCAAGTACATAGTCCACTATGTTGGTTGCAGGCTTTTTGAGAGGTCTCTCCCATCCTTCCTTCACCAAACACAGGGGGCCTCTCACAGGATGCCCATACAAAAGTTCAAAAGGGCTGTAGCCAACCCCCTTTTGTGGGACCTCTCTGTAAGCAAACGGAAGGCAGGGAATCAGGACATCCCATCTTCGCCTGAGCTTTTCAGGTAGTCCATGAATCATCCCTTTTAGGGTCCTGTTGAACCTTTCAACAAGCCCATTGCATTGTGGGTGATAGGGTGTAGTGAATTTGTAATTGACACCACACTCCTTCCACATAGCAGTTAAGTAGCTTGACATGAAGTTTGCACCTCTGTCAGAGACAACCTCCTTAGGGAAGCCCACTCTGGAGAACACTCCAACTAGGGCCCTTGCCACCACAGGTGCTGTGGTGGTCCTAAGTGGAATAGCTTCAGGATACCTGGTGGCATGATCCACTACCACCAGTATAAACTTGTGCCCTGATGCTGTCTGGGGTTCCATTGGACCAACAATGTCAATCCCCACTCTTTCAAAGGGCACCCACACCACAGGCATTGGTATAAGGGGGGCCTTTGTTGTGCCACCTGACTTACCACTGGCTTGGCAAGTGACACAGGAGCGACAAAACTCCTTGGTATCCTCATTCATGTGAGGCCAGTGAAAGTGTGAGACAAGCCTGTCCCAAGTCTTTGTCTGGCCTAAGTGACCTGCTAAGGGAATCTCATGGGCCAAGGTAAGTAGGAAACCTCTCTGAGACAAGGGTACAACCAGCCTCCTGGTCATGCCAGGCTTGGGGTCTCTTGACTCAGTGTACAGGAGTCCATCTTCCCAGTATACCTTGTGGGTACCTGTGGCGTTCCCAGCAGCCTCAGCAGCAGCCTGCTGTCTGAGGGGTTCAAGAGAAGGGCAGTCTAACTGGTCCTTCCCCAGGTCTTCCCTTGAGGGTCCCCCTGAACCCAAGAATTCAACTTGATCAAGTTCAAACTCTCTAGGCTCAGTTTCCCTCAATTCCTGTAGGTCAGCCTCCTCTGAGACTTGATCCACAACCTGGGGCAAGGGGGAAGGCACAGCCTTAACCCTACTGCTCTTTTTCTTGGAAGGTGTCTGGTTCATTGTTCCAGGATCCAGCACCTGTTCAGTGGGGCATTTCCTGGCCTGTGACCTGGTCACAGCAAACACATGTGCTGGCAAGCCTAACATTTCCAGGTGAGTCCTCTGCTCCACTTCTGACCATTGTGATGACTCCAAATCATTGCCCAACAAACAATCCACTGGGAGGTCTGAACTAACTACAACCTTCTTTTGGCCAGTTACCCCTCCCCAGGAGAAAGCTACAATTGCCATACTGTGATTGGTAGTGACATTGCTTGCATTGGTCACCAGGAATTCTGTACCTGGCATGATCTGTCCAGGGTCCACAAAGCTAGGTGTCACCATTGTGACACTGGCACAAGTGTCCCTATAGGCCTGAGCCATTTTTCCATTAATGAAAGGTGTCTGTCTGTATTTGCCCAAAGTATTGGGACTGATGTCAGGGGACATATCCATATCCCCTGTACTGACAAGGACAGCCTGAGTAAGGGTGCCAACTAAGTTGTCACTCCCCTCAGAACCCAGGGTTAACCCTACTAAACCCTTGGGAGGTGCACTACCACTGCTGGCTGTACTAGGGGGCACAGGTGCCTTAGGGGCTGCAGTGGCAGGAGTCTGCCCTCCTCCTTTCTTGGTGCACTCACTAAACCAGTGAGTTTTACTTTTACAGTATTGGCACCACCTTTTAGATTGGCCTTCTTTCTTCTTTTGGGGAGCCTGACCCCCACCCTCTTTGGGTTGTTGGGGACCTGTCGAAGACTTCTGGTCATTTTGTTCCCCCTTAGAATCTTTACCCTTCTGGTCTGCTTTCTTCTGACCACCTTGATTCTGGCCCTGGTTCTGTTTAACTCTTGTTCTAACCCATCTGTCTGCCTTCTTTCCCAATTCTTGGGGAGAGGTCAGATCTGAGTCAACAAGATGCTGATGCAACAACTGGTTCTGACAATTGTTTAAAATTTGTTCTCTCATCATCAAATTGTACAATCCTTTATAATCAGTAACCTTACTGCCCAGCAACCAGCCCTCAAAAGCCTTAGTGGCACAATCTACAAAGTCAGCCCAATCTTGAGACTGAGTTTTCTGGGTATCCCTGAACAGCACCCTGTACTGCTCAGTGGTTAGGCCAAACCCATCAACCAGTGCATTTTTCAAGACTTGGTAATCATTAGCATCCTCTACCCTTGTGGTGAGGAGCTTGTCTCTTCCTTTACCTTCAAAGGAGAGCCACAAGATAGCTGCCCACTGACTTGGGGGAACACCTTGCACAGTGCAGGCCCTCTCCAAAGCAGTAATCCATTTGTGGATGTCATCCCCTTGTTTAAAGGGGGGGCCTATCTTACCAAGGTGTTTTGTATCAAAACTCATTTCCCTATTGCTAGGTACAATGCTGCCACCAGTGGGGACTGCCCCACTCAACTGTTGCTCTCTAGCAAAGGCAAGCCTTTCTTTGGCCAGGGCAAGTTCTTCCCTTTCAATCCTCAGATTGGCTGCCTTTTCCTTAGCTACATACATTCTCCTCTGGGGAGATGTCATTCCCCTCTGAGAGGAACGTTGAGAGCCATTGGTATGAAGGGATCTGCCAGAGTCTCTGGATAGAGACCTAGCTCGTCCATTCCCAATGTTAAGCTGACCTGAGAGAGGCCCCAGGGCTCCCCTAGAATCCATCTCATGTCTGCTTAAGTTGGTCCTGGTTAGTCTACCGACTTCTACCTGTCCCTGATCTGCCTCACCCCCAGACACCAAGTCATCATCCTCATCATCAGCATCATCTGCTTCCTGAAGGGGATGGTCCTGGCTATCAAAGGGTCCCTGTAGGGAGGGCATATTGCCTTCTGAAGTAGAAGGGTCTGGGTTACCAGCCCTCCTTGCATCATAAGTCTCTAAGAGACCAATCAGAAAGGCAGTTGTGGGGTTAGACCCCTGCTTAATCTTCCTAGAGGTACATACTTGTCGTAACTCATGGAAGCTAAGCACAGTATATCTTGAAGGGATGACCTGTGGAGGGTCAACTGACACAAGGGGAGACTCAGTGTTTCCACCTTTGTCTGACATACTGTTTCTAGTGTGGTGTAAGTGATGCACCTACCTACACTATGTGTTACCTACTGATCCCTTGCTAGAGTTGCAGCCAAGGTGTGCTAAGCCTTGAGGAGCTACAACAGCAGTAGAACTCAGAGTATTCTAAGCTTTAGTTATATGTACCTAACAGTACTTATGTGATCTTTCAACAAGATATTCTTAGGATACGTGTGGTAAAACAACAGCAAGCTCAAATCCCAACCGCTGCTCACCAATGTGAGAAGGTGGCCTGATATGCAGTGCTCACTATTCTAGTGAACACTATGTATCAGTCCAGCAACCCTTATTGATGATTGGTTGTAAGTCAACCTTATAGACCAGCTATCCTAGTAGCATGGATACGAGCAGTCTAAGGCTAAAGACTCGAGAGGGCGTGTTAAGCCAGCTGTTTACCACACATATACCCCTTGAACACCAAGTGAAAGGACACCACACAAGTGTTATGAAAATAAACAGTTATTTATTAAAGATCACAACAGCCCTGTACTCTTTATGAGGACAGGGTACTAAGCACAAACCAAAACTCTTACAAAAATACTTAAGTTAGCACAGTATATACAAATGCCCGAGGGGCACGGAAAACCATATACTCTGAAAGTGGAATGTGAAATTCCTAGCAGGTAAGTACAGTACTAATAGCTTTTGGAATCGCTAGGACTTGACTAGGGAATCGTTAGATTACTTCTAGGAGGCCTAGGGGACTCGGGTGCAGTGTGTGCACTCTCACGCAAGATGCGGACAAAAGTCTATGGTAGCTAGGAATTGAAAAGTTAGTGTTCTCGGGCGAACCCGACCTGGTAGGGAGAAAACGAAAGTAGATTCTGACCCTTGGATAGTGAGGCTATGCTGGGGCACCGAAATGCCGAAGTTACCTAGCCCAGGGGCTGCAGCTGCACAGGTCTGAAAAGACGTCGGGAATCCTCGTAGACGGACCAGGAGCCGGAAGAAAAGATGCTGGCCGGTGACCAGTGAAGAAAGTTCAGTTGGATCCAAGCCTGGATCTCGAAGATAGATGACACCTGAAAGCAGAGGGGACCAAGTTCGAGACTACTAGCCAGTAGTCAGTGGGCACCAGGGGGGCACCGGATGGTAGCCACCTCGACAAGGTGAGTGGGTGACGCTTGAGCTCGAAGATCTCACGGACCAGGAGGCGTTGTCGGCGACCAGGATGGAGGATCGAGCTGTCCCACGAAGATAGAAGCTGTCGGCGTCGCTGGACCCAGGATTGGGCAACAAAGCCTTGGCAAATTCAAGCCCACGCGGTGGACTCAAAATGGCGTCTGGAGTGGACCAGGAGGGTCCGGGGTGCCTCTCTTCAAGAAGGAAGCAAGGGCCAGTCTGGAGCAACCAGACCAGCAGCAGTGATGTCGTCGGGCGTCGTTCGGAAGGCCACAAGCCAGCCGGCTAGTAGCCAAACAACGCGGTGCACAGCAAACAGCAGAAGGGCCCCACGCAGATCGTGGAGATGCAGGGAGGCTGACCTTGGGTGCTGGAGCTGCGCAGGGTCGGGGCTTCTCGGACCCCAAAGCACTCACCAGTGGAGGACACGGTGGGCTTGCAGTAAAGATGTCGTGCAGTCTTGGCGATCGTCGGTCCCTCGAGGTCTCGTCGCACTCACGGTTCTCAGCTTGGCTGTAGAGGTGAGTAGAGGTCAGAGGTGCCAGGGAAGCCGGGTCTCGTCGAGCTGGGTCGTCGGATTCGTGAAGAAGGACTTGCAGCAGACCGCAGTGTTCTTTAGGATGGTGCCCGCTTGATGCAGGGTGACTACTCCTTAGCCACAAGGGAGAATCTTGAAGAAGAAATCGTGAAGTCCTTTCGAAGAAAGTGGTATCTTGATTCCAAAGATGATCTAATTTGAACAGGGGGCCCGCTCCTATCTTTATACTAAAAAAGGGGGCTGACCCGGTGACTAGGTCCTGCCTATGGGTGGGACCAGGAGGGGGGTGGTTACACCCCTCTCCCCTGCCGGACTTCCCCAGGCCAGGGGCTGGTGTGCCCCTGGAACTGGTTCTGACTGGCCTATGCGTAGTGAGCACCGGGGTGCCACTCAGCAGTCACCTTCCTGAAAAGCCCTGCCTACCCAGGATACACAAAACCATGTCTGGGACGGTGCTAGCACCGCCCCGGACAGGAAACCCTTTGTCCAGGCCTCCCTCGCTGGAAGGACTCCCAGCAGCAGGAGGTCAGACTCGTGTCTGTGGTGGCAGCATCCATTTTGTGGAGCGGAGGCTTCAGTTAACTTTAACCGGGGTTCACAGTTACATACATGTCGTGTCCCTCTAGAAGGGTGGAATGCTAACCCCGTCGCCAGAATTGGCGAGGGGTTAGTATTCCAATTCGTATGACACCTTACTCGACATGTTTTGATAAAGCAATACCAAAGATAGCATTTAACCGCGAGGATTATAATGCACTTAAGAGTATATGGTATGCGATATCATGGAACAGCTATTAGGACTTGATTCCGCAAGCTGCAGACAGGCTCAGCTCATGCCAGAGCACCATCTCACACGATTCCAAGCACTCTGCCTTCAGGATTGTCAAGGCCTGCCATAGGAGTGACTGATAGGAATCTGTGTGTCCATTTTAGGGTTAGGTATAGGTATACTACACCTACAGCAAAGGGTGATTACACGACTTTGCCCCAGCTGTCATGCAGCCAGTTGTGTCAAATTTAGGAGGCCAGCCAGGGGTGGCATAATACATGCTGCAGCCCCTGGCAGCCCTGGGTACACCTATGCCCTGAGTTACAGGGTCTGATAAGGTGGCCCAGTACCAATTGGTAAATGCACCTAGGGTACATGTGGTAATTTAGAAAGAGAACAGCCAGGCTGTGGGTCTGATTGGCAGGCCCACAGCCAGAGAAAGTCGTAAACCAGTGAAACAAAAGCAAAAAATCTGGGTGATCATAGGATTGCAGACCCTACTCTCCTACACCCCCCACTTCTCTTTTTAGGACTCGTGCCCTGGTACCATCCTTATTAAAAACCAATGGTTAGTCAAGTCTCCTCTCTACCTCGCTGTGATTCTCCAGCGGTAGTTGTGGTTGAACAGTCAACTTATAACTTTTAGGATGCGGTGTGGGGTTTGTATTGTATTATAACACTCGTAAGGCACTTCCTACATTAGCACTGAACATGCAGAGGCCTGCTGGAGTGCACAGTCTGCAGTGCTTGCAGAGAGCACATAACCTCCACGTACAACAGGTAGACCTCAAAGGTATGTAACTAAAATGTGAATACCAATCGGAAAGTTTTGGAGTGTCTCCAGGCACAAATCTCTGAACGATCTGATACATGGGTAGGGAGTGGGTTATGGAAAGTTATTGTAAACTGTACCTTATATAGGATTTACAGGTAACAGTGTATGAAGGTGATTTGTTTTTCCAGCAAGGTGTCTGACTGATATCGAATAGAGAACCAGAGTGAAGCTCAAGTTGTCAATGATGTCACTCAGAACTCAGTGGTAGCTGGTTAATAAAGGACTATTAGGCTTGGCACCCATGTGCAAATTCACTCCTACCCCCCCACCCCCCAACCGCAAGCACATACACTCACACCTTTCCATTTACAAGAACACACACACATACATACTCATACCCACCCATTCACAAGCACACTTGTATGCCCATCCTCACTCCCATCCGTTCACATGCATACACACATTCACAGCACATGCGTAAAAAACACATACATTCAGTATTCTGCGGTAGCGGCCAGTGTGAGAGGAGAGGCGTGGGGAAAGTGGGGGGACAACAAACAATGAAAAAGGAGAGGAAATAAAAGAACTTACCTGCCGCCCGCAGACCGCTGTATCACCATCTTCTGCTTCCCTTGTGGCTCCCTTGCAGGCAGAGGCTCCCAGACTCCCCTACGCCCAATCCCGAAGCTACTCTCACGCATGAGAGCAGCTTCAGGATTGGCCTGAGCGCCGATGATTTGCGTTTTCATGGAGACTGGGAGACTGGCCTTTGGTGTATCCAACCCAGGAAAGCAGCTGCAGTGCGCATGACTGTTTGGCTGGCCTAAGACAGTCCGCCAAACCGTCATGCGCACGGATAGCAGTGCAGCCACTCCCCATTGGTGCCTGTCATCCCCTTGGCCCCACCCCCAAGACACGGCTGGGAAACAAAATAAAACGATAATAAACCTATAGCTGAGGAGCCGGCCCTCGGTTGCACACCAGAAGCTCATACCATTGTTCTCGGTCTTTCAAGAGAAACATGGAGGGAGGGGGTGGACCATTCTTTCAAAGGTAAGCAGAGTTCACCTCTCCCTGTTCCAGACCTGGGTGGGCGGGGTCCATGTGGGTTCCAGACCTGAGTGGATGGAGTCCATGTGTGTTCTAGACCCGGGTGGGTGGGGTCCATGTGTGTTCTAGACCTGGGTGGGCAGAGTCCATGTGTGTTCTAGATCCGAGTGGGCCTAGTCCATGTGTGTTCTAGACTCGGATGGGTGGGGTCCATGTGTGTTCTAGACCCGGGTGGGTGGGGTCCATGTGTGTTCTAGACCTGGGTGGGCAGAGTTCATGTGTGTTCTAGACAACGGGTGGGCCGAGTCCATGTGTGTTCTAGACCCGGGTGGGAACTGTTCATGTGTGTTACAGACCGGGCTGGACGGGGTCCATGTGTTTTCCAGACCTGGGTGGGCAGAGTCCATGTGTGTTCTAGACGGAAAAACCATATTACTGCTCAGCTAGATGCTGCTGGTAATGATTCTAAAGTTTTATATCAAATTGTCAACACGTTCATAAAACCAACAGCTTGTGAAAGTGCTGACATGGCTTCACAACCCCTGTGTGACAGTATTTCCTGTTTTTTCTCTGAGAAAATTGAGGCTATTTATGATAAAATAAAAGCACTAGGTCCTGACTTAACTAGCCTAGACAGGACCCCCATCCTGACAACTTCTACTAATACTTATGCCTTTAACGAATTCCCTGAAATATCACTGCTGGAAGTTCAGAGACTATTTTCTGATATTAAAAGCGGAAGTCCGGCAGACTTACTTCCAGCCAGACTTATGGGTCCGCTGGGGAGTTTACTAGGTCCTGATGTGCAGAGACTGGTAAACCTATCACTGGCATCTGGAGTGGTCCCATTGGCCTGGAAAAAAGCCCTAGTTAGACCTATTAGGAAGAACACATCTCTTCCTTGGTCTAACATGTCCAACTTGAGGCCTATTTCCCTTCTACCTTTCCTAGGGAAAATCATCGAAAAGCACACCAATAAACACCTATCTACCTACCTAGAACATTCTGGTAGTCTCGATCCCTCGCAGTCAGGTTTCAGACCTAAATTTAGTACTGAAACAGCTTTAATGTCGGTAACTGACGATCTACGGTTGTACCAGGACAAAGGCTATTCTGTTGTCCTGGTGTTACTGGATCTATCGGCAGCGTTCGATACGATTTCCCATACCATCCTGATCGAACGACTGTCTGCGAGTGGAATCGGCGGAAGGGCACTGGACTGGATCAGAAGCTTTCTCTCCAATCGCACCCAATCTGTCACCATGGGTGATTTTAAATCGGAGGAAGTTAGCATTTCCAAGGGGGTTCCACAGGGCTCTTGTTTGAGCCCTACGCTATTTAACACCTATGTGGCCCCCTTGGCAGATGTTACTAGAGCTTTTGGTTTCTGTCCAGTGTCCTACGCGGACGATACGCAACTGCTCTTCCCTTTTAAAACTCTCACCTCGGATATTTTACAATCTTTTTCCGATGGGATGAAGGCAGTTGCAAGGTGGATGTCATCCAACTTTTTACAATGCAATGTTGGAAAGACAGAGGTGATGCTCTTTGGTGAAGCCAGGATTCAATGGTCCCCTGAATGGTGGCCCTCTGAATTGGGGCCGGTCCCTGTGCCAAAAACTATGGTCAAGAACTTGGGTGTCAGACTTGAACCAGAGCTAACCATGAAGCAAAATGTTAACATCACTGTAGGAGCATGCTTTCATGTGATTGGCCTCCTTCGTAAAATCTTTCCTTTCCTCCCTGATTCTCATAGGAAAACTCTGGTCCAGGCTCTGATCATTAGTCGGCTTGACTACTGTAACGGCCTTCTGGCAGGTGCAAACGAGGAGGTTTTGGACCGTTTGCAGGTGGTGCAAAACACGGCAGCTAGGCTGGTGTTAAATGCACCCCCTAGATCCCCCTCCAGACCGTTACTTCATGAGCTTCACTGGTTGCCAATACGTCAACGAGTGAAGTTTAAAACATGTTGTACGATACACAAGGGCCTCAACCAATTGGGACCTGAGTATTTGGCGAACAAATTTATTCCTTATGTTCCCATCCGTGCCCTTAGATCTAGTGACCAATTGCTACTAAATGTTCCCAAGATCACGAAAACCAGGTTGGGTGGAAGAGCATTATCTGTTGTGGGTCCCAAATTGTGGAACTCACTTCCGTTGTCACTAAGGCAATGTAATGACCACTGTCAATTTAGAAAACATTTAAAAACGTTTCTGTTTGGCTCATTTTAAAGTGTTCCTTGTTTACAGCACTCTCAACTTTGCGCTCCCTTTTCTGTTTTGCACTGGCAGCTACAGCGCGGAGATACTCCCTTGGGAGTTTATTCATAGCGCTTTATAAGCCCATAAATAAATAAAATAAATAAATAGACCCGGGTGGGTGGGGTCCATGAGTGTTCCAGACCCGGGTGGGCGGGGTCCATGTGTGTCCGGGTGGGCGGGGTCCATGTGTGTTCTAGACCCGAGTGGGCCGAGTCCATGTGTGTTCTAGACCCGGGTGGGCGGGGTCCATGTGTGTTCTAGACCCGGGTGGGCAGGGTCCATGTGTGTTCTAGACCTGGGTGGGGTCCATGTGAGTTCTAGACCCGAGTGGGCCGAGTCCATGTGTGTTCTAGACCCGGGTGGGCCGAGTCCATGTGTGTTCTAGACCCGGGTGGGCGGGGTCTATGTGTGTTCTAGACCCGGGTGGGCCGAGTCCATGTGTGTTCTAGACCCGGGTGGGCCGAGTCCATGTGTGTTCTAGACCCGGGTGGGCGGGGTCCATGTGTGTTCTAGACCTGGGTGGGCGGGGTCCATGTGTGTTCTAGACCCGTTCTGCAGTGCCAGGTGTATCTTTTCAAACTGTACTCTGTAGAGGGTGTGAAAGCTTTCGCGCATGCGCGCGCCTACCTGAGCGCACTTTTACCTTTCCTTCTCTGCACATTGCGCACCGCTGCGCCACCACCCTCTGGCATACATACTGCATTCACATTATGTGCACACAGACACCTACACACGTGATGACTATTGTCATTTTGTGAAGGATGCACACCGCGCTCTGTACTGCCCTCATAGCCTGGTGAACACTGTGTGACTTACAAAAGCGATTTCTTTCTTTGTGCGTTTCAAGTTCACCCTCTGCGCTGTGCCTTTCACACGATGCACGCGTCCTCGGACGTCGTGCTACTCCTACTTCGCTTTTGTCTGCACGATTTAAGTTCACCTAATGCACTTTTCACGTTCACTGCCCCCACGCGCCTCAGTGTCCGCTTAGACACGTGTCACGCACAGCAGCCTCCTCACACTTTGTTCCACATACTATAGCTTCACTAGGGGCACACACCGCCCGGTGATCACTGCGTCAGGCACAATATTCCTGACATTATTGCTCACATTGCAGCAGGTTCACTATCACCGCGCGTGCTTCACTCGCGTGCACTCGGTGCACACTCACTCGTGAACTTCGCCCTTTCGGCGGCGCTCAGCTGACAGTCCTGCGACTCCTCTCGGTCTGCAGTCGTGTGACTCACTGCCAAAGAATCCGCCCTGTTTATGTGCAAGGTGTTTTTCACCCACAGGTGCGGAGTGCACAGGTGAGGGCGGCGCTGGAGGGGAGGCCGCTCCGGAAGACACCGGCCCTGGGCGCTATATATACAGCTGATGGAGGCCCACAGCCCGCAGATGCACCCGGAAGTGGGCCCAGCAGGAGTCACGGGAGAAGTGAGTCCGGACAGGGGAGGTGAGTCCGCTCAAGACAGACGAATCCGGACAGGACAGGTGAGACCGAACAGAACAGGTGAGTCCGGGCAGAGCAGACGAATCCGAAGAGGAGGGGTGAGTGCGCACAGAGCAGCTGAGTCCAGGCTGGAGAGGTGAGTCGGAGATATGAGGCCTAGCAGGAACGGTGAGTCTGGAAAGGACAGGCGAGTCCGAAGAGGAGGGGTGAGTGCGCACAGTGCAGCTGAGTCCAGGCTGGAGAGGTGAGTCGGAGATATGAGGCCTAGCAGGAAAGGTGAGTCTGGAAGGGACAGGCGAGTCCGAAGAGGAGGGGTGAGTGCGCACAGAGCAGATGAGTCGGAGATATGAGGCCTAGCAGGAACGGTGAGTCTGGAAGGGACAGAGCATGAGAGGCGAGACTGAGGACCGAAGGGGACTCTTCAGGACAGATGGGTCCACACAGGTGAAATGAGTCCAAGGCAGATGAGTGCTAGCAGGGCAGGTGTGACCGAACACGAAAGGTGAGTGTGGACAGGACAAACTAGTCCGCAGAGGAGAGGTGAGTGCTACAAGGACAGGTGAGCCAGAACACGAAAGATGAGTCCGGACAGGTGAGTGCTAGCAGGACAGATGTGGCCGAATACGAAAGGTGAGTCCGGACAGGCGAGCCCGCAGAGCAGAGGTGACTTCGTAAAATACAGGTGAGTGCTAACAGGACAGATGAGGCAGAACACGGCAGCTGAGTTCGGACTGGTGAGTGCCAACAGGACAGTGAGCCATAACTCGAAAGGGGAGCCCCGACAGGAGAGCTTTCGGGCGGCAGAGACCGGGCAAACATGAGCGGAGAGTTCAGACAGGAGAACTGCGCGCGGACAGGAAATATGACGCTGGCCAAAACAGGTGAGCACCAACTGGGTAAGGTGGGGCAGAGAAGAAACGAAGAATGTACGGGAGGGGGCAGGGCACAGCAGCTCAGCACCTAGAGAGAGGAGGGCAGGTGCAGCGAAAGGTAAAGTGTGAGACAGCAAAACACGAGCAAGATGTGAAGGAAAGAGGAGATGAAAGAGCAGGGCTGGGGACAGTGGAGGAGGGACAGGAGAACAGAGCGTGCGTGAAAGAGAAAAGAGGCCACCGTGGAGGGAGCGAGGAGGTGAAAGCCCAGTGGATAGGAAGTAAGCGCAATCTGAAGAGAGAGGAAACTAGAGCGAAGCGAGAGGGGAAGTGAGCTGAGAGCAGAGGGCAGTGAGACGTGCTAAGTAGAGAAAGGAACAACGCGGGGATAGAAAGGCGATGAGAGTTTAGAGAAAGAGGGAACGAGAGGGAATATGCAAGAGAGGAGAGTAAAGAAAGGGAAGGTATGTAATCGAGAGAGAGCGTGGGATGAGGACGTCGGAGAGAGAGAACAGAATGTGAAAGAGAAAGGGCCCGCGCTGCATGCTCACACAGGATGAGGTAGATGTGGGTGAAAAGGAAAGCGTCAGGGTCGGACTAGCAGCGCCAGAAGGGCTGGCCTGACAGGTCATTGTGGTGGCTGGTTTTTATTATAGTCTGGCTTGGCCGCGCTGATGTTTCCAGATAATTATGGGGTATCACTAGAGAAGGGCTTCCCACATGTTGGGAGCCAAGAGTACATGTTTAGGTTGGGCAGAAATTGTGTGCTTCCACAAAAGAAGTGCTTGCCTTCCACACAGCTGTGATGGGGTTGTTTATTTATCCAGCTGCGTGAGGTTGAACTTTCAGGGACACACACATTGCAATGCTATCAAAGTGTCTTGGATAACTAGGTAATGTATGTTGTTTTTCTCTGGCAATAGCTCAGAGGGCAGTCAAGTCAATTTTTATTGTTTAAAATTATTAAAAATTATTACAACATACATCTGAAGTGAACAATAAAAGTTAAAAAATAATGTACTCAGTTGTTCACAAGGTAAAATCAATAGTCCGTACAATGAATACAATATAAAATTTTCATTTTGATTGCACATTTCTTTTTTGGCTATAGTTTTCAAGTGTGCACTTCCTATTCACCGTGTTTTCCTGGGTCCACTTGTTGTAAAAGAGATTGTACTTCCCTCATATATTTAACCCCCCTACAAGCTAACATAGGAGATGATCCATCTAGCCATCGAATTACTGCTTGCCTGCATGTTCGAATATTCAGGTTATTAAAAATGTTCTTTAAAAGCCGTCTCCTTAGGTCTATAAGAGCTGGGCAAGCACATAGCAGATGAGTTAATGTTTCATTTTGATATCCGCATAGGCGACAATTAAGGTTGGTGTAACTACCTTTCCAGGATGGTAACAAGTCCTTTGAAAACTGTAGGCCCAGCCGATGTTCTATGTATCTTTGTTTTATTTGCATATTAAAATGACTTTCTAAATACGGCTGTGGCTTTATCCCGGAATAAGAGTTTATCACTGTCCACGCGTGTCGTCGTTTTGCGGTGCTTGACTTGTCTTCCAGGTAGGATTTCCATTTGACCGCATTGTTAGTAATTTTATCAAAGTTAGTTCTATCTGGCATCAAATCCCATGTTGAGTCGATTCCTATGCAGGTCAAGGATTGAGACAGGAAATCTCCCCAACTGTGAGGCACGTGCTGTTTCTGCTGGATGTCGATTTCTTTCCAACACAGGTTGTCTAGTGAGCCTTCTTCTGACATGCGTACTTTATGACAGAGTTTTACAAACGTACCCATGCTGCGAAACTTCTGGTTCAGCAGGCCAAATTCTAAGCGAACCTGTGCTGGTGATGTAGATTTTGGGAGGTTTAAAGCTGCCTTATATATCTTTGTTTGTAGGCTATTTAACAGCCCCGCCTCTTTGCCACACCAGGTCGCCAATGCGTAAGACAAGGTAGGTAAGGTTTGCGCTTTTATCACTTCCAGCAGGTGTGTGTAATTTGGGCATCTCAATTTATTTTGTAATTGCCGGTATGCATAGATCAGGGAATGTGCTTTTGCCTTCAAGTCAAGTTTATGCTCCTTGTTCGTTGGGCCTCGCCCCAGTTTCAGACCTAGGTACTTATATGAAACTTCCTCCTTTATTGGGGTGCTGTTTGCGTACCATACGAATGTTGGTTTTTTCTGGTCTACGATGCGAACCACTTTGGTTTTATCTTTATTCAGTTCCATGCCTTCGTGTTCCAAGTAGGTGACCAGATTGTTGATCATCCTTTGCAGGCCTATTGGGGTTTGGCTCAAAACAACAATATCGTCAGCATACTGCAGGAAGGGAATTGGGTTTTTTGACAAGTACGGTGGGTGTCCTTCCCCGACCTGCATGTGACTGACGATATCTGCCATATACAGATTAAATAGGCTTGGGGCTAATACACAGCCTTGTTTTAGGCCCTGTTGTGTATCAATTCTCGCCGTGATACTGCTACCGTCTCCCAGTTTGACTCGTGCCCAAGTGTCACTATACATGCTTATTATTGCTTCCAACAAGTTCTTCGGAAGGCCCCATGATCTTAATTTGTCCCATAGTCGGGTTCGGTTCACCCTATCAAAAGCTGCTCGCAGATCTATAAAACAAGCATACAATCTCGTCTTCTTTGTTACTGCTTTGTCCTTCAAGAGAGCCAGAGTTGTCAGGTTTGTTAATGTACCGGTCCTTGGCCGGAAACCCGTTTGGAACATAGGTATGATATTTGTGTCTTCCATCCAGTCTTGCAGGTGTGACAATAGGCACGACCCATATAGTTTTGCCTCAACGTCCATCAGCGATATCAGCCTATAGTTCCCCGGCTCGTTATGATCACCTTGTTTGAAAATGGGATGGATTATACTCCCGTTCCAGGACTTAGGCGGCTTGTTCTGTCTATAGATTGAATTAAAGAGTGGTGTTAAGTATTCTGCCCAGAACTCAGGGGAATGTTTGAAGATGGCGTTTGGAAGCCCATTGGGACCTGCTGCACCCTCTTTTTTCAGGCGTTTTATTATTAGTTTTAGCTCGCCAGCTGTTACTAGTGTGTCTGATAGTGTTTCTTCTGGTTTGTCTGATATCATGGTGGGGTTGTTGAAAGGTTTCCCTATATTCCTATTTTTGCCGTCCAAAGATGGCTTCTTTGTTTCTTCCGCGGGCATGTTTCGTGTTCCCAGAATTTTTTCCGCATGTTCAGAGTTTCTAGCGCATATTTCGCACTCTGTTTTACAGTGCCACTTTTGACCATCCTCCCTATCAATAAACATGTTTTTGATGTGCTGGATCCACTTACTTTCTCCAATCCCTGCCTCCTGCTTTAAATAATTGGCCTTTGTCAGTTTATTAATGATACCCCAAAATGATCGGGCATTTTTTTGTTTTCCGGCAATTAGTAATTTAGTCCACATTTCGGCTTGGTATGATTTTTTTGCATTACTCAGCAGAATCTTATATTTTTTCTGCATGGCTTTTAATTTCACCCTCTCTGGTATTTTTCCACTTTTTATTGCTGCTACCTGCTTCCGGACTTCACGTGTAATTTTCCTTTTTTCCTCTCGCAAGGTAATATTATACCAAGGCTTCTTCCCAGTATCATACCTTCTCATATTCTGTTTAGTGGTTGGGGGGTTTCTGGTTAAGGCCTCACATAGATGTTCCCATGTTTTTATCGGATTTTCTTTTTCCGCCGGTGTTAGTGTGAGTAATTCTTTTTTAAAATGGTCCATAGTTGGTTTTATCTCCTTTCCGCCCCATTTCAGTTTCCGTAGATTGAATTTTTCCGTATCCTGAAAAATGGTCTTTAGTTTTTCGGTCTTGTTGGCCAAAATCTTTATTTTTGTAATTAAAGGGAGATGATCGCTTTCTATGCGTTGCTCCACCAAGAATGAGCTTACCATCGGTGTCAAGTTGTTGCTTACTATTGCGAAATCTATTGATGACCTCCGATTTCCGCATATGAATGTTATGGGTATGACCCTTCCCCCGTTTTCTTTTTTGTTCAGAATGGAGAGAGCCAGATCTTCGAGATCATGAGTTATTTTATCGTCTGTTGTTAGGTTGCTATTAAAATCTCCTGCAATGATCATGGAATATGATTCGTGAGTGCTTTGCAGTGCCCTGATCAAGGTTATCAGTGTTATCAGTTTTTCCTTTTTCTGTTTCTTTTCCGGATGTACATAAACATTAAGCACTAAAAAGTTGTGAATGCGTGAATTCGAGTTCAGTCTATCTGTAAGTTTGATTACTTGTGACCAATTTACCCCAGTCTCTACTTCTTCCACTTGCCACCTATATTGTTGGGTGATGTACGTTGTTAAGCCTCCTCTCGGGTGTCCAAATTTGGAGAATTTTTCGGCGAGGACATGAAACTCTATGTAGCCAGGGATGGAAACTTGGCTTAAATTCCAAGTTTCTTGTAATAATATTAGGTCGTGTTGTTTCAAGAAATTTGCGGTTTCGTGGTCTTGCCCCATGCTGTTAAAGCCATGAACATTCCAAGAGCAGAGGCTGATTGTATGTGTGTTTGAACCAATGGATTGGATATTGCTTACTAATTTTCCTCCCGATTCTTTTTGGTTACCAACTGTTATTCGTAGATGTAATTTGTTGGTCTCCTTTGTGTTTTCGGACTGGCTAGGAATGCTTATTGCTCAAAACCTTTGCAACCCAGGACCAGTCGGTGATCTGTTCCTGAGTGCCTCTTCGATCCACTGATTTTATCTGTCTATTTGTGTTTTGTGATATTTTTTGTGGAGTTACTGAGCATGCACTCTTTAGGCATGATTTTTGGCTGTTCCCCTCTTCCATTTTAGTTTTTCCTGCGGTTGTATTTTTTAAGAGGGGAAATGGATATTTGTTCCGTTGATGACGCCTCAGCTCTATGCCCCATGCCTCAAAAGACATACTTGTAGCAATTATTCTGTCTACTATGGCCTTGGATGACCAGGTAGTTAACGATTCCTCTACCTCTGGGTTATTTTTTGAGCATTTAAATTCTACAGACAGCAGGTCTTGGGATGATATGTCATCCAACTCTGGGATTTCCCTCAGTAACCGCATTATATTCCCCCTGTTCAGGAAGTCTTGTCCCCCTGTTGTCTGATATTCTGGTATAAATGACAATTTTTCGTTAGTTTCTCCTTGTATTTGAGATGCCAGTTTTGCTTCTTTATCTTCTCTCCATGGCGTAACCTGTGTTGTTTCACCCTTTGCATTTGCTGTTATCCCTCGCCCTTGTTTATTTAATGTTCTTTCTGCAGACGCTTCGAATGTTCTTTTAGGAAGGGTGATGGGCTCATTGATCCTGCTTGTGTTTGCCTTAATATCTTTATTATTTTTTTTATCCACAACTTTAACATTATTTGTATATTTAGATATCTGAGCGCGTGCCGTATTTTGGTCTATATGTTGAAGTCTACAGGTACGCCCCTGGTCATTTGAGTTTATTTTTATCGGCGTTCTTATTTTATCCCTATTGTCTGGATTATTTGTGATTGGCCTTTGGTTGGTGTTGTCGCCTACGTCTTGTTTTATATCCTCATTGATTGTGTTATTTTGGGTTCGCGTATCTTGGTTTACTAAATTGGCCTCGGGTATTTGGTTTTCGTCTGACTGGTGAATCGTGACTATTCGATTTACACGGGCCTCTTGTCCTAAAATCCTTTCATCAACCTCAACGTGAGTTGCATCTTTGTCCTGGGGTTGTGTGTTTTTTTGATTTTGAGTATTCAGGTTTTTACTTCCTTGTATCTGCTTTGGTTTTGCTGATAAGGGACAGATTGATAATTCAGTGATCGAACTGCTTACGTTCTCTGTATTTAGCTGAGCTGATTGGTCTTGGGACTTGTCTGTATGCTTAGAAACGTTGACTTCAGGGACCAATTTCTCTTTCTTTGAATTGGTTTGGCGGAAGATAGGATACGTATGAGTACTTGGCGATGGTTGCATTTTAAGCTGTGCCCTCCCTTTCCTGGCGCGCTTTCTTTCTCTTTTTGTTAACTTTGTTTTTGTGTTGACAGTTATAATTTTTTTGTCATCTATTTGGCCGGCTTTCTGGTCTGAATTTTCTTCAATTATCATATTTATCTCTTGTTCCAGGTCGCTGTTTTGGTTAAGTTCTCTTGATTTTTTTGGACTCCCAATTTCCACTTCGGCCTTCTTATCCCCACTGGGACTCAGATTATTTTTATTTTGTTTTGTTACAACTGACGACTGTACTGCCCCTAATATGTCTTTTAATATTTCCGGTAGGTTTGCCAAATTGTCCACTAGTTTACCACATACACAGCTTGGTTTGTTTGTCTCTGTGTAGGGGCCCTTATCAACCCTCCTCGATAGCAGGGTTGCCATGTGGTCCAGCCTGGTATTAATTCCTGAAATGTGACCAGCAATAAGGTTTATTAGGTCGATTTGAACGTCCATTTTATCAGACTGAAAATTCAAAGCCTTAATTGCCTGGTCCAAGGTGTTTAATAGTGTTTTGCTCCATGGGGCCTTATGGAGCTCTCTGGGCGGTATTTCCTGGACATCTGACTCTTCTTCTGACCTACTCATGGATGATATAGTAATTGGTGATGCTAGGTTTAGATTTCCTTTTGACCATCTTTTACTTTTTTCTTGCCTTTCGTCCCATTTATTGGGGTTGTCATCCGAATGGAGTATAAGTATTGGAGTAGATTCCAACCTTTCATTGCCACTTGGTCCTTGGTCTAGGTCTTCTTCTAGAGTTTGTTTTGCTTTCAGGGCTTGATTATTTTTTAGATATTCTTCTAACTGAGATTGAGTTTGTTTTTCTATCTCTTTTTGTCTGTCCAGACATATATCGTCAGGTAGGGAAAGAGAGGATGGCCATGTGTCCTGTGTGGTAATGGGTCCAGCCCTCATTTTGTTTCCCATTATTGATTTTTCCTTGTCCTTGTCTTCATCCACAATCTTTATTTTCTTGTCTTTTTCAGGCGTTTGAGGGTCATTCGTGTTTATCTGGGCTAGTACTACAATGGATTTGCAAGTGCCAGAATTACTCTTCTGCTTAGCAACAGTCCGAGAGGTTTGTATCTGGTTTATTGTTTTATTTGTTGGACTGTTCTCAATGTAGAATTTTTGCACTTCTTGCACTTCTTTTTTATTTTCCTTCATGCTGTTTAATTGCAGCTGCTCATTCTCTTTTATCCTTGATGCTGGTGATATTGGGCTGGGAAGGAGGGCTTGTTCCTGCGTTTGCCCGTAGATGACAGCCATAGGGTCCTTTAGGTAAAAGAATTTCTGAATTCCAATATTGTTTTGTTTTGGGCTGTTTATTGCTGGATCAGGTGCTGACACTAGTCTCTCTCTTTGTTGTGGGACCTTCCTCTTTTTTCTACCAGTCTTTAGTGTGGCTTGGTTTGTATCTTCTTCATTTCTATGTAACCGTACACTTGTATCCTGCCGCACTTTCCCGGATCTCATTCTTTCCGGCTTGTTTAACAAGGTCTGTCAGGTTACGTGTTCCCGGCTCTCCTGGTATTTATTTTCTTTTTTCTCTGATTTGGGGGATTCTTCTTCTTTTTCTGTGCCACTCCTCTGGTCTACTTTAAATACAGGGCCTCCCAAGACCCTCACAGTGCTGATGCGGCTCGGGTCCTGAGGTTACACTCCGAGCCCTGCTTCTCCCGCTTTTTGTCACTGGAGTTGCTAGTATCCGTAAATACAGATCCGCACCACCTCCTGCTCTACTTCCCGCACTCCTACCTGCTCCTCCTCCCAAGCCCGTCCGCTCCCTCTAACTCCTGCCGTGAATCCGCTCCCTGCCGAGCCACCACCTCGGCTTTCAACAACCCTGGTTTGGGGTGTGGCACTAGGAGTTGGGGGGCGGCTAGGTCAAGAACGAATAGAGTCGGAGCAGCTGCCGCCAGGGAGGGACAGCAATGTGACGTTGCGGAATATGGCGGAATATGGCAGTATATGGCGGTATATGGCGGGGTGACAGCTCTTTCTGGTGTTACAGAGCGCTATAGCACCAAGTCTCGCTTTGCGCTCTATAAAACAGACTCGCCTGTGGTTCCTGTGTTTGAATGTGTTTAAATATGTTTAAATGTCACGCTGTCAGTCTGTCAGTCTGCTGCTGCTATTAATCAGCTTTTGTCAGGTGCTCCTCTCCTCAGTGATAGTGATAGTTAATCTGCTGCAGTAGGCAGTGCTAGGCAATAATAAACAATCTTAAAAAATGCTTTAAAAATACGCTTTTTAGCGCAATCGCGCTGCTTGCCAAGGCTGACTCCTCTCACCCAATGTCCAATGTCCTGCTGCTTGGCGAAGCCCTGCCCCACAAGGTAGAGGAGCCTGATGTAGCTGGGAGAAGTGTCTGCTGTAATCGGTGGCCCGTCGATAGTCCGCCCCCGCCTGGCTCCGCAGACACCCGCGGACCCCCGTGGGCACTCTCCGCGATCCGAAGATGCCGGGACACGCTGATCCGGAGTTGCCTGGAAACACCTTGAAACGCCTTGAAACGTTGATCGGGTCCGTTTGCTCCGTCGGCCCCGGCGGTACTCCGCCTCCTCAGCTCTCGGCACCTATCCTTGGTTCTCCTTAGTTCACGGCACCCCAGAAGCTCACTCAGGCAGCCGCCTCTGCCACTATCTTACGATGCGCCGAGCATCAGGCTTCTCGAAGGGGCTGGAGTCTCAATCACGAGCGGGGGCTTTTTGCCGCGTTTGCCGATTATATTTGGCCGATGGCGGCTGGATGGCGTTTCACACAGCTTCGGCTCTGCCTTGCCTCGCCTCACCTCGTAACTCGTTACTCGTTACTCGTTACTCGCTACCAGATCAGAGGGCAGTCATTTACTTACATGGATTTTTGGGTCTGGCTGAACAGTGCAACTGTCACTTGACCTTTTAACCTACACCAATTTTAACCTACAGTTCTTTGCTTCCACTCAAATACATATCCCATGCGATCTACTTGTAATGCTTCACATTACCATACAACATTCATTTAAGACCAGGCATAGTGACCTTGCCAATGCTTCTTATGGTCTGGCTTGAAAGCGCAGCTGCCGCCAGACAATTATGTGAGACTCACCAGGAGGGGACTTTATTTCCACTCACATGTTGGGAGCCAGGAGTACATGTTTTGATTGGGCAGAAGTAGTGTGCTTTCACAAAAAAATGCTTGCCCTCCACACAGCTGTGATCATTTTTGTTTATTTATCCAGCTGCCTGGGCTTCAACTTTCAGTAGCACGCCCATAACATTGTGCTACTATCAAAGTGTCTTATTTAACTTTTGGTGTTTTCTCTGGAAGCAGCATAAATGAGAAGAGAACACTTATTATGGACTTTTAGATCTGGCTTGATAGTGCCAATGACACCTTACTTTTTAACCTACACCAATTTATTCTACAGTTCTTTGCTTCCACACAAATACCTATCAATTCCCGTGCTATCTACTTGTAATGCTTCACAATACCATACAACATTCCTTTAAAGTCAGACCTCTTTATCGTTGTCAATGCTTGTTTAGCTGTTTGTGTGCCTGTTGTATAGTCTAGTTGGCCAATTGTTACTGTTTATTTCTGAGATAGCAAGGGGAGGAGGTATGACCCAACGGCCAAACCTGCCCTTTGGAACTGGAGAACCAGGTTCAAGTGTCAGCTTTGGCTCCGCATCCTGAGAGTCTGTTCACATCTGGATTCTGCTGTGCTTTAAATAAAAAAAAAATCCCAAAAAAGTACAAAGGCACGTCGTCTCCCACAGCTTACAAAATACCTACATAGCATGCTTGCACATTTACATTGGCCCCTATTTTTCAGAATGTGGTCACTTTTTCTAGCTATCTGCTGTGCTAATGGAGCCCATTTTCATTTAGGAGCCGTGCCTATTTTCTGTCCTAGTCTGACGAGGAGTGAGATGACAGGACAAGGAGATAGGAGACTGGAGGTAGAGATGACACAGAGGTGACAAACCTCCGCTTGGCAATGGAGTGATAAGAGAACATGAGCGAGAGGAAGGAGGTCAGACATGTGAAAGGAGGGACTAACAGGAGTGAGGTAATACAGAGGGAAGAACATGCAAAAGAGGAAGTTCTTAGTCAGTGAGACTGGGGGGGTGGGTAGGAGGTGGGGGTGGATCATAAAGTTCCCATAAAAGCGTGGGCCGCAGGTGGATGAGTGAGATGACTAAGGTTCAGGATGGATTGTTTCCATGAGGAGGAGGGTTGTACTGATTTGCATTAGGTTGTCCCCAGGGGCTGATTTGGAGTTTGGTGGAAAGGTACTCCACTGCAACGGCGACCTAGTGCCCTGTCCTTCAAATACCAGGTGCACCCACCTGATTTTGAGTCCGGAGAGAACTATAGGTTTTACGCTGATGGACTAAAATGCACTCGGTCTGTGTAAAACTTCATTTGACGGCCTGACAGACTATATGCTGTTGGGGGTAAGCCATCCAACTCTCTAACCTATCTAAAGTGGACAGCCGGATGGGATTTTCTTTACTGCCATCGCCAAGTATATCCAGGATGTGACGGACAGTGAATAAAGAACAAGCATTTACAATGTAATAGGTCTCGCAGCATTAAAGTTTGAGTTATTGGCATTGTGTATGACAATGCGTTGCATAAAATTTTTAGCAAACTTTGAATTGGTGAGCAGTGAGAGTGTGTGCAAGAGTATGCTGTTGCTCACAGCTGTTATTATTCACACAGCTCTGATGATGCACCTCACGCACGGGGCTGACAGTTATTATTCACACAGCTCTGATGATGCACCTCACGCACGGGGCTGACACAGTTATTATTCACACAACTCTGATGATGCACCTCACTCACGGGGCTGACCCAGTTAATATTCACACAGCTCTGATGATGCACCTCACGCACCGGGCTGACACAGTTATTATTCAAGAAAATTATTCACGCCTGCACTCTGAATTTTTCTTTAACTTAACAAGTTGTTGCGTGCTCCAGGGTGTACCCTCCCTCAGGGTACTGGTAATCAATGAAAAAGCGTGACCCAAACTTGAGTAACGTCCCCTGGTCACAGCCCAAGCCCCATGGTGAGGGTTGTAGATATTCAAAAAAAGTTTCAAAACTGGTTTCCAGATAGTTCTATGTCTTTTATTCTTTTATCATATTCAAAGTTCATTCTTCGTGATAAATCATCCAGACCTTTAAATACATTGATAATTTGTCCAATGCATTTCGGCTAGGTCATAGCCTTCGTCAGGGACATGTTCTACAAATCAAATAATCACAATTAGAAATTCATCAGAGGCTACATATCTCATACAGTATCTCTATCTTATTAGGCAATCATTAAAGTAATGCTCACAATCCCTCATGCTCAAACTCGACATTTCAAAACAGGAAATAAATAAATGCCTTGAAAGCTATTGATATATAAAACAGTCATTTTTCCTTCTGTTCGTAACAAACTAAACGCTAAACATTATGAAATTATACAGCCTAACAGTCTCTCCAACCAAGATTATTGAAAGAAACCTCAAAACATAGTTATCCAAAGTAGTTCTCAACCAAACTCGTTAACCGTTAGAATTGCCAACTGGGTAAATGTTTAAGAGGAATAATGAATGTTCACACGAATACGTTTGTGAAGATTTTCTAACGGTTAACGAGTTTGGTTGAGAACTACTTTGGATAACTATGTTTTGAGGTTTCTTTCAATAATCTTGGTTGGAGAGACTGTTAGGCTGTATAATTTCATAATGTTTAGCGTTTAGTTTGTTACGAACAGAAGGAAAAATGACTGTTTTATATATCAACTGTTTTGAAATGTCGAGTTTGAGCATGAGGGATTGTGAGCATTACTTTAATGATTGCCTAATAAGATAGAGATACTGTATGAGATATGTAGCCTCTGATGAATTTCTAATTGTGATTATTTGATTTGTAGAACATGTCCCTGACGAAGGCTATGACCTAGCCGAAATGCATTGGACAAATTATCAATGTATTTAAAGGTCTGGATGATTTATCACGAAGAATGAACTTTGAATATGATAAAAGAATAAAAGACATAGAACTATCTGGAAACCAGTTTTGAAACTTTTTTTGAATATCTACAACCCTCACCATGGGGCTTGGGCTGTGACCAGGGGACGTTACTCAAGTTTGGGTCACGCTTTTTCACAGTTATTATTCACACAGCTCTGATGATGCACCTCAGGCACGGGCTCACAGCTGTTATTATTCACACAACTCTGATGCTGCACCTCACGCACGGGGCTGACCCAGTTATTATTTACACAGCTCTGATGATGCACCTCAGGCACGGTCTCACAGCAGTTATTATTCACACTGCTCTGATGATGCACCTCAGGCACAGGCTCACAGCTGTTATTATTCACACAGCTCTGATGATGCACCTCAGCACGGGGCTGATGCAGTTATTATTCACACAGCTCTGATGATGCACCTCAGCACGGGGCTGACACAGTTATTCTTCACACAGCTCTGATGATGCACTTCACGCACGGGGCTGACGCAGTTATTATTCACACAGCTCTGATGATGCACCTCAGGCACGGGCTCACAGCTGTTATTATTCACACAGCTCTGATGATGCACCTCAGCACGGGGCTGACACAGTTATTATTCACACAGCTCTGATGATGCACCTCAGGCACGGGCTCACAGCTGTTATTATTCACACAGCTCTGATGATGCACCTCAGCACGGGGCTGACGCAGTTATTATTCACACAGCTCTGATGATGCACATCAGGCACGGGCTCACAGCTGTTATTATTCACACAGCTCTGATGATGCACCTCAGCACGGGGCTGACACAGTTATTATTCACACAGCTCTGATGATGCACCTCAGCACTGGGCTGACGCAGTTATTATTCACACAGCTCTGAAGATGCACCTCAGCACAAGGGGCTGCCGGCAGTTATTATTCACAGCTCCCTCTCGCAGCGAGCCCGGGAGGCACGGCAGACAAAGCGATCGCTTTCACTTTTGCGATCGCTTGAAAAACAAGACGTGCGCGTGCAATGACAACCAGCATGGGGGTGTGTCTTAGCCCGGCTCACGTAGCCCCGCAGTAATCCTACACAAGCCTGCTGTGAATCCTAAATCCGCGATATCCTACCGGTCGTCCCGGTCCTGGGCTGCAATCTACGACCTCCGGAGCTGCAGTGGACCGCGGAGCCCCAGCCACCCAACATTTGAGTGTTGCGCGCGGCCCAACTTGGGACTGCCGTTGTGAGCTGGTGCCAGAGTGTGGCATGGACCCGGAGTTGTGCGGGTGCCCGGACCCCAGCCCTGACCAGACGATGACCGCTAACTCTGCTTAGCCAAGAGAGTGCCCCAGGTCCGTGCCTCCGTGGTTTTCCTGGTTGCTGCCGGGGCCGCAGCTGAGCACGGAAGCATTGTCCCCTGCGAAAATTGTATGCAGGAGCTGTTGGGCACCGATGAGCAGCTCGCGGCCTGTGAGCCGAACTAGACATCGAGCGGCCGTCGGTGACATTTTGACCTCTCTCTGCTACAGAGAGTAGAACACAATTTGGAGAACTGGTGAGGCAGGTGAGGAGCGGTGGGGGCCCAGAGCGAGAGAGCCATCAGGGCACAAGATGGCTAGAGCATGGGAGACCTTTTTGGTTGGTGCTCACATTTCTAGGGGAGGGGGTGCGGGGGGGTCTCGGTGCGCTTGTGTGTGTGTGTATGCGCGCTTGTGTGTGTATGTGTGCGGGTGGGGGGGAAGTCTCTGTATGTGTGCGTGCATGATATGGGCACTCGTGTGTGTGTCTGTGTGTCTGCGCATGCGTGTATGTTTGCGCTTCCCAGGAGACAGGAGATGGCCACAGCGAGAGCGTTCGCACGCGCCTGGCCCGCTCCGATTGCCTTCTTCAAGATGCGTGCGGCCAGCTCCTGTCTCCTGGAAAGCTGTGTCGCTGACTATAGGTCTCTGGCGAGACCGCGCATACGCGCGGTTAATGCCACAAGACCTAAAAATGACCCCAACACTATAGGCGAAATCTCAGAGAGAGCAGACCTAACTCTGAGCCCCCACACCCAACTACCCAGCCAAGAATGCATTTATTTGGGGGGTGTCCCACCTCAAACACAGCCCTGGATCTATGCTCTTGGCTTAGACAAGAGGGTAAGAGGGGTTAAGAAAGAATAATAGCAGAAAGGAGGACTTATGGCTTACATTAGGAGAGAACGAAAAGAAATCAAAAGGTTTGCACAAGGAAAGGGTGACGAGCTTGTGAGAGGAGAAGACCTGATCAGGGACAGAGTGGGAAGGAAGAGAGTGGCGGGCACATCAGAGATAAGAAAGAGACAGAGAATGGTGACGAAATGGAGAAGCGATGAGACGGCTAGTGATACAGAGTTCCGGAGGAAGAACGAAAGACAAGGGAAGTGTAACATGATAAGAGTGAGGGCAGAAGAGCAGGAAGTGCTTGTTGTGGACACTGAAGTGGGCGCCGTGTGCCCACGGACCTTTTCTATAAGAATCTTTGTTAACCTGCCCAGCATGTGAGGGTTCACTCAAGATACACGCTTTGGGTTCCATAGCTGCGATACTAGAGTCCCCCCTCAGTGTGGGTATCTTTGGGCCTCAGAAAGTGATACTGGTGACAGCTCCCCAAGGTGCAAGATCAGGTTACCCCAATAATGTGGTTCTGGTAAGTTCTCATAAGGCACACACCTGAGTTCCCAGGGTGGTGTTTCTGCTAGGGAGATCCCCCTTTTGGTTGTTTTGGGCACCCAAGAAAGTGTCTGCTACGAATAGCCTCATCCTCTGGTAGTTTTGGGTTCCCAAGTTTTGCTTCTGTAAGGGATTCGTGGGTTCCCAGAACTGTGGTGTTAGGATAGCCCCCTGCGTTGCAAGTTTATGGTTGGCTGCAAGGAGTAGCTGAACTCTTAAAAGAGAAACATTTTATTGTAGCAGGAGTATCTCAAATCTGAGGTATTGTGCAAACAACAACATGGGGTTCCAGATTCGGGCGTGACTAGATGTTTAGACTCTACCATAGGGTAGATGAAGGAGAAGGTGTGACCGATTTAGCGAATATACCAATTTGGATTATAGAACATGTTTTCAATTTGTAGCCAGGAAGAAATCCAGATTTCCGTTTGTTGGTATTTACAGTTTGAGACTCAAAGAGACAATGGTTCGCCCAGGGTCACTCAATCATTCGCTGAGTTTCGAACCCAGTTCTCTTTGTTCCAAGGGCAATAACTCAACCACTGGACCACATCATATTCCATCTTATCGTTGCTGCCTCATGTCCCAAGATGAGCGATTGGTGAGTCCTCCCTGCAGTGGGATGCTGGGGTTTCCAGAATTGGTTATTGATTGAGAGTTTCAAGATCACAAAGCTGTGTGACTGGTGAGAGGGTCACTGAGAACACCAAAAAGAGGTAGGCGGAATGCTTGAAATATTTTTTCAGTCAAACAAGCTTTATTCATTACTGTAAAGAACAGATTATCAATAACAGACCTGCCAACACCTTTCTGTCTGAGAGAAGCTGGCGGGGGATGGGGCAGGAGAGGGCCTTGAGCCGTCTCTGACCAGCCATCGGGGGTCTTGGAGGGTGTGAGGTAATGGAGAGGTGGAGGATTCCAGGCCAGCACTACCTGAGCAGGGACTCTTCAGTGGATCACAAAACTTGAGAGGGCCCCCTGCAAAGTGCAAGGGGGGGGGGGAGGGCACGCTCCGGACCCAGTTAGGAGCTTTTAGGCCACCTGCGCATAGTGCCGGAGGGGGCAAGACGGAGCTCAGCGACCCCCACTCCACTAGGGCAGCGGGGCCTATTGTTACACCACTGACACTCCCACTCTCTCCCAAAAAACACTAACAAAGGCTCCTGACGCTGCCACCCATGTCCAGAGATGGTGCAAACCACTGAACCTTCACATAACAGCTAGAAATTCACTGTGCGGAGGGGTTTCGAGTCCACCTTGGCTTTCACTGTGTGATATTGGCTCTTAACGAGACTGTATGAGGTGAGCAGATATTGTGCGACAGTGGCGCATGTGAGCATCTCACAGTTCTGTAAACGCGAGCCACTTGAGTAAACTCCCCAAGCCTTTCCTCTGGTCAGGCCCTGTTTTTATGATGCCTTTCATTGGCCTTCTGTGATCTCATCAGCTGTGTGAGGGTCAGGGTCCCAGGCCCTCATTCAGGGATACTCATGACGCAGACACAAGGTGGTATGCTCAGAAACTGGCCCAGGGCACGTGCGCCCGGCCCCTTTTATTGGCAGGGCCACCTGATTTATTCCACACTCACCTGTGATGGGTGAGTGTGGAAGCCAGCCCTCAGGGAGTGTTTTACAAAGACTAGAACGTGACCAGTCGGCCACTACAAGCTGGTCTGTCTGTATGCTGTAGAGCTTCTCAGTTTAGGCTGGATCAACAACACTCCTGTGCAGCACATGGCGCCCCCCAAACTGCCAGCGAGTCCCCCCACCCCATTATCCAAGTTGCAAGAATTTGTTTGAGGAACTGGTACATTTTTCTAGGCGCATAACATTCTGTGCTTATTCCCCCTCCACATTGTGGCGTTATTGGAAGCCCTGACTCTCCCACCCCACCACTCTCACCCCCCCCCCCCCCCACCACCCACACATACAACAAGCAACGCTCTCTTTTGCCTGTCAATGCTGTGTTTCTGGTAGTTCGGAGCTTCATTTCCTGGGTGCCTTCCCATAACTGTGGGTTCTAGCAAGGCAGTATACCCCATCTCCTTCAGTGGGGACCCCTTGGTAAGTCTTGGGTTCACAAGCTACATTCATGGCTGGGTCATTAGAAGTGGGCAATCCATTTTTACCCCAAAAAAAGCTCCCCATCTTATCAACTTTGGGAGGATGAAATGCTGAGCCTTCTTAGTCCGAATTAGATGCTGTGACTTGTAAATCGCATGGATATTTCTTGAGCAGGTGCAGTATCCTACTGAGCTACCCTACCTGCCAATGGAGAAGTTGAGTGGTTAGAAGCTATGCGCCTATGCAGAACAGATTCGCAGGAGGTAAGGGTAACGATGATTTCACTGCCCCGAGGCGACGGATAGCTAAGATAGCTCACTTGGTTGCTAGCGATCTGTAGAGAGATTTCTGTAAGCCGCAGGTCACCGTTTTAAATCCCAACAGGGCCCATTCTACCATTCATGCTTCTGTGATTGTCACAATGATTTCAGTTGGGCACGGGGATATGTCTGTTTCCAAGCTCATCTGAAGATCCACCTTGTGGTGTGTGCTTTGTTCATTTTCAGTATTAACAGTAAAGGGGGTTTGGGTGGCCACATAGTAATGCTGTTATTTTTAGTGATAGAGTCATTTGCAAGTACAGATCTGGTCCGCACATTGGTGCCAGCATTGGGTATTTTGTGTACTGGATGGCATTATTAGTTCGGGCTATTCTAATAGTAGTTAGTGATGTTTTTTTTCTGAAGCAAGCCATGTTTGTGGCGTCGCAGGTTACTGCTTATTTGATTTTTGTAATATTTTGGTACTTCTGCCATCTAGTGGCAAGACACAGCATATCTTCATACTTAGGGCGGCAGACAATGATCTATTCCAGAAGAGTTATATTTTTCGGTTTGGCCGGCCAGCGCAGCTGTTGTCTCCATGGCCTACTCCACTGCTACAAATTCTTTATAATGTTCATACAGTGGGCCCTGGCTCTTTCCAGAGGAGCCCTTCCTTCCCACCACATGGAGTTTGCTTAGGGTGACCAGAATTTGAGAACCAAAAACCGGGACATGCCAGAAATAAAAGTAGGATTATAAGGTTAAGTCTTACTTCTATATATGGCCTGCACGGTTTTTGTGTATAATGGAATACTTTTAAACGTATGCGCACACACATATATGCGTGTGTGTTTTTTTTCTCTCTATCTCTCTCTCCCTCTCTCTTTCTCTCCACCTTCACTTAACAATATCTACGGCAGAAACTCCACCCTAGGCCCCCTGCCCTTCTCCAGACCCCGAACTCCTCCTGTGCTGCCTAACGGAAACGGAATACATTTCTTAATTTTTCTGAAGTGCCCGTATAAGGAGAACATGCCTTCCAATTCTCCTTAAAATTGCAATTACCTGACATCTGTCCCAAAAACGTGGACATTATGCAAAATGAAGAAATGTTGTGGGACACCGGGACAGTCCACAGAAAACCGGGGCGTCTGGTCACCCTAAATTTTCTATATCCTTTAATTCCTTCCTTGTTGAATGTCTGCCGCGCAGTGTGTGTTTTTTTTGCATCTCAAGCGCACACTGAATAATCGCAAATGACATTCTTTATCTCACAAATGCATTTTATTCAGAAACCATTTTTCACTGCAGCAGTCATTTTAACGATTTAGTCATGAGTGATGTGCGAGTCACACACACACACTTAGACATACATGTTTACATACACATACATACACATACATAAGAGCTCGCAGTCCAGCAGCATAAATCCAAACAAACATAGACAAAACCAATAGGTCTGTCTTTAATGTGAAGATACATGTATGCACACATGCAGTTTGCAACCATTAGCACGTTAAAAACAGGCATATGATTACCAGTGCTTGTGTTCTTTAGTCTGTCACTTATGGAGTGAACTTCCACCAACCTATTAGACACCTGCGCTCCTCTTCACTCGTCCTCGCACACACAACCCACATCCGTCGCAGCCGGAAGGGTGGCAGCTCCTTTTCCTACATTGCGGCCAAGGCCTGAAACGACCTTCCCCTCCAGCTCTGTACAGCCTCCTTACTGGCAGACTTCACAAAGAGACTCAAGACCTGGCTGTTCAATAGCGAAACAGCACCCAGATACCCCTAGGGGCGGCAGTGTTACGCTTTTCAAATGCTGTTTGATTGATATTAACTCTGGGAAAACTGTTTACACGCAACACTGTCTATAGTATTTCAATAAAATAGTTTGAATTTTTTTTCAAAAACATTTGCATTACCTCTAGGAATGCAGTTCATACCATTTCAGAAAAATAATTAATAATTTTTCTAGAATGTTTGTATTACATCTGACAACACCGTTTAAAACATTTCAATAATATCATTTCTATTTTTTTTTAACTTTTCTGGCCGTTCTTGGAGATCTATTGTCTACACTGCAGTACCTAGCATGGGCTTTGGGTCAGCCCCTTGCTCGTGGTTGGATGCCTTACCTGTCTATCTCAGTTTGATGCTCCTTATGTGGGTCTTTGCTGCCTAATCTTGTTTTTGTGCTGCTCTTAGAGCATAGTTTCTTTAGCATCATTTTGATGGGATGAGTAGTATCCTTCAGCTGCTGACTTAAGGAAACAATTTTTTCATTTGCGATTTAGCACTCCTTGGGAGCACAAGGCTTTCCTCATTTTCTCCCCATTCGCTTGTTTCCCATCACATTCTCACCTCCATCCTGTGCTTTCTCTTCCTGCTTCCCATCAATGTTTTTTTTTATAAAGGCAAGACATAGAAGGGTGTATTAACTTGTGTTTCTTTCCATCATACCGTGTCTGCATACAGTTTTGTATATCCACCAAAGAAATAAAAGGAGGAAAAGGGTGATTACATTGTACACATATAATTATTATAATCTTGTGAACTGTGTGGTAGAAATTTCAAAACAGCTAAATTTGTAATAAATTGTTGGAATTTTGTTTATATAATAGCTAAAAAACGTTTGCATGGACTTACAACAACCCACAGAAAGTGCCTATTTACCTGTTTTCTTACCCAACTCCTTCCACCTCCCCTGAATCGTTCCCCCTGCCTGCTTTTCCCCTTACGTATTTGTGCTTATTGTTTATCTCGACCATACAAGTAACTATGTTGCCATGCTCTAATAACTGTGTAACCTTTGTTAACGATGTAAATTGTAACTATGATCTGATGCTCATGTAAAGCGCTCTGATACCTCCGGGTCTAGCCAGCGCTATATAAAACCTTTAAAAATAAAATAAACGTTGTCACCCCTGACTGCTGTGCATGAAATCTGAAATGAAGACCTAAGCTGGAAGAATCAAGCATCAATCAGATTTGTAATGATTTGTTAAATTGTTAAAAAATATATAAGTATCTATGGTAAATGGCTCTAGAACATATTGTTTAGGTATCATTTTCAGACAAATTCCCATCAAGGATATTAATACTGCCCTTGACTTCAGGGAGATTGGGAAGGGGAAAGCTTTCACGGATGAGGTAACTTCATGTACCATAAACCTGTGTGCTGTGATTAGATGTTGTGTTAGGAATCTTACCTACTCTCTCCTGGTCGAGGCCAACCACACGCCTCATCTTTTCAATCACCATCAATGCTGAAGCGGAGGCAGCCAAACTCTCTTTCCTTCGACAAAACAGTGAAGATTAAAAGTAGAGTGAAGGATTTTTATCAGTGAATAAAGTTGTAGCCGTCCTTTTGAACCCCAATTTAAAGATGAAGAGGAGGGGTTTGTGGCCTCTATTCCTCATCCAATGTGATGACGTAGAGGAAGCAGGAGCCTCTGCCCCTCCCTTCCTTCCTGAAGGTTGAGATGAACAAGAGGCCGCAGACATTCTGCTCTCTCCCTACACACTATGGATGGGTTTGAGGACTCCTCTGGCCCTGACCCAGCCACCTTCACACCCACACCGGCAGTGCCGGACTAAACCCTTTGGAGGGCCCTGGCAGTCGAAAATTCGGGGGTGGGAGGGCTCTCAAATTATCTCCTAATACGTTTTTTATTTTTAACAACCAAATAATTTTAATAAACCAATTTTATTACACAAAACTAAACATTAACACTTATTAATGTTATGAAACAAAAATGTAAGTTTGGTTTCTTTGAGTTGATAATTTTTTTTTATCTTTTGGAAACAATTTAAGAAAGCTTGATTGTAATTTTCTTCCAAGATCAAATCAATATTATTTTGATCCGTTGCCGCAGGGCCCCTAAAAGCAGTGGGGCCCATAGCCTGTGCCTACTTTGCCTGTTTGGTAATCCAGAACTACACACCGGTGGTGAGTGCTTCTTTGGCAGTGTCTTAGCTGGTTGTTGTGAGATATTTTCAGACAAGCAATCAGCAGATTTACTGCCCCAGATGTGCTACACATTGTAACGCGCCCTCCATTCATCGAGCTCCAAGACCCCGGACCGGTAACATCAGCAGCACTGGAACAGATCAGGATTTGTGTACGATATGTTTCTGCTGTCATTTCTTTTAATAGTAACCATGTCATGTATAATCCATCGAAGAAGCGTGACTGATTCCGAAGCACTGCCTGCCAACTTTGATGTACGTTTCCCTCCTAGGAGTGCTGCACTGAACTCATATGCAAGTTCCTGAATAACTGAATTGCATCGAATTATCGATACCGGATATGTTTGGGACAATACAATGTTTAAATCATGTTGATTAATAGAACAAAAATCTTGTTATTATAATTTACACTCCTTTTCAGTTGCTGAAGTGGGTGATGACCCATTCAAATGTAGTGTAAGTTTGGCCTTTAAATTGTAGAACATTTAGCAGGAAAAACTTAAATATTTGCATTTTTTTCTCTCTTTGTGCGATTTGTTAAGTTTTCTTTTTCTGCAGGACGTTATACGCAGCCATGCCTCGTCCCATGATTCACCAGACAGCAGGGTGTGTGCGAAAAATATTTAACATGCCTTGGAATGTGTTACTTTGTATGTAATCAGCTTGAGCTGATAGAAGGGCTTCCTTGCTCATCTTTTACCAAACAAAACAAAAAATGACTACTTCAGCAGCCCTTGTGACTGACAGAAAAGTGACAAGCTATGGTCTGGGTGGATGCTTGGATAAACGATGCGGTGAGGAGTTTGTTATATCCTACTTACTAGTATAACATGTACTCTAGCCCTGCTGCCTCTAGCTGCTCAGTCAGAGTGTGAGTTTAAGCCTATATTCACTTAGATAGAGAAAATGTGAAATTTAGGCAACTCAATGAGTTTATTGTGCTCTGTATTTGATTCAAAGCGACCATTTATAAACTGTGCTCCACAAACTTGATCCTCTGTAGGCTATTTTAAGGCCTGGCGTTGTTATTATCCAACTCAGTGGTGTTTATTGGGTCAATCTCCTTGGGATGAAAGTCTACTGGATTCAAGTCTGTGACCTTCAAGTCACACACAGATCTCTACACCTGACACTCTACCAATGCTTCATTTTAAAATAAAATATAAGCGGAGCGGTCCAAAGCATTTCTGGAGAGCCTTTCACCACTGCTGCCAATCTCAAGTCTGCCTACTCTTGATTCCACCTCTTGCCTCTTTCTTTCACCACCTGACACTGTGACTTCCCGTCTCTTTATCTCACTCTTGAGTCGTCTTTTTCACTGTTGTTTTCTACCTTTGTCACTCTTCTCCACTCTTGTTTTGAGTCAAAGTCTGAAGTTGAAAAATAAGTCCCTGTCTACGAAAATAAGCGATGGTGCTCACCACCGCTACAAATTAAGCACTGCGTCACAACCCGCTGAGTAGCCGCACCTTTTAAAGCACCACCATGCCACCAGGCGGCCTCTCGGATATTTGAACTTCCTATTTCAGAGCTGTGAGGGCAGGACAGACTCGGATATCGGATGACCCTGCCCTTCTGGCCTATTAGAGATATCAGCCTTAGACTTAAAACTCCTCATTTTCAGTCTCGTTCCTCCTCTGCTAAATCTCACCCTGGCACGTCTGTGCAGATGCAGTTCTAGTTTTTTTGTGAGATTACAAGCTGTCCTTAATGCCTTCTACAGCCGTTTAACCCATGTACACGTTTAAAAAAGTTTCTGTGTTGTTTGTTTCCAGTGTTGTTTTGAGTTTCCCTAATCTAGTAATGATCCTCAAAGATTTTGGCTGTTCCCTGAAGCACACAGCAGCAATAAACGACGTTCTTCAAAACTGAATATGGCTTTTAGTATCATGTATTGTTACAATGAAGAACATCGAATATCTAATGAACAACAAATAAAAAGAACATACATTTAAAAGTTGGGAATGATCATAGGCCAGATTGGAAAAGGGTATTTTAAAATTTTAAGAGGAAAAGTGGGGGATGAATGGACAACCCTCTTCTTTGCAACTCCCAATGGTATGTATGAATGCTTTGCAACCCAGCTGCAGTTGCAAAGCATGAAATGCTTTTCCACTACAAATGACAGGGGTATTCCTTCACAAAAGGTAATTGATCAGTTTCGGGCAGCTTAAAGTCTGTGCATGCATGCCACATATACCATTGACCACTGCATGCTCCTCCGATGTCCCATCCACAAAATATCCGGTTTTGTGGCACTGTGATCTCTGTATCTTAAAGGGACACGGATGACATTTCCAGTACATTGTGATTTTGAATATCAGCTGGACGTATACTGTTCTATACAGGCATCAATCCCAGCATTCACCATTGTGTGCACTGAGGTGCACAGCCAATCCCACTCAGGCAATATTAATGGGGCTGGTGATTAGTTCCTCACTGTGAAACCACCTTTGCACTTTTTTGTGGATCCTTGCCTCCACAAAGACTTGGGGTGCTCTCCCCAATCGGAACACAAACAGTAGTAGTGTGAGGAGCCTATTTTAGAATATGCCCCCCCCTATATTTTTCTCTAAAAATGGAACATGCACCTAAAAACCTCAAGAAGAATATGTGGAGCCTGCAAAGCTTTTATGTACAGTCTGAAATGTACTTGTCCGGTGTGGATCTGACAAGTTTTCAATATTCCTGAATGGTTTGTAAACATGTTTTTACCAACAATATATTAAGAGGTGACAGTTTTCATTATAAAAAATAAACTTCAAATGTTCCTTTTAAAATATTACTATATTTCATATAAACCTCACCAGAATTCTAGGAGTTTGCCTCTGCTCTTTGTACACGTCTCATCAAGACGTGATCAGAGCACCTTCTTAAGTCATTCTATTTGTGCTTGATTCATATATCACAAACACAGTAGGTAAGAAAGCCACACACACACACACACACACACTAAATGCATATTTATACATTCATACATAGATCGCAAGATGTATATCACTACAGTTATTATGGTTACAGAATCTCAAAAGAGGGATCATGACTGTAGTGGAAGCTGAAAGACTGTGGGGCAGATTTACAAGCCCCATGCGCCGCCGGTGCTTCATGTTAATGACACACTGGTGGCGCAGCCTGCTAAGGGATATTTAAAAGCACAGGTAAAGTCACCCTGCTTGACTTAACCTGTGCTTGTAAATATCGCCCCTGTTCACGCAGCACTTTGCATGTTAGGGGCAGGACATGGGTGTTGCTGTGGGTGGTCCCACACAACACCCATGTCCACTGACGCATTTCCAGATTTACGTGAAATCGTAAACCTAGAAATGCATTAGTTTGCTGCACCACCATAGGGTTGGCGTAGCCAGGCGCAACGAGGAGAAATGTTTTCATTTCTCCTCGTTTTTTCCTCTTTCAATGCGTGCTGCATTCTACAGCACGCATTGAAAGAGGAACATGCCTGCAGTGATTGCTTTTGTGCAGGAAGGGGCCCTTTTCTTCACAAAAGCAGTCTCCCCATGGGGCACGCATCCTTGGTGCAAGGGTGCCGGCGCATGGCAGCTGTTTCTGCGCCAGTGCTGGGGAGAGCACAGGAATGCGACATATCATTGTAGATATGTTGCATTCCTGTGCTCTGAAAGTGCTCCAGCGCGGCGCAGCCAAAAGGCTTGCGGTGCCGCGCTGTGGCACTTTCTTGTAGATCTGCCCCTATGTTTCGCTCAGCTCCCCTCGAATCAATGAAAATATCTTACAAAAAATGAATTAAAATCTAATAAACTTACACACCAAGCAAGGGAATCAGATGGGTAAGGCCAAAATTGAAAGAATAATCGCAGAAAGCACATTTTCCAGCAAAATAATGTAGAGGACTAGAGATCGTAGAGAGCTGCACAGTAGAGTCCAGAATTATTAGGTAATGGTTTCCAAAAAGGGATAAACACTGGGTACCAGTAACCAGAAGACCAAGGTTAGGAGCACAGACATTAATGCTCACTCGGGTGTTCTCCCCCACTCCAGATCATTCAGCACCCGCTTTCCAGTCCATGATTTTCATGTGATCACCTAATGCAGTTGTTCTTAACCTGTAGTCTGGAAACCCCTGGGGATCCGTGACTGCTTAGAATATGAAATAATATTACAACATTTAAAAAGTGTATATAAATAAAGAAGCAAAAGGTAGTTTGTATTGATTGTATAGATTTACGATCATACTAGGATTGAACATGTTATATTAAAACTGGGCACCTTACATATGTCTAATGTGGCTCACATAATATACATGCCAGATTGGAACACTGCTATTCCAGCAGGCTACCTGGTAGCTCACATAGACAGGGTAGGAGCAAAAGGGGGAGGTATAGCGTTGATATACCATTCTCACTATACGGCGAGGTTTAGGCCTGAATCTACGCTGGAGGCAGAGGCAATGACATTCAGCGTGAAACACAATAATTGTGAACTCTTCCCAGGCCTACTTATCTATAGGCCGCCAGGGACAAGAGGTTCTTTTATCAGATCACTGCAGATCTTTCTGGAATCGTGCATAGACACTGCCACTTTCACAGTCCTGGGTGAATTTAATTTTCATCTAGAAGCTAATAACGACTCAGATTCTACCTGTCTGATCAATAATCTGGCAGGCTATTGGAAGAGTCAGATTATATCCGAGCCAACCCATCAAGCCGGGCACACGCCGGATGGTATTTTTACCAACAATGCACTCATTGAAGTAGAGAGTGTGCGACCAGTATCTTGGTCAGATCATGCCACAGTCTACTTTAAAGTCAATACATCCACAACTAGTAGCTGTCGCAGGGACAGATCCTTTGTGGTCAATTCATGTCCTTGGAAACTTATACAAAGAACCTGATCACAGCTCTGGCATACAGCCCTCCAGTTATAGGTGACTGCAACGCAGCTGCTATGAGCTTTGAGACCTGGCTCAGTCACGCAGTAAATGGGCTGGCTCCAGAAGTGACAAAGCGCCCCAGGAGAAGGCAAGTTACGTCACCCTGGTATTCAGCTGAACTTAGGCTAATCAAAGTTAAATGTATAAGTCAGGAACATGTTTGGAGATTCAACTACAGCACAGAACATAGAATTGAATAAAACAGAACCGTAGAGGAATACAAGACTGCTATAAAACAGACGAAAACTGTATATTTTACCAATAAAATCCAAGAGGCCACTAATTTCTCCAAGGAATTATTTAAAACCACATCTGCCTTATCAAAGTGCCCGCAAGACATGGTATTTGCACTTGACCAAAATTTCGCAGACAAAATGGCTATGGGGCATATTATCAAGGGGGTTTATCTCCGCTTTTTTGGCTTTAAAAGCCAAGAAAGCAGAGATAAAATTATCTTCCTATTACCTAGCTGTTGCTAACACCAGTTAGCAACAGCTAGTGGGAGATATCGACCATCTTGGGCCCCACTTTGCATGTCAGTGATATTTATCACTAATGACATGCAAAGTGGGCGTGCCAAGATGTTAGCGACTGGAAACAGTCGCTAACATCGCTATCTCCTATTACCTATCACCTGAAACTCAACCCAGGCAAAACTGAATTGATTTTGCTTGGGAAGAGTGAACTGTACTGGGGGCCACATTTCTGGCCTCCAGAAATGGGAAATCCTCCAGCCAAATCCCAAACAGTAAAAAGCCTAGGGGTTACTTTTAATGAAGACCTCTCTCTTAAAAGTCAGGTGGGGACAGTGGTATCCTCATGTTTTTTTCAACTCAGTAAGATCAGGAAGATTGCCCACCTGTTAACCTACTCTGCTCTGATCCAAGTCATCATCGCTCTCGTGCAGTCCCGCCTGGACTACTTTTGGTTTTCAGACAAGCTTTCAAAACTTGGCTTTTTAGGCAAGCCTACCCATAGTTAACTTCTGCCTCTTTTTGTTGTTGTGTTATGTCTCTGCAAATCTTTCAATAGCGCCATGAAGCCTACGGCGTACGTGCGCTCAATAAATTCTATTTAACATAACATAACATAACATAACATACCAACTTTTGGGGATATTCACGCTAAGCGCGAATATCTCCAAAAGCCAACACCTGCCCTGAGCAGTTCTTAGCCATGTTATCCAATGGGAGGTGGATAACATGGCTAAGAGCATTAGCTCGGTAATGCATGAATATCGCGGACTTTTCAGCGATATTCATGCATTGCGGCCGATTTTTATCGCATTTGCGATAAACCTTGGTATCTGCGATAAAAATCCCCGCAGCTCAGCAGAACATTTTTGTCTCTAACCAAGCAATAGCGATAATTATCGCTATTGCTTGGTAATATGCCCCTATGTTCTTTCAGAATAAAGTTCAGACAGTCTACAACGAACTTGTGAACACAGCAGATAACACAGGGAAGTTCTGTAGAGAGATGGTGATAGACATTCCAACTCAGTGTAGCCTGTCACAGTTTTCAGTGCTAAGTGAAAAACAGGTAACGGACCTGCTGCTACAAACCAGGTCCGCCTACCCCCTGGACCCATGACCCCCCTACATTGTACATCTGGCTCCAGAGGACGTCAGTGCGTCTCTGCACCCCCCCCTTAATGAGATCACAAGCTCAGGGGTCTTTCCACAGCTCTGAAAAAAAGCCTGTATTAGACGTATCCTAAAGAAAGATACACTGGATCCCCAGGAGACCAAGCGCTATCGTCCCATATCCTGCCTCCAGCTGCCCTCCAAAATCTTGGAGAAAGCCATGCATCTGGATTTGTTGGAGCATTTGGATTCCAACAACATCTTGACCTCCACACAGCATGGCTTTAGATCTCCGCATTCAACACTGATTATGGCAACAGAAGAGATCCGCAAGATGATGGATGGAGGGTGTAGGGATGCTCTTATCCAGCTCGATTTAACTGCTGCTTTCAATACCATAAACCATACGGTGTTGCTGCGGTGGTTGTAAGCAGCAGGTATCAAGGACACAGCTCTGACTCTTCTTGCATCCTTTTTGGTCTCCAGGGTACAACTAATTCACTGGGAGGGTCTTCAGTCAGGATAATTCTACCTCCCATGTGGAGTCCCTCAAGGAACAGCCTGGTCCCGGACAATTTTCAACCTGTACATCACACCTCTAGCTAGACTAATAAAAGAGCATGGTCTGACGCTAGTGTCATGTGCGGATGACACCCAGCTTGTGGTGTTACTCACGCAAAATGTGGACATAACAGCTGAACGATTCCGCAATTGTCTCACGGTGCTGATGGCTTGGATGAATTCTAATTTCATAAAGCTCAACACAGAAAAAAACGAGGTTGTTGAGTTTGGTCAGAAACCCTCAGTATGGAGTCAACTTTGGTGGCCCCCCGAAGCTGGCATTTACCCTGTCCCTGTGTCTAAGGTTAGGAACTTAGGTTTCCTGATAGACAAAGACTTAATGCTTGCCCCACAAATCAACCAAGACACCCCGGATTGCTTTTTTACAATGAAGGTCCTACGAAAAAGACTTCCTTTCATTCCTTTTTCACTAAGGAAAATGGTAGTAGGAGCCTTGGTTCTGTCGAGAGTCGATTACTGTAACGCCCTGTATTTGCGAGCTGCCACAAGACCGCTCTCAAAACTTCAGTCACTACAGAATGCGGCCGCTCGAATATTGCTGGACTTACCTAAACATCATCCAACGTCCTGCGGTATAAAGCAGTTATATTGGGTTCCAGTTCGACGACGAGTGGACTTTAAGGCCCTCTGCTTGGTGCACAAAGCTCTGTATGGAGGAGGAGCGGTGGATCTTAGGCTCCTCTTCCCTTGGTACGTACCAGCACGCACTCTTAGGTCCGCAAATATGGGGTTGGTATGTCTCCCCAAGACAAGAAGAGTCAGATGGGGGGGGGGGAGGCTTTTCGTTCCAAGGGACTAAGCTTTGGAACTCCCTCCCTACACAGATGAGACAACAACCTAACAGGACTCTATTCAGGAAAACATTGAAAACCTGTTTTTTTGCAAAAACCTAGATCTGCTAATGCTGCACTATAAGTGTGAGCGGGAAATCCGTTACGCTCGCGGATTTTGCGGATTTTTGGGAAATCCGCAATCCGCGAATTTTGCGGATTTCCCGCAAAATCCGCAAAAAAATATCTGCGAACGTAACGGGTTCAAAAGTTGAACCCCCACTCATGCAACTATTTTACAATGGCGCCAGCAAGCTGCCAGCGCCGTTGTAAAATAGTTACCTAGGGCCAGATGTAGGTAGCCCTTTACCGATCGGAATCGGCCGAAAATACCGATTTTCGGCCGTTTCCGATCGGTAAAGGGCTATCGAGATGTAGGGGCACATTTTCGGTATTTTTACCGAATCGGTATCATTACCGAATCGGTTAATTTACCGATTCGGTAACATGTACCGAATCGGTAAAATAATTACCGGTTCGGTAATATTTACCGATTCGGTAAAAATACCGAAAATGCAATGTAGGTAGCCAATTTACAATTGGCACATGGCTTACAGAATCGGTATTTTACCATGGAATACAAATCCATGGTAAAATACCGATTCCTGTGTACATGCACATCTGTGCATGTACACATGTGCCATGTGACAGACAGACGTGCCCTTAGGGCATGTCTGTGTGCCACATTGCACACATGCCCGTTTTGGGGGTGCTAGAGGGTGTCAAAGTGACACCCGCTGCACCCTTGACAAAATCGGTATTTACCGATTCAGTAAATACCGATTCGGTATTTGAATTGAATCCTATGGGCTTCAAAGGCCCATAGGACTCAATAGCAAATACCGATTCGGTATTTACCGAATCGGTAAATACCGAATTTGTAAGGAATCGGTAACGATTCCAGATGTTGGGACCTACATCCCATTTACCGATTTTGAAATACCGAATCGGTAGCATTCGGTATATCAAAATCGGTAAATCGGATTTACCTACATCGGGCCCAAAGTTAGCTTGCACAGGAACCACTAGATAAAACAAAGCAGGTGCTGCTTTATTTTATCTAAGTGCTTCCTGTGCAAGCTAACTTTGTAACTATTTTACAACGGCGCTGGCAGCTTGCTGGCGCCATTGTAAAATAGTTACAGCTCACACAGGACTCAAGGGACCCCTGCGCCCTTCGGGACGATTGCATAGTAACACACACATGGACGCTCAAACTAGTTGATGCTCAAATTCAGTGACTCATTCATTAGCCCAAAAACAATTGTGAGCGTCGTCGAGGCTGGACAGGTGTGCCTTCTTCCCAAATCTACCGTGGAAAATCAGCTGTGATGCTGGATAGGCTTTGCATCCTTGACTTTCACGAGCGCAATACCCGTGCTGTTCCTGTGACCAGGAGCTTCTTTCTCTTCATCTGCTGAACTGATCTTTCTCTGACCTTTTATTCACAGAAGACGAGGCACATACCCTACTGGGCACATTGTGTTCGCACGGGTTTCTGCAAGTTCGCACGCGTTTTGTACAATTTCGCAATTTGCGAAATTGTACAAAACCCTCGCGAACTTGCAGAAACCCGTGCGAACATAAAAAAAAAATCCGCAAATTTGCGGGAATTCGCGGATTTTGCGGATTGCGAGTTCGCAAATCCGCTAAATTCACGAACGCGAGATTCGCAAAATTCGCCCATACTTACTGCACTACCCACACACACCTCAGCGCCAAGACGCCTCGGCAATAGCGTGCTTAATAAATAATTCAGTCCGGCAGTTGTCATTGCATTCCACTATCTATCGTGGTGTTTGGGTTCTGAATATTAAATAATCACTTTACATTAACACTAAGGAACTTTCAAGTTCTTGTTTTTACCAAATGCAGTATCACGACAGTGGTGGAGATTGGAGGCTAAAGAGGGATACATAGATCCAACTTAGGGGTAAGACTACCATGCCTTCTTACATTTCTTCACAGAGCACTAGGGTGAAGGGCGATGGGTATGGAAAAATGGTATCCTTTTATGACACGCATGTAAAAATTAAGTCTAACACAATTAACTTGACTCTCAGAAGTGAAGATGGATAATGGGTTTTGAATAGTAGCATGTTTTATTACTTTGTTTTTCTTATTACTTAGGTGGACCAAGAAACCAACTGTGGGCCACCCAATTCAGTACCAGGTTTACTGAAATAAGGCCGGTGTCATTTATTAACAAATTGATGCAGAGTGATTTGTACTATTTCTGGTTTTGAGGATTGCCCGAATAAAAATTGTTTTTAGAGTTATATATGGGCAGAAACATGTCGACCTCACAATAAATAAACTGCGCTTTTATTTCACAGTCCTTCGCTCAGTTTTTAAGCCTACCCACTGGGGGCCACAGAATGAAGCAACTTTCCTCCTATCAGGGAAATAATTCTTTCCACTCTGCCCTTCACTCAGACCCCTGTTTATGCTCATCTTTGATAAAACACCTCCAATCCTCCCTGGCTGGGGAGTTGTAGCTCTCAGCAGCTGCATTGCGGTTCTGCTCTGAGTTGGGAACCCAAGGATGAAGCATGTCACCCTTGGGTGAGTGAAGATTCTCAGCCTAAAGACGTCACGCATCTAACTTCCACTATCTGTGATCTTGATTTTGTTTACCAGACGTAACATTTTGTGTGTGAAGCTAACAGATTATGGTCATGAGCATGGGGATGTTTTCCACGACCCTGATGCATGTACCACGCAACCGGTTATTATTCTTATGGTAAACTATAATGTATGTATGAATGTGGTATGTATGTGGCGTTAACCTATGAAAAGACAGCAGAGTGCCACACCGGTTCTAAGCTAAATGTCAATAAAATGTTGAATGTTTTAATACAGTAACCAGCGACAATCAGTAGAGCTGCAGAAAGACCCGCACCTCCAATTTAAGGTATCCTGCAGTTGCTATGTTGAAGTGCTCTTATGCAGAACCTCAACTCCAGATCCTAAATTCTAGGAGTCTGGATTGGCACGTTGGGATTTTACTGAAATGTGCTGTGCTGTGCTGGGGTGAGCTAGAGGGTTAGAGCAGCACAAAGCCATATTTACTTAGATGATGTTGCTGCTCTCTTTCCCACTACTGGATTCATGAAAAAGGGCAAACCAGTAGCCGCGTGGGTATTGGTTGTGGCAAAGGTAATGGCTCACCAGGAAATTATTCAAACAAAAAATATGTTAGAGAATTAGAATGTGAACTGTTTGTCCAGATATTGACAAATAGAATGAAGCAGGTCATTCGGGTCAGTATAAGCATTTTGAAATAAATAAAATGTGATCAAACATGAAAAGACAGGTGTATACAGTATTTGAGTTATTGAAAACCAATCTATTATCAATATATAAATTCAAGTGGTTCAAAACAAATAATATCCAAAAATATATGAGCAATGTAGCATCATAGTGCAGTAAAGCAATAAACTTGTCAGTCCTAACTGAAGAATGAACAGTTCATAGATGAAAAACCTATGATAGTAAATTAGAGAGATGGATTTAACATCAACGTTTCGGTCTCGAGTGTTATAAATCTGCCAGACCATCCTCAGGACCAATATGATTTCAGAGGACATGCAAAAATGATCCCACAGGAAAAAGAGCTGTGGGTATAGTGGTAGCAATTAATCAGCGCCCGGGTCCCTGACTTCAAGAGAGCCATTTTATGATTTATTACACTCAATTAATCTTCATGACGACATGTACTATACATGAAATCTTTAGAGTCCTTCCTGCATTTACTGATGTAAAAACAGAATACACAGCTCAATTTCCTGTGGAGTTATTTTTCAATATTCAATAATTGTTTATGCCTGTTTTTTCATGTTTTATCAAATGTGGTTTATTTCATAATGTTTATACTGACATGAATAACTAGTTTGATTCTATTTGTCACTAACTGGACAAAGAACTCATGTTCTAATTCTTTCCAAATATTTTTTGTTTGAATGACTCCCTTGTTAGCTATTTAACTTTGCTCCCACTGGCACACACAACGGCTGCCTTAAGCTATACATATACCTCTGCACCATAGTGCAAAGTTGTGTCTAGCCTCGGTTTTGTACTGGAAGGCTATCCTTTCAGTACAAGATACTATGCTTTGACTAATTTCAAAACTTTTGACCCATAGGATATGTGCTGTACAGTTCAGCCCACGTGCAATTTGAGACATAAATACATTTCTCCTTGTAAGTACCTATCTCAAGGAAGCATTATTTTCAAACCTGCCTACCAAATATAGCAGATAGGACTTTGTGTCAAAAGCCAAGGCTGGTAGTGCAGGAACACCCACACACCACCCGTGGTATACCCACTTGATGCAAAGTAGTGCAGTGTAAAGTGCTGTCTGTGTTGATTTTAGGTATATGTTCCAGAGCAAAAAAAAGTTTGTGCTGAGGAGTAATTATTTTATCGAGACTTTGGGCCTCATTTATGAGGCCTTACGTCAGTTTTGCGCTTCCGATGCGTCACTTTTTGTGACGCATCCGTAGCGTAAAACATGCCTCCTATTGCGCACTATTTACAAAGTGACGTCACTTTGTAAACCTGTGCGCTACATAATACCTGCGTCAGGTATAATGTATGCAGGGGGGGCGCTCCCCGCAAAAAGCCTCGTAGAAGTGACGCAGTGAAATCTATGAGATTTCACTGCGTCACTTCTAGGACCCCGTTGCGTCAAAATCTTGCGCCTACCTCACAGCAGGCGTAAGACTGACGCAGACCTTGCACATGGGGCTTGCCCCATGTGAAAGGAAGCATTGCTGGAGTTGCGTCACTTTTGTGACACACTCCAGCAATGCGTCACTTTTGCACCTACAGATACGTCAGAAATACTGACGTATCTGTAATTCCTTGCGACATGATGCATCATATTATAAATATGATGCATCAATCATGTCTCAAGGAGTGCGCACTGAGAAGTGACGCATCGCTGCTTTCACGCAGCGATGCGTCATTTCTCATAAATGAGGCCCTTTGTGCGGGTTGTGCCACTATGCGCGACTTTTCAGCTGCACAAATCTTGATGAATCTGCCCCAGCCTGTGAACAATGATGCACTGCAATCCAAGCCCCGAAGCACAAGCATAGAAGGGATGACTTCTTTGTGAACTAAGTAATACAGCCGTGCTCGCTTCACCACAGCTGCAAAGGAGCGAGGAGACGGGCACCGCGTGCAGAAGCGACACCCAGTGGCAGTCGGAGCATGTCAAGTACGGAGCAGCTCCTGCAGAGAGTCCCCAGTGCTTCACTAACACAAAGGGACATTCAGAAAGCAGCACCGGGTGAACTGCTGGCGAGGGAGAGACCCAATTGTGTTTCTTTGGAATTGGTCACGGGGAATGTGTATCTGCAGCAGTCACTGCATAACCACAGATCGGTTGTTGCCAACGTCCTGGAGGGAGCTGGAAGCTGTCAGACACCTTGTGCCCAAGAAGGGCAAGGGTGGAAGCACTAAACTGAACATGCATGTGCATGCATCTATGTGGTTGAACAATCGAGTGACTATCCCAGAGCATTTCCTGAGTTTCTGGGGGCACAGAGTCACCCAGAGATCAGTAAGAGGACAGGCGTTGGTGTATATCCTTGAGCAGGAATGCCCAACGCAGGTCCAATCCATGCCATATTTTCAGGATAGTCAATGTCAGTGCAAATGAGTTGTTTTTCTTTGAATCCATTGCATTTAAGTGGATTTCATATAGTTCTAAAACTCATGTATGTGGCCCCCCAGGACCAGCGCCATGTACCCCTATCACAAAAGACAGAGCAAGAGGCACCACACGGCAGTAACTGGGGTTCAGGAGGTTGTACACAGACACCAGTACAGAAGGGCCATCTGGTTGGCAGAGTACGGCATTGATTTAGGGGATGATTAGTGCAACAGTGAAACAAAGTGCTACAGTGACACTCAGTGGCCATTCAGAGAACAGCAGTGGGGGAAATGCTGTAGTACTGGACAATGATTTATTCATTTATTAGGTCGAGCTATTCGATGCGCATGCGCATCGAGCTTGCGAGCATATAGGGCTTTAAACAAACTTTAACTTACTGGGCGATTTGGTGCTGTGCGCGTGGCTTTTAGGTCAATGCGCAAGCGCATTGACCTAAAATGCGCGTGCACAACACCAAATCGCCGTCTGTTCCCTCAGCCACACTCCTCCTACACCTTTGAAGCGAAGCTTAGCTTCACTTCAAAGGCCCTTGCTGCTTTCACATCCTCTCCCCACTCCGCCCCCTCCCCTGCCCGCCGTGTCGCATTTCTCCTCCCCCCTCCCACAGCAATGCCCTCAAGTGTCCGGGAGCTCCGCTTCTGTCATAGTCTTCTTTTAAAGCAAAGGCCATTCGCGTGGAGGGGGGTTCTGCTTTAAATGCACCTCACACCACCCACGTCCCCTCCCTTGACTGTTCATATTTGTACTTTATTGCCTATTTAAATTGTTCAACGCAACTGTTTGTTTCATCTGGCAGCATCACTAGCACGTCCGTTTACGTCAAGCAATTGTATTTTAACATTTGCAAACAACTGGGGTTTGTTGCTGAAGCGCCCTCGAGCCAGGCACACCAATGGCCTGGAGAGCGTTCACCCTCGTAGTGCACACAGCCAGCGACAGAGACAGGCCTCACTCCGTGGCTAACGTAGCAGACACACATGCACGCATTTTAAATGGGCTTAAAAAAACACATATGTAGAAACATTCTCCTCGCAGGTTTACAGGCACTGTTCCTAAAGACAAAACGCACACATACACTAATGCATCTCCCGGAGCCACCCCTAAAGACAAAGCAGAATACTGCATCGCGTTGCACTGCATGCCGGCTGTGCAGTGTTCAGACTGGGTATTGCCATTTCCTAACTATTTTTAATTTGAAAATGCTTGCACCAGAAATGCAAAGTGAGAATATATATATATATATATATATATATATATATATATATATATATATATATATATATATATATATATATATATATATATATATATATATATAAAGAGAGACAGCCTAGTAATTGCACGAGACACCAGCATCACAATCTGTTTTTTTCTAAAATAAATGTGTATTTCATGACTTATCACTCTCTGATTGATATCTGACAGCCGTTATTAAAGTGGGTGCATGCCTGGTTGCAGCCTTACATACGTTTATCTTTGCTCCGGAAATACACCAGTAAAGCAAAACATTTAAGAACACATTTTGTCTTATACCGATTTGTTTTTTAAAAACAAAAGAATGTATGCTGCATTTTTCGTCATCGTACATTTTTGGTGACATGCTTTCATTTCCATCGATTTTGCCAATTTTTCTATGTTGTTTTTCCCTCCACCTAATCTAATGTAACACATTCATACGCTAGTTCTACAATCCTAAAATTAGACAATTCATGTCTATGTCAAAAAAATTGGTGTCTTATGACATTTGATTGAGATCGCCATAAAACAAGGCCGTTTGGAACTGTTGCTACCATCCTTCTTGCCTTTGCAAAGGCTACAAGTACTATTTAATGTATTCTATTCTTGACTTGTATGCAGTCACTCTTGACATTAATTGGGAGAGGTTATTTGTATATGTTTGTTATTGTCTATGGACGTTTCATTATTCCCTGAATTTCCAAATTTGCTCCTATCATTATTGTCATAATGGGCATTGAGAGGGAGCTCGATATATAGCGTCTTAAACAGACTTTACCTAACTGGGCGATTTGGTGCTGTGCTCGTGGCTTTTAGGTCAATGCGCAAGCGCATTGACCTAAAATGCGCGTGCACATCACCAAATCGCCGTCTGTTCCCTCAGCCGCACTCCTCCCACACCTTTGAAGTGAAGCTTAGCTTCACTTCAAAGGCCTCTGCTGCTTTCACACCCTCTCCCCGCTCCGCCCCCTCCCCTGCCCGCCGTGTCGCATTTCTCCTCCCCCCTCCCCACAGCAATGCCCTCAAGTGTCCGGGAGCCCCGCGTCTGTCATAGTCTTCTTTTAAAGCAAAGGGGCTATTGTTGGGAGACCGACGTCTGCAGACTGTGAGTTTTGCACTATCGTTTGTGTAAAAGACCTCTTCCTACCTAAAAATCGACACAATAATGCATGTCATACTAAACTATAGCACTAAATGCCAGTTTTGCATATCACATCATTACACACGCCCACGGACACGCACACAATGATGCAACACGCGCGCACAGACACATACAGAGAAACACACTCGCACGCATATAGACACACACACTACACACAATAGCACGCACATTCACATTAACGCGGGCACGTGCGAGCACACATACACACGAACATACATGTCGTTTTGCAAAGAGACTCCCACAGATGATAAACACCCGCAGGCACGCATTCACACGGAAACAGTCGCAAACACACAAACACTTCTACAACAGATGTCCCTTCAACCATTTTCTAACAAAGACTGACAGAGACACAGACCTTCCCAGAATAAATGCACGTGAAAACGGACGGACACGCACCAGGACACACCACACAGACGCACACTGTAGGAGTGTAACTATGTCCTACCACTCACGCCTCCAGGGTCACCAGGTCACGTGCATGTTACCCACCTGTGTGCCACTGCTGTTATGTCAATAATGCCTAGCTCTGCTGATACAAGGCTTCTAGACAATGTACACAACCACCCCATCCACCACCGCATCCACCATCACCACATCCACCGCATCCACCACCACCGCATCCACCACCACATCCACCATCACCACCACATCCACCATCACATCCACCACCACCACATCCACCACCGCATCCACCACCACCACCACCACCACCACACCCACCACCACTACATCCACCACCACATCCACTACCACCAACACCCCATCCACCATTACCACCACCACCGCATCCACCACCACATCCACCACATCCACCACCACATCCACCGCATACACCACCACATCCACCATCACCATCACATCCACCATCACATCCACCACCACCACCACATCCACCATCACTTCCACATCCACCATGACATCCACCGCCACATCCACCACCACATCCACCACCATCACATCCACCACCGCCACATCCACCACCACATCCACCACCACCGCATCCACCACCACCACTTCCACCACCACCGCATCCACCACCACCACATCCACCACCACCACTGCATCCACCACCACTGCATCGACCACCACATCCACCATCACATCCACCATCACATCCACCACCACCACCACCGCATCCACTACCACCATCCGCATCCACCACCACCACCGCATCCACCATCACCACATCCACCGCATCCACCACCACTGCATCGACCACCACATCCACCATCACCACCACATCCACCACCACCACCACCACCACCACATCCACCATCACCTCCACATCCCCCATGACATCCACCGCCACATCCACCACCACCACATCCAACACCACCGCATCCACCACCACCACCGCATCCACCACCACCACACCCACCACCACTACATCCTCCACCACATCCACCACAACCACCACCCCATCCACCACCACCACCACATCCACCATCACCTCCACATCCCCCATGACATCCACCGCCACATCCACCACCATCACATCCACCACCGCCACATCCACCACCACCACCACATCCACCACCACTTCCACCACCACCGCATCCACCACAACCACCGCATCCACCACCACCACCACCCCCACCACCACTACCCTCACCACCACTACATCCACCACCACAACCACCACCCCATCCACCACTACATCCACCACCACATCCACCACCCCATCCACCACCGCATCCACCACCACCACTGCATCCACCACCACATCCACTGCATCCACCACCACCGCATCCACCACCACATCCACCATCACCACCACATCCACCATCACATCCACCACCACCACCACATCCACCATCACCTCCACAACCACCACCACCACATCCACCATCACCTCCACATCCACCATGACATCCACCACCACCACATCCACCACATCTGCATCCACCACCACCACCACTACATCCACCACCCCATCCACCACCACCACCGCATCCACCATCACCACATCCACCGCATCCACCACCACCGCATCCACCACCACATCCACCATCACCACCACATCCACCACCACCACATCCACCATCACCTCCACATCCCCCATGACATCCACATCCACCACCACCACATCCAACACCACCACATCCACCATCACCACCACATCCACCATGACATCCACCACCACCACTTCCACCACCACCGCATCCACCACCACCACATCCACCACATCCACCACCACCACTGCATCCACCACCACTGCATCGACCACCACATCCACCATCACATCCACCATCACATCCACCACCACCACCACCGCATCCACCACCACCATCCGCATCCACCACCACCACCGCATCCACCATCACCACATCCACCGCATCCACCACCACTGCATCGACCACCACATCCACCATCACCACCACATCCACCACCACCACCACCACATCCACCATCACCTCCACATCCCCCATGACATCCACCGCCACATCCACCACCACCACATCCAACACCACCGCATCCACCACCACCACTGCATCCACCACCACCACACCCACCACCACTACATCCACCACCACATCCACCACAACCACCACCCCATCCACCACCACCACCACATCCACCATCACCTCCACATCCCCCATGACATCCACCGCCACATCCACCACCATCACATCCACCACCGCCACATCCACCACCACCACCACATCCACCACCACTTCCACCACCACCGCATCCACCACAACCACCGCATCCACCACCACCACCACCCCCACCACCACTACCCTCACCACCACTACATCCACCACCACAACCACCACCCCATCCACCACTACATCCACCACCACATCCACCACCCCATCCACCACCGCATCCACCACCACCACCGCATCCACCACCACATCCACTGCATCCACCACCACCGCATCCACCACCACATCCACCATCACCACCACATCCACCATCACATCCACCACCACCACCACATCCACCATCACCTCCACAACCACCACCACCACATCCACCATCACCTCCACATCCACCATGACATCCACCACCACCACATCCACCACATCTGCATCCACCACCACCACCACTACATCCACCACCCCATCCACCACCACCACCGCATCCACCATCACCACATCCACCGCATCCACCACCACCGCATCCACCACCACATCCACCATCACCACCACATCCACCACCACCACATCCACCATCACCTCCACATCCCCCATGACATCCACATCCACCACCACAACATCCAACACCACCACATCCACCATCACCACCACATCCACCATGACATCCACCACCACCACATCCACCACCACCGCATCCACCACCACCACCACACCCACCACCTCTACATCCACCACCACATCCAATACCACCACCACCCCATCCACCGCATCCACCACCACCTCCGCATCCACCACATCCACCGCATCCACCACCAGCACATCCACCGCATCCACCACCACATCCACCACCACATCCACCATCACCACCACATCCACCATCACATCCACCATCACACCACGTCCACCATCACATCCACCACCACATCCACCTCCACATCCACCATCACCTCCACATCCACCATCACATCCACCGCCACATCCACCACCACATCCACCACCACCACATCCACCACCGCCACATCCACCACCACCACCACATCCACCACCACCACCTCCACCACCACTTCCACCACCACCGCATCCACCACCACCACATCCACCACCACTTCCACCACCACTGCATCCACCACCACCACATCCACCACATCCACTGCATCCACCACCACATCCACCACCGCATCCACATCCACCACTTCCACTGCATCCACCACTTCCACCGCATCCACCACCACCACATCCACCACTTCCACCGCATCCACCACCACCACATCCACCACCACATCCACCACCTCATCCACCATCGCATCCACCACCACCACATCCACCATACCCACCACCATCACTTCCACCACCACATCCACCACCACTTTCACCACATCCACCACCACCACATTCACCACCACTTTCACCACATCCACAACCACCACCACATCACCACATCCACCACCACCACATCCACCACATCATCACCACATCCACCACCTCCACCACCACATCCACCATCACCTCCACATCCACCATGACATCCACCGCCACATCCACCACCACATCCACCACCACATCCACCACCACCACATCCACCACCGCCACATACACCACATCACCACCACATCCACCACCTCCACCACCACATCCACCATCACCTCCACATCCACCATGACATCCACCGCCACATCCACCACCACATCCACCACCACTTCCACCACCACCGCATCCACCACCACTTCCACCACCACCGCATCCACCACCACCACATCCACCACCACTTCCACCACCACTGCATCCACCACCACCACATCCACCACATCTACCGCATCCTCCACCACCGCATACACATCCACCACTTCCACTGCATCCACCACTTCCACCGCATCCACCACCACCACATCCACCACTTCCACCGCATCCACCACCACCACATCCACCACCACATCCACCACCACATCCACCACCACTTCCACCACCACATCCACCACCACTTCCACCAACACTGCATCCACCACCACCACATCCACCACATCTACCGCATCCTCCACCACCGCATACACATCCACCACTTCCACTGCATCCACCACTTCCACCGCATCCACCACCACCACATCCACCGCATCCACCACCACCACATCCACCACCACATCCACCACCACATCCACCACCTCATCCACCACCGCATCCACCACCACCACATCCACCATACCCACCACCATCACTTCCACCACCACATCCACCACCACTTTCACCACATCCACAACCACCACCACCACATCCACCACCACTTTCACCAAATCCACAACCACCACCACATCACCACATCCACCACCACCACATCCACCACATCACCACCACATCCACCACATCCACCACCACCACATCCACCACCACATCCACCCCCACATCCACCATCACCACCACCACCACATCCACCACCACCATATCCCCCAGATCCACCACCACCACATCTTTATGTGTGTGGCTATGTGTGTGTTTAGGTGCAAATGCAATGTTCTTGAATTTTCGTCACAATAAAATGCACTGAACATAATCTTCACAAAAGTTATTTACAAACGTTTAAGCTATTGCCATTATAAATTACAATAACTTTTATTTAAGTATTAATTATTTACAAAATTAAAAGCCATTGTTATTTGTAATATCAATACATCTAAGTCACGTAAATACAACACACATTGTATTACAAATGCTATAGGTGTCACATTTGCAAAAGTTAAAACTATTGACACTGTAACTGACAAAGCTATTAATTTTGCTACTTTCAAAACCAACACATAAATAAAAAAAGTGTCATTTACAATACCAATAGCTCAAACTTTCCTAATGCGAGACCTATTGCATTTCCAATGCTTGTTTAATGATGTACTTTTTACAGTGGGAACTTAGCCCAAGGTTGTTAGAGCGCTGCATATAAGCGTCGAATAAGAAAAATAAATTGTACAAAGCATAGGTAAAACTGCAAGAAAAATCCAGGGTTAGAACAGAACAAAGCATCGAATCCACTGCCTAGCAGCCTAGCTCATGCAACTGAAAGGTCTGTGTAAGAAGGGGGTTGTAGAAAGGAGCTCATCCTTAAAACATGGGAATTGAATACAGGAAATACATGAGACAAACTATAAATAAAGTCCAGGTAAAATACAGTGTCAGATCATAACAAACCGATGTTAATCCCTAGTGGAGAGATTAGTACTATACATGGCGAGAAGTGGGGCTTCTGAAGGATAAGAGCACCGATGTGATAAGATTTTGGGAGTAAAATTTCAGGACAGAAGGATGCCCTGAAGAACTGATGATGAGCAATGGACCAGGGTTCATTGCCCTCCAACTCGTGGACCATAGAACAGCATAAGACCACTCTATACATTCACAGGAAAATCGACTAGTAAAACGGTTCAATAGAATGTTGGTGGGATGTGTGCAATTGTCTGGGCACACCGGGTTGGACAGCAGAGGATATGTATGAAAGATGTGGAGTTATAGAACAACACCTCATTCTGTGACTAATGAAACACCAAGCGTCTGTTTACGACGGTTACTTCAGCATGGATGGGGAGGACGTCAAGATAAAAGGTGAAGGTGAGTGGTCTGAGAAAGAGAGTGCCTCGCATAGAGAGGACTTGTGCCCAGAGACACAATGATAGGATCAAGGTGTAAGGTGGGTGAGATGGTCCAATGAAACTGGGGGGCATATTCTCAAGGCTTTATCGCAGAGTTATCAGCACTTTATCACAGCCAGAGTGGTGAAAAATGTATCGCCCTATTCACAAGCTGGTGCTAACAGCCCATATCACCAGTTTACCTGTGATAGCAACTGCAAAAAAATCGGAACAGATTACCCCGGCAACTATCGCTAATGAGATACAGAGTAGGCGTTCCCGTGCAAAAAGCCACGACAACACCTCACCGCAGCATTCTCAACGACCAGCCATATCGGGGACACGATCACAAAACAGGCGATAAGGTGTGTTAGCAGCAGGAAATTAACACCTGCTGTAAAGTTGGATGACAACCTGCACCAGAAAACGGAGGCCAGCCCGGAGCCACACCAGAAGAACAACAGATGCCATGGAGCTACTGATCATGCCACTCGGTGCCCCAACAGGGCCACAACACCCTTGCCACCCATCCCCCGGGCATCCCCCCTCCCCCTGGACCACCACTGAGGCAGTGCAGACAAAGACAGCAGACCTTCAGGAAACGCACAAGCCTCACAGACTTAACACCAGAGAATGTAATTCCCCACTACAGGCTCAAAAGGACAACCATCCTCCGCATCCTCACCATCATTGCCCACAGGCTGATGGTACCAACACAGCGGACAACCAACCTCCCACCTCAGACAAAGCTGCTGGCTGTGCTGCACCTGTTGGCCTCTGGTACCTTTCAACCAACAACCACCAGAGTTGGAGGAGTCTCACAGCCAGCCCTACCCGAGTTCGTCACACCTGTCCTGGATGCCATCATCAGATTGGTACCCCAGTACCTATACTTCCCCCACACTGTGCAGGAACAGCTGGAGACCAAGCAAGGCTTCTAAGCCATAGCTGGCTTCCTGCACGCGTTGGGGGCAATTGAGTGCACACATGTCCTACTTGTGGCCCCTGCCGACAATGTGCACAATGAACGCAACAGAAAGCACACGCATTCCATCAATGTGCAGGCAATAGTGGACCACCAGGCACTCTTCAGCAATGTCGTCTCCAACTACCCAGGCAGTGTGCATGATTCCTACATCTTCCGACAGTCCATCATCAACCAGCGCTTACAGGGTGGCACCTACGGAAATACACTGCTCATTGATAAGTACCAAATGAACACACCACACACCTCAACTCCACAATCATGCAACTCACAACTCTGGGAATTCACATGTTACAAACTCATATACAACATGCCAAACAAAATACCCACCCACCATACACAAAAGCACAATGTACTGCACTACCTGCGCTAGCCATGTACATGAGGCATCAATGGCATGGCACCACAGCCACACATTAGCAGAATGTGGGGAGAGGTGGAAACCAGGCATGTGCGAAGGAGGCCAGTGACCCATGAATGAGAATGCACACAATGCCAAGTGTAGCGTTGATGTGCTGGACAGACTGCAGTATGCAGACCACAGACATATCCATGTCGACATACACTGCTGGTGGTGGTAGTGTGGTGGACAGTGGACGCAACCATGTCACCCCAGCCAGTGGGGAAGATCGCGGAAATGTAGCTTGTTACCTGTTGCACCCCGGGCCGCTGGTCCCCAGACCCGTCTTGGCTGCCCCAGTGCACCCAGGCCTCACTGCTCACCTTCCAACACCAGCATGTATCACGGAGGTCCCACCACGTGCCGGTGCAAGCTCTAAGCCAGAGGCCCGCGACCTTGCCAGCCTCCTCAGATCATCACGGCCTCCGCGAGCAAGACCCGCAGTACTCCTTTCTGGTTGACGTACTCTGCCGGCATACATACGGGACAAGTAGGCCACACATTTGGAACTGAGTCTTGATTACACAATGGCAGAGTACATATTTTATGGCAGAGTTGATATCAGTATACTCCCTTCGATGTGGTGCAACCAACTCTGTGCATAGCATTCAAACCACATGTGTCTGAGGTCCCTTGCTGACTTCTGTCTTCGGCCTACAGTGCGCGCCAGCAAGCTTCACACCAATCTAATTCAGTCCTTACCAGGCAGGACACGGCATCATCGTAGGCTGCACACCCGCTCATCTCTAGTGCCTCTACCTCCGTCAACCACAAATCATCTCCACATGCCATTTCAACATTGTGTGTTAGAGTTCCAGGAGGAGCTGGCTGAACAGCGGTTGACCCGCGCTGACCACTGCCTCCGACCTACACTGCGGTCAAGTAGGTCACACAATTAGAACTGAGTCTTGATCTCTTCATGGCAGAGTTTATATCATTGTACAGGCCTCATCACAGACTGCATTCCCTTCCAGCTCTGGTGCCACTGGCTCTGTGCCCCGGAAGTCATGATGCACTCTCTGGTTGAACTTTGGTGGCATCTGAGTCTATGGCCTGAGGGTTGTCTTCGTCATCATGTAGCTGAAACTGACATGGTGGTAAAAAGGAGTCTGTAGCATTCTACTCCTCCATTTGCCTGTTTCTGCTTGCTTCGGACCTCTGCATCATACCTGGAAGGACACCTTCCATTGTCCCTTTAACACTCCGCGACATTCTCCTTGAACATCAATGAGGACCCGCTCAGCTCACGTGACCCTACCTCAGTGCACCGCAAGTCACTGTCCCATGGCGGTGTGCCTGTGCCGGACGCAGTGCATCCAGGGCCACTAACTCTGTGCAGCTCAAACCATGGACCCTTGCTGTTTGAGCTTTGTACTTCTGATTGTCTGATCACTGTTGTAGTTGTTGCCAGCACCAACCAACCCCTGAGGGGTGGCTTACACTATCCAACACCCATCAGGCACAGGTGTCACTGGACATGTGACCCTGGCAATAAAAGGTGCCGGGCTCATGTGTCTGTAGCAAGTTCCACAAACTATCTCAGTGTGTCCGTGTGGTCATTATGAATGCATGAGGGCCCGGCCATACCACATGACATTGTGCTGTGCACAGTGGGTGCAAACTTGTCACCTCAGGCAGTGGGGTAGAACTGGAACATGTAGCTGTGTTGTACCCCCATGTGAGTGTAAGCGGAGTGGACCGGTGTATGGCAGTACAGCGTAGGGGTGTGGTTATTCAACATGTGGCTCCGGGCGTGGTTGCCAAGGAAGTAACTAATGCGTGTGTCTCTGTTGTGGTGTCTGCACCACCCATCCGGCAATGGACAATGTTGCTACGAGCTCGGCCAAAGGGGTAAATGAGGGAGCACAAGGCCCCTCGGGGTCAGGGATTAGATATGCCAACTTTTGTGTGTGGCGCTATTACCGCAGCATAAGCCAAAGATCTACCCTAAACCGCATGGTGAGTTCAGCCAGGTATGAACTCTACATCTTTGTCCGCCCTGTCCTTACCACACGTGGCCACCCACCTTCAGCGCACAACATCGACAGGCATGACAATGATGTTCCGTAGGGGTGCAAGTGATGCACACTCGTGAATAGGCTCGGGGAGGGGAGTAGCAGCAGTGAGGCTAAGTAATACACGGTGATGCCACTCATTTGCAACAAGCAGTACATGTCATACAGGAATCACTAAGTCACACATATCACATACCAATGCACCAGTGAGCCTGCTAACACATCATGCATTTATAAATCCTTATAAATCTTCAAGGACCCTCCGCTCTGACGGGGAGAACCTGGTCTCCGTCCCTAGAGTGAGAAAAGCCCGGACTGGAGGACGCCGGTTCTCCCTGAATGCAGCAAAACATTGGAACGCGCTCCCTAGGGAAATCCGGATGGAACCCTCCTATCTCAAATTCAGAAAATCCCTTAAAACTTTTCTTTTCCCTAAAGCTGAATAGTCCTTTGTTCTCTTCTTCCTTTCCTTTGGGCCTTTCTGTTTTTTAGTTAAGTTAGCGCTGGGACACTCAAGGGCAGCCATGCGCTTTATAAATCTAATTTCATTTCATTAATTTCATTTCATGCAGTATGAAATATGTCTCTCTGCATGGTCACAGGTGATCAAGGGTATGCACTCTGCGCTTGGATGATAACACTCCTCCGAGCCCGAACACACAGGCCCAGAGCCAGTACAATTTGGCGCACAAAAGCACCAGAGGCATCGTGGAACGCACATTTGGCGTGTTGAAGTCACATTTCAGGTGCCTGGATATCACAGTTGGAAGGCTCCTGTACAGCCCAGACATCATGTGCAAGTTGCTCATTGCACGTTGTGTGTTGCACAACACGTGTACGCAGCAATGCCCCATAGATACAAGTGCCAGATGCACCGGATGATGATGATGAAGATGAGGCAGGTGGACCACACCCCATTGCAGCTGCAGCAGGAATAGCCCATAGGAACACCATCATTGACAATTTCTTCACATGAGAACGTCACATTGTGACTGTCCTTAGCAATCATGGGACAGTACAAAATGACTACAGGCACAGCATGTGCAAATAAATCCATTCCAAGACCCTTTCCTTGAGTGTATGTCACTCCACTGTACAAGCACATCACTCAGACAAGTGTGAGTGCGGCATGTGGTGCTACCAATTTTATGATTTGTAAATGGATGGTGGATGTGTCACCTCTGTGCAGAGAGGCTGTTTACGGTGTCACGTATTCAAACTGCCAGTTCTGTGTGTCACAGTTAGTACGGAATCCCACTCTTCAGCGTTTCACATGTGTCCCAAATCATTCCATATTGGCTGTCATTTGTGACCTCCAAGTGACAACAGGGCTTCTTTTGGGGTCAGATATGTACCGCCATGATGCAGGGATGCACCCTGTGACTCAAGACCCACAACATGGGCAACATGTACGTAAGGGGGAGTCACTGCCCCTACATTCGTCCATGCTTTCATAATTGATTGATCATGAACATGACACGTCTGTGTGCAGGAGGTGTTGATTATCCCTTTGCAATGTGAAGGGGAGATGCGGTTTCACAGTGTGTTCCATGTATGTTTCCACATTGGCGCAGTTTACATACATACAATGTGCATGTCAATGTACATTGTGACTGTTTGTGAGGAGATGCCTATTTGATGCGGGACAATGGTAATTTGTTCTACGTCACTGATGTGGGGTTGTGCTCGTACATTGTCATCTCACCGTTTTTTTACTCTGCTTATATGGTGCATTTTCCCGCATGACGCATGGGAATTGCAGGCCTGTTGCTAGATTTTTTTATCCTGATTGGCCTCATCGCTACTATTTTTGCTTTCGTGTTTTGCGTTTTCTGCTGTCGTGGTAATTTTAACGCATCATTTGATGCGTTATCGTGAGACTATCGCATGGTACAGCCGTGTTGAGAATACAACGTTAACACAGCATTATTTTCCTGCGATAGACTGCGATGTGAAGAGTTCCGTTAAGCTAATTTTGCGATGATTATCAAAGGTTCTTGAGAATATGCACCTGGGAGTAGTGCTAGTGAGAACCCACAGTGTGGTGCTTGATAAGGGAAAGCAGTGGAAGGCGTGAAAGGTGACACTGTGCAGTGGTGTGGAAAACAGGTTATGGAGGAAGCATCACGCAGAAGCTGGCCATTTACACGGTAATGCTAAAAGTGGTTGGGAGAACACGTCCGCAAGGACAAGGAGGGGTTTTCCTCATAAGGATGCCCAGAAAGTATGATGCTTTTATCACTGATATTCGAAAATAGCAAGGGCCCCCTGATAGTTCCAATTCCTAGGACAGGATAATACACAGTGAAAAATAACTTCCTAGGCAATCCTACAGACAAAAAGCGAATGCTAAATATGTGTCTCTAGTCAAATATAACTACAGTTAACAATAACAGGAAAAGATCAAAAAATTGTAAAAAAAAATACATCTTTTAATCATTTATTCTTTCATTACATATAAATTGTGCAAATACCTAATACATAGTATTATTATATACACATTTGCAGTAAAAACCATTCAGATCATTAAAAACAATATTTTACAAGGATAAAAGTAGACAATTCTGTGGCAAGACTGTTTACTTTTCGACGCAGGTTTCGGCGTGAGTTATGCCTTCGTCAGGAAAAAGCCACACTTCCTGCACTCCAGAGTAGGATTGCCAGAGTTCAGTAGAGATTAAATTATCCCATGTGGGTAGGTACCTCATTTATTATGTACCGATCCAACCAGGGTATCACTATTGTAGATCAATTCGGATGTCACTATCGTAGATCAATTAGAATGGTAGGTTAAAATTTATTTTTATAGTATGGACATTACTGATTGGATTGGGTAATCCGATCTCAATGAAGGGTAAGAAGCTGATCCAGAGAAAAAAAATCAAGGAATTCGCAGCTGAGGAACAGACCGCTACATATCAGAAGAAGGTGCAGCGTCTTAAAGAAACCTTTCACTAAGGATATATCAATTTCGCCATATGTTCGCCACCTATGTGATTCATGTCTGCCATCCATGCAAGATATATTCATTGAGTTTTTTCCTCTGGATCAGCTTCTTAGCCTTCATTGAGATCGGATCCGATTTGCCTCTCTCACTCAGACACTTCTCCCACTGGAGCCTCCTGTAGCGTCTTCTCTCTGGGCTGCCATGGAACCGTGTGGACCGTGGGTGTGCTTTACTTCTACTTCCGTATGCTGCAGGTTGACAGTGGCACATAGATGGGTCCTGGGTGGCTCGCCTCGTGGAACTCCAGTGATTGTTCTTCAGTTGGGCAGCAGGCGGCGGTCTGATCTTGTGAAGCGAAGAGGAATGGAGGGACTTTGCAGTTTGCCTTTATCTTTCTGAGGTTGTCCATCACCCGTGGCGTCTGCGGTGAGATGCTGGGATCTCATCTGTCTTGGACTGCCGATGTTTGGGACTGAACAGTCGCACGGGAGAGCATTGGAGAGATACTCGCTTCACGCTGGTTGCGGCTTATGTTTGGTTCTTCTCCGTGGGCTGTCTCCCAGGACGTCAGTCCGGCAGGTGGCTGTCTGGCGTGGTTCTTCTCCATGGGCTGTCTCCCGGGACGTCAGTCCAGTGGGTGGCTGCCCGGTGTCTCAGGTGCGCTCACACTGTGGTGATACGAGCCCTCTGCCCTGTCGCTCTGTTCCTTTTCTCCTGCACGCCTGTGATGGTTGTCTGCCTTGTGGCTCTGTTCCTTCTCCCTTCGTAGAATGGCGTTATGCCACTATCTTCTCCTCCAGTCGATCAGAATCTCACTTGGAGGTGGCATCCTGCCATACGTTTCATTTTGATATCACATTGACACCTCGCTGGTAGCGTTGTCATCCAGACGGTCTTACCTTCCCGAACTTTCGTTGGCACCAACATGCTCTTCTGCCCTCTTTGGGGTCTTCTTCTATTCACCCCTCTTTGGGGTCTTCTTCTATTCTGCCCTCTTCTGGGTCTTCTTCTATTCTGCCCTCTTTGGGGTCTTCTTTGAATCTGCCCTCTTCGGGGTCTTCTTCGATTCTGCCCTCTTTGGGGGTCTTCTTCAATTCTGCCCTCTTCGGGGTCTTCTTCGATTCTGCCCTCTTCTGGGTCTTCTTCAATTTTGCCCTCTTCGGGGTCTTCATCAAATCTGCCCTCTTTGGGCTCTTCTTCGAATCTGCCCTCTTCGGGTCGTCTTCGATTCTAGTCATCAAAATGCGTTGCTCCTGATGTCTTCAAACCTTGTCATCCAAGTGCGTTGCTCCTGATATCATCACTCCTGCAGCGACCACCCGTGGCCAGTAGGCGTCGTCGCACTTTACGCAACCTTGGCAGTCGGTCCTTTTTGAGATGTCCTCACAGGCGAACTTGTGGGGTCTGCCACCTGTGCGTAGGCAATTGCACAGTGTGTCCACGTGTTCTTACTGTGTCATAGCTTTCTCAAGAACTGATGTGCTTCTTCTCTGGTCACCTTCACCTTCTTCCTTCCCAGCACGTTTGGGGCTGCAGCAGCTACCTCTGTGCTGCATTACTTTTTCCTGACACACAGTGCCTCCCAGCTCACTAACCCATCTCATTTAGTGCAGTCCTTGCTGTACACTCTTTCTGTCACGCTGTCTTTTATTCAGTGGGCGTAATACTGCAATTTAGCCACTAGATGGCAGCTGCTGCTCTCCTCTCAAAGCACGTGCAGCTTTCTACATGCTACGATCTTCAAGCTGTCTCTTGCGGCCCCCGGGGGAAGTGAAGGTCGCAGATCAGTCTTCCCCCGGGGTATTCGCGCAATAGCAGAAGGACAAGGGGGGGGGGGCTAGAGGGGTTAAAGGAAGGGGTGGGATCAGTGGCGGCTGGTGACATTTGAACCTGGTGTGGCGGAAAATGATTTCCGCACTGTAGCTCGCGAGCGAGGCGCGCGTGCCCGAACTCCTCCCTACATAATAATGTATACTTTTTAGCCACTTCGCCTACCCTCAAACACACAAAAGATGTAAATACCTGTAAATAATTTGCACTCATTCGGCAGTTAGGAAAGCAAAAATGAGGCACACTTTTTTGTAACTCTGAAGTGTGATGAAAACAAGCATTTAAATAGGATCAAAATAAACCAAGACACTTTATTTGGTGACACACAATTGATATATAATCACTGAAACCAGTTTACCACATATTATCATCTGAGTGCAATGTAGTTGTATCAGTAAAACGGTATGCCTGTGCAAATGTATTGCCATTTCAATAAAACATGTGCTGTCACTAAATGACAGTGCGCTACAACAATGCCATAGTTGCATTTTCGTAAAAATCACCCGCTTCAGGTCCTTGAATCTAGATGGGTCACGTAAGCTTGTCATTCTAAAAACTTGCCTGTGGTTCTAAAATGTTTGGGAAGCACTGCTTTGGAGAGCAGAGCTTCTCAGCTGTGCATCGAGAAATTAACTCTTGGGTGTTCTGCACAGGATCACACAATGTGATTACACAGGGAAGCTGGGATTAAAACGCACATCTCCACGGTCGACAATTTAGACATCCCGGCATGTTTTATTGGTATTTTCTGTGGTCATCTAAAGCTGCCGCATGCATCTCCCACAATAAATAAATACCTTGCCAATATAGTTCAAGAACAAAATACAATTTTATTTCCATTTATCATAAATGCTTAGTAAATATAATCACATAGCCCTCTATAAAGTCAGGCTCTGGGTAACGGTAGGCTTAGAAAGCGTAACCACTGGGTTGGATGACTGGCATATTATGTTCAGAATAATGTGGCCTCGGCAGGGAGGGGGGCGCGTGCGTCGTGTCTCTCAAGCACGTTTCCAAATGAGGAAACGTGCTTGAGAGACACGGCGCGCCCCCACGAGGCCACATTATGAATGCAACAAAATGCCCACTGCCCTGGCCTGCCCAGGAATCTACCTTTGTAGGCGCGCACGAGAGACAGAATCACGCCAATCGCCATGGCTGCTTTGTGTTCTCAGCCCGGCCCCAGCCCTGTACATAAACCCCTGGCAAATGCACCACGTCCTGGGGGGAACAAGAGTCGCGACTCGCGGCACTACAAAACATCATGATCAAACCTGCCATAGGAAGCGCTGTATTTAAAAAACAAACTTACAGACCGAATGATGCATTGCTAGATGCCCAAACCCGCCATGGCACTCTCAGGGGTACAGCTATGGGGGATGGATCATGGGTAATACTTAACGGGGTCAGTGGGAGTTTGAAATATTTCAAAAGGGTGGTAATACCGTAATCACCACCATCACCATTGTGGCTCACCTCAGTAGTTCTCGTTGTCGTTACAGTACGGTAACGATAACGGTAGTAGTAGTCCAGCTCCACGAGTCCACGAGCCTCGAGGCAGGAAGAGTAGAGTTACCATCAGCCAGGACAGGAGGAGCACGCACACCACGTTTGAAGTGGGCCGGGCAGCACTGTGTGGGACAGTGGCTGCGGGTGCGGGGTGAGAGTCACTAAGGGGGTGAGTGACGTCACGTCATGCCAGACGTCATCACCAGGCAGGTCATGATTGGTTGGAGCAGCCAAACTCCCCGCCCCATTAGGAGGCCGGGGGCTGCGGCATGAGGCAACCCCCGGTTTCCAAAGGGGGGGGCTACTGCGCATGTTCCCGCCGGGCAGTAAAATGACCTGTCCGGCTGTCGGAAAGAGTACACGCGCACTAGCGCGTCTGCACAGCCCCCCCCCCTTTTCCTGATGGTTTCTGGTCCGGCCCGGTGATCGGCCGGCCAGAAACTACTTGCTGAATATTGTTTGAGTTCAGGCACACTGGCGATCCCGGATGGCGGCAGTGCGCATTGGGAGGGCAACGCCCCAACGCCCCAATGGACGCACCGCCGCTGGGTGGGATTGGGAGGCCATATAAGGTGTCAGGAGAGGAAGATCCGGCCTCTTCCTGACACCTGAGCAGTTGGTAGTTCGGGGATGGCTGGGGGATAGGAGGCCGATTTGTCGACCGGTCGGGGGGGGGGGGGAGGGGGGGTTAGCAATGTGTTGTTGCGGGGATAGGGAAATTTTTTCCGTTTGCGGTGCACCCAGGGAGAATTGCGGCGCGGCGCGGCGGCTGGCTTTGCAACGAGGTGCGTGCGAGTCTGATCAGGCCGAGTGGATAGGTCACGGCGGGCGCATACAGCAGGCGCAGACCTAGGCCAGGATGGGGTTTTGCGAGGAAAAGTTGCACACGTACGAGGGATGGCTGGGTGCTGCCGTGGCGGTGGTTTGAGAGTAGGAGTCGCCACCGGACACGCCGGATGTGGCAGGTAAGGGGGGGCATCCTGTGCTGGGGGCAGGCGGTGTAGCCTCGCTGCGCGCGCCCCTGCGGCCTCGTTAGCTGCTGTGGCGTCATCGGTGGTTGCACCGCATGCTGCTTCGCCCTCGGGAGTGGGGGATGGGGCTGGAGTCTGTGTGCGCGGCTGCGGGGGGGGCTTGTAGAGGTGGTGGGGGGGGTTCTCTCCTGCCTTCTGGCTTGGGGGGGCCGTGTCGGAGTGCCGGGGGGGGGGATGTTTTTTCGGGCCCATATTAAGCTCAGAGCTGATTTTTGATGGCAGCTGTTTCTCGTTTTTTTGGTGGCATTCCATCCCTTACTCTAGACAAGGGCACCTTAATTTTGTAGCTGGCTTTTTTATGTGTGGTTAGGTACTGGGCTGTGGGCATCTTTTAATAACGATTCTCGGAGCCGGCACTGGTTCCATCAGGCAAATATCCTTTTCTAGCAGCGAGGTGGAGGTATGGGCCCATCCATTATGGGAACCTGCGCCATTTAGTTGGTCATGGTGCACCAGAGATAGCTGGGGGTTCACGGCATGGGAGGGATGGAGGGGGGGTCGGGCGTCGGGTTCCTGTCAGAGTTTGCAGGTGGTGCTGTGGGGACAGGGGTGAGGGACTGCCAGCATGGCACGAGGCCTGGTGGTGCTTGGGCCCACCTGGTTGTGGTGACCCGGTGGGGGGGGCGGACCAAGGCTAGTGGTCGAGCACAGCAGTAGGTGTGATGCCAGCGAGGCACACAACGGCCTCCAAACGCTGTCCAGAAGCAGTAGGGGGGTCCGCTTCGGCCTGCCCTCCGTCGGGGGATCGCGCAGTGACCAAGACAGCTTTCTTACTCGGACAATGTCACAAATATAATGTTACGAATATAATGCTCGAGAGATGGCATGGATGTTGAGGGGAAAGTGGGGGTCGGCTGGCGTGATTGTGTGGGCGCAGTGGGGCTCTGGGACGGTGTGAGGGGTATGTCGCGCGGAATGGTAGTTGTGTGAGAAGGGCTGGGGCTGAGTGGGTTGCTGCAGGGGGAGGGGGGTGCATGGTAACTGGACTGTTTCCTTATTGTTGCAGGGGTCAAGTGCGGCCACAGAATGACCTGCGGTTATGGCCACGGTGGGCACGGCAGCTATGAACAAGCGGAAGGTGTACTGGTTCAACCCTCAGGTACGCGATTACAGCTGCGGCTTGGGGAAGCAGAAAGCTTTTGCGGGTGGGGGGGTCCTTTCCTGGCTAACTGGGGGTCATGGGGTCGTGGCGATAGAGGTTTCCTTGGAGGCAGCCAGATTTTGGTTGTGCATTGTAGGTGGCGGCATGCTTCACATCATGGCTCATAGGATGCGCAGGGTAGGGGCTTGTCGGATGGGCTAGCCACACCAGGGTGGGGGCCGGTTGTGACGGTGTAATATGAATGAAGGTAAGATGTTCTTGCACTTTAAGGAATGTTGATGTTAAGTAATTCCATACATGTTCTACAGTTGGAATATTCTGTTAGGGATAGCTATGTGTATCACTCAAAGGTGAAGACTTCATGAGAGAAGTACTGGTCGTGGGTCCTTACATGAATAAATACTTTATTTGAATATTGGATTGCTTGGTAGTAAACCCTTACTACAGACGGGTTATACTGATGGTTGCAGGTTCCTGGGGGCGGGGGGTCAGGTGAGCCGAGTGCATGTGGCAGGTACAGTCTCCTACAGCAAACACGGGTATGATGGCGCTGCGCAAGGGGTCGTGGGGTGAAAGTAATGAGGTGTCGGGCGACTGATGCGTAGGCATGGGTGGGGGTATTTTGGCGGATTCGTAGGGGGTGGTGTGTTTTGGCAGAGGAACGAGGAGATTCTGAAAGCGAGGCATGGGCACAGGTCGCGGCTCTGGGTGGCCATTGTTTGGACAATTGAGCATGATAGAGGTATAGAGCCGCTGTGTTATACTGTCTATGATTTTTTCCGTTGAACTGGATGCTTGGTACTGCACTCCCAGGAGGCGGGAGTTTATGGTTCAGAGGGAGCTACGGATAAAATGGGGGCCGTAGGGGGGCAGGTTGGGTTGCGATGGGCGGTTGGTGGTGCCCAGATGGGGCACGGGCATTTTGAGCAGAGCAGCGGCGGTGGGGTACAGATGTGACAGAGGTGTGCCCGGACGTTGGGGCAGTGGGGGCCGGGTGTAGCGGCATTATTGGTGTCAGTTTGTTGGGGGAAGGGGGGTGTGTGTCAAACATAACAAGGTAACGAGAGTGGAGGACGTTGGGGGGGTGGGAGGTTGTTCCTTCCGAAGGGGAGAGGCCTTTCTCCTGGTTTTATTGGCCTTGTGCATAGGCAGGCTGTTTTGTGGCAGGGCTATTGTGCAGAGGCGTATGGTTCTTGGGGTCCTGGTGTCTGTGGCGACAAAGGTACTGGGGGCATGGGTTTTTTGCAGAGGTGTTTAGGACGACTGTCGTACGAGGGCTGGGGACCACAATGCATGTCTTGCAGGACTAATTTTCTTTTTCTACCATAGGATCTGGAAGTCGAGCGAGAGCCAGGGCAGTCGTCTGCATGGGGTGGCTTTTCTCACGGCATTTAGACGGCACAGGAGGCGGACTAGCGAGTTTGCAGACGTCCCTGGAGCAGGGGCCACAAGCATGGGCTGTGAGATGATGGGGAACCAGTCAAATTAAATTTGTGGGGGGGGATGTTTGTGCCAGTACGATTGCCGTTGGGTTGCAGGAAATGTGAGGTTTCCATGATTTGAGGATACATGAGGGGGAGACGTTTACTGGGATATGTCAGGTCTGGCGTTATCCTGGGATGCTTGGCGGGGGATGTGTTTCCAGTGAACGGAGCATGGGGCATCCTGGTCACGCGCATGGTTTGTGCTTGGGGGATAGCGGAAGGACAAGGTGCGGGCGGGGCTAGAGGGGTTAAAGGAAGGGGTGGGATTGGGAGGCCATATAAGGTGTCAGGAGAGAAAGATCCGGCCTCTTCCTGACACCTGAGCACCACAGGGAGGCTTTAGAAAGTTTGTCCACCCACCCACCCACCCTACAGGTTTTCAGTGTTTTTTTAGGTCTGGGGTGCCAGTTTAGGGCAGGTTGCGGAGCAGAGGCGTTATGGTACTTTGGAGGGGTGGGGATTCACATACGGGCGGATCCACCCCTCGGGTGGGGGGAAAACGGTACACAGGTGACTGATAGCGTGGTACGGGAGGCAATGAGCAATGAAGGCAAAGTCAACAGAGGATGCTTGGAGGGCAAGTGAAGGTGAGAATGGGGAAAGGGGAAAGGAAGGAGGTTATCGAGTGAATGGGGAAGAGTCAAATAGGTGAGAGGGTTTTGAGAAGGCAGAATGGAGAATGCGTGGGGTATGGGATGGGAACGCACATTTCTTGCATTGATGTACTGTTAATAAGTCTAAATGATTGCAACCTTGTCCTAATAAAATGGCCTTTTGTGCTTCAAGTAACAGCGTGGAGTGTAGTTATTGCGTGACCCTCGGTGCTTTTCTTGCTTTCCTCTGAGGGACTCGCCAGCCGATTCCAACCACTATGCTAGGCTTGTCTTCGCTCCCTTACTCATGCTGCGCCGGCACTTTATTTATGTATTACGCTCCCTGGCACCTTCTTACTATTTTACCCTTGTCATGGGTGGCTGCCTGGGCTGGGATTGTCACCCCTGTCCTCAGATGACTCTCAGCAGGCCGGCTCTACGGCCACTTTCCCCTTCCAGCTGTTCCTGCCGCTTTCCTGCAGACCTTCCCCGCAATCTATAAAAGAACCGAGCTTCGTGCTGGCTCAGGCGAGTCTTTGTGGGTCCCCTGTCTTCCTTCTGGCGAGGCACTCCTGCATGCACGCTGCTGGAAGCTCTCTCATCAGCCAGCCTCACCTCCTCCCGCTCGCTCAGTAGGTTTATCTTTATTTATATATATATATTTGTATCTTTGGGGCACTGTGCTTCAAGATTTGGGGCGGGGGGCACTTCACACACCCTGCAAGCCCCCGCTGGTTCACTCATGCTGCAGGGGGCGGCTACCCATGACACGTGCACCTCGGAGTTGGGGTGGGCTCCCGATCTCCTCATCTTCATCCCGGAGCTCTTCACACGCCCGCAGGTCTTCACATCGGTGCGGGGTGGGCTCCCGATCACCGTTTGCACGCCTGGGGCTCCTCACATGCCCGCAGGTGATCAGGCACTTCTCTCGCCTGCTCCAGGGGGTGCCCTGGCCATGGGCAACACTCTCCCCCTCACCACCTTAAAAAAAAAGGTGGCTGCACACACGGGATTCTCCCACCCTCATCGCCAATGTGATGTTCTGAGTACTGGTCCTTTGGCCCGCATGCTTACTAGGACGACGGACACAGAAACCAATTGTTTCTGGGTAGTAATGACCACAAGCATGTGCACTCTACCCCTTTTATTGTCAGGGTCACCTGACTGGTGACGTCTGTGGTGGGTGGGTGTAAAGTGTGTATTACATCACAGGCGGAACACTAGAATGTGTCTAGCTAGACACTACAAGTTCATGATAGAGAATATACAACTTGCAGAGAGTCATTTTTATACAGAACAAGATCTAGGCCACAATATGTATGCTATGATATTTTTGTTATTAATATTCTGACACACTAACACACATAGGAGCTGCTGATATGAACATGCCAAGTCTGACCGTCGAGAGAGCAGCATCATAAGCCGCGCCCTAGAAAGAAGACAAACAAAACAGTGAAATCTTGGCACCAAACCAGGTCACTATTACAGAGGTGGGTGGAAGCCGGGTGACGGTAAGGGCACTCCCCAGAGCCAAATTCAGGTCAGCAGCAAGATTTCTGGAGGAACCGGTCTGGCCGGCCTTGGGCAAGTATGACGCCATTTAAAGAACATATGCATAATATGTAAATGTGACCCACACCGGTCATAATAGAAATTGTGGAATGAATGAAGTGCATAGGCAAAAAGAAAAGCTATGCCCTGGCATCACCCAAGGGAGGTGCACCAGGAGGTGATTTGTAGGCACTAACATCCCTTCTATTTTTTTATATACTCATGATAGGAACTTAATCTGAGATATGTAGTGGAACAAACAATATATGGCTCTGCAACTCGTTCCTGCAGCTCCACGATTTGTCTATCAGCTCTTCAACTTTTCTTTACAAAGAATGACCAGGGGTTCACATCTCATCATATGTTTATCTGCATTAATGCACATATGCTCTGGATGCTTTCCCTCTATCACATTCAGTGTAAGGTCTATTTAACAAAATCTGCCATTGAGACGTTGCAATGGTCAGCAATGTTTGTGGTCTCTTACATCCAGCCTTTTTTAGCCTTATTTATTACTCCTTTTGATTTGAACACATCGGGGCAGTTTACAAGCCCCCAGCTCCATCCGTACGTCACTTTATGTGACGTACTGGTGGCATAGGGGGCGCCTCCATATTTACTAGTGCAAAAACAACAATTGATGGACAGAATGCAGAACAATGTCATACATTCACACCAGTACAGAGATCTGGGCCTAAATCCATCGTTTTTTTGTACTCCACACCACCCCAGTTCAGACATGGCCATATGCAAATCATCCTTGACCCTGGTGCCTCATGGGAACATTCCAGCCCGAACTGCCAAGCCATGTCTTCCCTGGACCGGAATCAAGCATGCTAGGACCGGTTTCTGGCTATCAGCCGTCTTCAGCCAGGATAGCTTTACTCCAGTGGTGTGGATAGCACGGGACTCACGTCTGAGCATACCCTTCCCACTCGGGGTGACAAATGCAAAAACAACAATTGATGGACAGAATGCAGAACAATGTCATACATTCACCCCAGTACAGAGACTGGGCCTAAGTCCATCGTTTGTTTGCACTCCACACCACCCCAGTTCAGACATGGCCATATGCAAATCAGCCTTGACCCTGTGCCTCATGGGAACAGTCCAGCCCGAACTGCCAAGCCATGTCTTCCCTGGACCAGAATCAAGCATCCTAGGACCGGTTTCTGGCTATCAGTGGTCTTCAGCCAGGATAGCTTGACTCCAGTGGTGTGGAGAGCACAGGACTCACGTCTGAGCATACCCTTCCCACTCAGGGTGACAAATGCAAAAACAACAATTGATGGACAGAATGCAGAACAATGTCATACATTCACCCCAGTACAGAGATCTGGGCCTAAATCCATCGTTTTTTTGCACTTCACACCACCCCAGTTCAGACATGGCCATATGCAAATCAGCCTTGACCCTGTGCCTCATGGGAACAGTCCAGCCCGAACTGCCAAGCCATGTCTTCCCTGGACCAGAATCAAGCATCCTAAAACCGGTTTCTGGCTATCAGCCATCTTCAGCCAGGATAGCTTGACTCCAGTGGTGTGGAGAGCACGGGATTCACGTCTGAGCATACCCTTGCCACTCAGGGTGACAAATGCAAAAACAACAATTGATGGACAGAATGCAGAACAATGTCATACATTCACCCCAGTACAGAGATCTGGGCCTAAATCCATCGTTTTTGTATTTGTCACCCCTAGTGGGAAGGGCGTGGCTTATTATGCTGCTCTTTCTGGCAGTGGCCATCATGTTAGAACCCATGATGTACTGCTTCCAGAGAGTGTCAAATGGTGGCCAGAACAGCCAGGATGAGTGTGGTCACACTATTTGCCTTCTCTTGCCATCTCTTGCCATCTCTTGCCTAGGGTTCAGGCTGCCACTGCAAGGGAAGGCGGGATCCCATCGAGGCCAGATACACTTATGCAAACATTATCTGAGCTTGTACCTAACAACCATAACCACATTTGATTGACAGTTTAGTTCTCTGATTTCGATGTTGTAACAGTCACCTCACTTGCTTTCATCCCTTCATTCAGTTTCTTTCTATTATTTTCCTACCAGTGGTATGGCGATGGTTGTTCCTTTCTCTCTTCTATGTCTTCCAAGGCACTTCCACTGTTCAGATATTCCCATGTGTTCTTTTATTGCTTATGTGATTGGGCTGTGTTGTCGAGATGTACAACATGCTTTACTACATGGGACAGACTCGCTATATAAAACTGACACAAATTAATAAATGGTGCTGTCTGCTGGCCGCGTTCCATTTGTGGACCAATGGAATCAGTGGAACTGCCATCCTGCACTGGTGGGAAAGGAGAGAGAGCTGTGAAGAACCGGGTTTCTAAACCCAGCGGTGCCAGGGGCACGCCCAAAGTCTTCGGATTCACCTGTCTTGGTATACAGAGACACGGAATACTTCTGGGTGGCGTCAGAGACCAAATTTATTAGCTGCAGCTAGTAACAGTAATCTCAGCAATACAACACAGTGTACAACTCAAGAAACAGTTCAATTTTTGTAAGGCAAGACATCCCTTTTTATGCCAAAATTCACAATACGAGTACACACCCATTGCGCAAAATTCTAACCAATAAGGTCCATTCTCAAACAAAGTATCACACAGCAAAAACTCTCAGTTTACATTGCCCCAACCCACAAGTTAATTATTAGGAATGTCCTAAATCCAATCTCCACAAACCGAACAAACCCATAATTGAAAGCACAATGCATGTAATGAAAGAGCATAGGAAAGGAAACAATGACAAATAACGAGCAAGATAAAGCATGTGTAAGGAACCTAAAAGTTAACAATGTCCTGAACCTTGGTTCGCAATCTCGGACAACAATCAACCAAGGAAATTGGCTTAGCGAGGTCAGTATCTTACAATGCACCTTAAAGTCAAGAAAAGGCCTAGTTAATAAGTGTATGAACAGCGAAGCTCATGCAACTTCGTTCGTTCGGTCACCTCCACGGGCCCACGGGCCTACGTGATGGCAATACAAAATGGAGGCATAAACAAAATGGAACCCATGTTCGAAAACGAAGTCTCTGAATACGTAATCAACTCGCTAGTTAACGTGACGAATTCACTCCATATTAGCGACACTCACTAAATACGGTACAACATCACCAAAATCGTGACGGAACCATGACCTCACGAGACAAGACAGAATTTCACAGAACCTCAGCTGAACGTCGACCTGTGGATACAACAACTGGAGGAGGAGGCCAGGAAGTCAGCTTATTGCTGTTGCAAGAAAATCGAGAGGAGACCTTACCCTACAATGCCATGTTTTGCAAACTATTGGGCTGTATTAACTGTCAATAAGCACTGGTGTCCTAAGGGAAACAATTCTATTGCACTCCAAGTTACTACACTAGGGCGCTTGACTATCTCTAGGTGGCAAGGGTGAGCAAACAAAGCTTACCTTAAGGGGTTAGAACTTTGGAAACAGTATAGAACAGTAACTAACATTAATGCAAAGTCAGCACTACAACTTCGTAGAAGAGAGCCTTTTAGTAATAGGGAATTAACCCCTTAAGTGCTGCCTCGGTGCATTGGCCGACGGCAGCACTACCTCCCCAGTGCTGCGCACGACCATTGGACGTCCATTCAGCACTAGTTCCAATGGACAGCGCAGCACTGGGGAGGACTGTTTAATAGCATCTATGAGGTTAAAATAAGATGCAAAAAATTACAAGGTGCTAGTATTGTCTGTGGACCAATATATGACCCTAAAGGTATCTAACGCTCCTTGTTGCTAGGCACTATGCTCTTCGATCACTCTGGCCCTCTGCCCAATGTGGCTGCTCTCTGAGCTCTGATAGACGTTTGATAGACTTCATGACTCACCGGGTCCTACCAAGGGCAAGGGTTTTTCGTTGTAAAAATACAGCTTTAAGGTAGGGAAGCAGGATGCAGCGACTATGACAAAGTCCTTGAAAGTGCTGCACAGCTAACACTCACAAGGGACCCACATGCTGTAATTAGCATATATTTCTGAAACAGTCCCAAGAAAGTGTCAATTTCTAAAATCATCATCCACCACACATCTGTCAGAGGGTGCCACCGGTTGAAGTTCTGATGAGGGGTGCAGGTGCAAATATGCACAGTCCATTTCTCTAATCTGTATTATTGGTCACCGGGCATGCTAACCCATGCTGTAAAAGGCACTGAGTTTTACCCGCACGGGTTTTAAACTTTTTTCAAAGTTTTTGCTAGAGAAAAAGTTGTAGGTCATTAACCACGGACCAATACCCCCATAGGGACCAATCTCTTTACAGGCCTCTATCTCGTGAAGGTTGAAGTCAGGATTTCAGCTATGAGTAAATGAGGCGTCCACTGGACCCAGGAGCCTCATTTATGAAAAGTGATGCATCGCTGCGAGAAAACAGCGATGCGCCACTTTTCATTGTGCCATCCTTGCAACACCAATGATGCGTCATATTTACAGTATGACGCATCATGTCGCAAGGAGTTACAGATACGTCAGTATTTCTGATGTATCTGTAGGCGCACAAATTAGACATTAGTGGAGTGTGTCACAAAAGTGATGCAACTCCAGCAATGGGTCATTCAACATGGGCAAGTCCCATGTTAAAATGTGCCTGTCCAAGTCTTACGCCTGCCATGAGGCAGGCGTAAGATATTGATGCATTTGCGTCCTAGAAGTGGTGCAGTGAAATCTTATAGATTTCACTGCGTCACTTCTACAACCCTTTCTTGCGTCGGAACACCCCCCCCTGCATACATTATACCTGGTGCAGGTATAATGTGGCGTAGAGGTTTACAAAGTGACGCATCTAACTAGAAGCGTCACTTTGTAAATATGGCACAACAAGGCGCTTTTTTTTATACTTCTGGCTCGTCACAAAAAGTGATGCGCCGGCAGTGCAAAAGTGATGCAAGGGCTCATAAATAAGCCCAAAGTCTTTACCAGTTACACTTGGAAAGTGACTTTAGGGTTTAGTTTCAACTGTGACTGTAGCAACTTGAGGCCTGATTCACAAACTGCTTTTCGTTTTATGCTACAGTAGTACTAATCACTTACTAGAAAATACGATTCATAGACCAACAGCTGGAGACACCAGACTCCTCCTCTCTTATCTTTTGTGTGTGGTGATCTCTGCCACGGGGGCAGAGATCTCTGAACACATAGGAAAACATTTAGTGCCAAATATGGGAGAGGTGGGAAAATGGGGAATAATTACAAAAAAAAATGGAAAGGGTTTAGTGAAAGTTAAGAAGGGGTTTGGGAAAGAGATGCTAAAACAAAACATCCCCCCACAAATAATTGTAATACAATTACAATTCACAAACATTACACTTCTATAGTTACTGCAGCCTTAAAGAAATCAAAACAGACTCAAATGAAATGTACTCCAGGCCAGTCTTGAAGTAAGTCAGTCACCCTACATGGCCATGCATTGGTATTACAACACACTCCCATTGAAAACAATGTAAACAGGGATATAACAACCCATAGGAACTGTGGGGCATATTAGCAAGGCGGGCGATATGAAATAATCACCGCTTTTACAGCCGTTTTTAGCCGAGAAGCAGCGATAATTTCATCAACCTATTAGCAAGCTGTCACTAACAGCAGTTAGCGACAGTTTGTAGGCGATAGCGAGCGGTTTGGGGCCCGCTTTGCATGTCAGCGATATTTATCGCTAATGACATGCAAAGTGGGCGTACCCAACCTGTTAGCGACTGAAAGCAGTCGGTAACATCGCTATCGCCTATTATCAACGCAGGCGTAGCGATGAAAAAATGTGCGCTAAGCGCAAATATTGCTGTAAACTAACACCTGCTCAGACCACTCTCAACCTGTATATCAAATGGGAGTTAGATATTCAGGTTAAGACCCTATTGGCGTTAATGCCTGAATATCGCTGCATTTCCAGCGATATTCACGTATTAAGCCGCTATCGCCGGATATTTTATCGCATTTGAGATAAACGTTGCTAATAGCAAGTTATCTCTGCGATGAAATCCGGCGATGCACAGCGATAGAATAATTGTCGCTAAGCTTATTTAGTGATAAATATCGCTAGTTGTTGATAATATGCCCCTGTATGTGGCAGAGGCCAGCACATGAACCGTTGCTACATGCAAGCAGATGGGGGGAGAGGATGTTTCACCCAAGTGGGGGCAAGCCTACCTTAACAAAAGGGATCAGCTGACAATCTACGTGCCCTCACCACAGAGAACAGGTATCGGGATGGGTTCTGAACAGGAGAACACACAGACTGCCATCTTCACCTTGTATAAACACAGATCGCATGAAGGAGGGCCACCATGTCACGCATAATGCACACAAGATCCAAATGATCCTACCTTTCCCTCAGTACACATACAACACTCAAAACACACACATGCACATTGTTTCAACACATGTTGCACAAATGAGGAAGTAAAGAGACACTAACTATGAGATGAGGATGGAGTGTTAACTAGAGAGAGGCATTAGGCAGTCTTTTAAGGGCTACAGGTAAAAAGGCCTTTACACATGACTTAGCATGCCTCCATTGTCACTCATTATAGAGCCGATGGGAAAACACATGGATAACCAGAAAACTAATAGAGCGCTTTGTAGCACAGCTTTTCCAAGCCATGCAGAAAACTTCGGATGCAAGAGCGTATCTGACTACTGCTGAGAGAAAGATAAAGCCTCTGATAGATCTGATGCTAGTATCGGTAATCTGGTTGCTGATCAGTAAGAGACTAGTAGCTGCAGGGGTCGTTTGTCACAAGCGATATAAGACTCAACTTTCTATCGCTGTCCAGCACATCTTAATCATCCACAGCTGCTTTGCCATTTTGCTTAAATAACTTCTATGCTACAGCAGACGTCCTGTATGGTGTCTTGTTAGAATTTTTGTGCTGTGTTAGTTTTTTAAAGCAGGTATACACTCCAAAGGGTTTCAACCTTCCAAGATAGGAGACGGAGAACTTATCAAACCAAAGGGTTTAAGCTAAATATAAGATAAAGCACATTTTAACATTCTTATGGAACTGGAGAAAGTCCTGGATTTTTGTGATGGGTGAAAAAAGCAAGCAGTTGCAACAGGCAGGCACCGGCACAGAGGAGAAGCGACCACCCAGTCTCTCGCAGAAACAGCCCAGGACTACCAAAAGGCCAGAATTTGTAGAATGGATGTCCCATGAAGGAAAATAAGAGAGGGACCTGAACAGTGTGTTGTCGACTAGGCAGGGTATACCGGGAGTCAATATGCCGTTTTATTGTTATGTTATGTTATGTTATGTTATGTTATATATTGTCTTTTATAGCGCACGGCTACTCAAAAGAGTGCTGTTCTTTTCTGCGTACATTTTTTTTAGGGATGGCGGTTAGACCCTTTTACTGGCACTCGCCAGCTTATATTTTTTTAATGCACCATAAACCTTTGAATATGCATTATTCGTCCATGGTAGCTTCCAAATCACTTAACAGGATCGGATTTGCTTTATTTTTAATTTGTGAAATGTTTCAACACCTGAGTGGTAGGATGTTCCTCTTGCCAATATCAGTTTATTTGGGAGACCATCAGCCATCATTTTGTAGTCTTCATCGCCTTTGTGTTTGTGACTGTACTAGCCCTCAGAAGGCAGCCGCCTCACGGGATGCCCCAGGGTTCCTCTCTCTGTCAAGTCCCAGGACTTCTGGAATATTTCTAGCCACACCACTGACTGCTTGAACTCCAAGTAAGTACTCAACACACCCAGTGCAACGGACTGCGACAACCTTTTGCTGACTGTTGAAACAAGCAGCAGCATGACTTTCTTAAAAGCCACCTGTGATCACTCTTGCTGTTTGCTGTTTTATATGTTTAATTCCAAGCACTTTTACTTTATACAGCATGGTTGGATATATAATGTTATGTAGGGTACGCATACATAGAGTAGTTTTTGGTGTTCCAAATTTTAACTAGTCACCTTTCAGTTGATGAATGCTGTATTCAGCTGTTAACCGGGACTAAGGAGCTGAAACATTTGCTCAGATGGTTTAAATGCGTGTTAACATGACAATACAGCTAAATAATACTTCCACAGAATGTGCCTGTTAGACCTGACATCCTTGGCGTGGGTCCGCCAACCACTTTTTCCCCCTCTCTCGTATGACCCCTTTCTTTTTGTGCTGGATTACGACGCGCTGAGTACTGCACCCCCGCTAACCAGGGCCACAGTGCGAGTGCTCCCTTTCAAAGTCTAACCACGAACAGTGTATCTGACCCGGAGTAAATGGTAGGAGCTCCAGGTTAGTGTGCCTACCATCAAGGATATGTGAGACATTCTTGTAGAGAATGAAGGTTAGAACCGGAGCATAGAAATGACCCTTGCAGAGAAATGTCCAGATTCCTAACCCCTTAGTGGGCCCCAGATGTGTAGTCAAATGTCTAGGCTATCTCCCACAGCCTGAGGGTAGCTGGCTGCAGCCAGATCAGAGAGGCGGGGTAGTTCTGGCAAGTGTCCTGCTTACAACAATACCGAACCCACTCCCCGCGGAGCATCTGACACCCCGGCCTCCCTCCTTCAAAGTACGAGGGTGCCATCTGGCCGAAAAGACCGACAACAGATACCTGGCTGTTGGGGAACACCCTACCTGATCAAAGACTTCAAAGACTTTCTGGGATATAACTAGGGAACCCTTGAACTGGAGGGCAGATCGCTTTTGGACACAAGAGAGCCCTGCTGACCTTGTTGCGGCTCACGGATCGTACCTCATGTACGCGAAGCATCTCACCTTCCCGAGCCCTGCTGAGCCGAGCCCTGTGTCGCGGCTCGGACCTTGAGAACCGTACCTCCGGTACCTGAAGCCTTTCACTAGCCCGAGCCCTGCTGACTGTGTCGTGGCTCGGACCTTGAGAATCGGACCTCCGGTACCTGAAGCCTTTCACCAACCCGAGCCCTGATGACTTTGTCGCGGCTCGGACCTTGAGAATCGTAACTCCGGTACCTGAAGCCTTTCACCATCCCGAGCCCTGCTGACTGTGTCGCGGCTCGGACCTTGAGAACCGTACCTCCTGTACGCCAAGCATTTCACCATCCCGAGCCCTGCTGTCTTGGTCGCAGTTCTGACCTTGAGAGTTGTACCTTCTGTGCGCGAAGCATTTCACCATCCCGAGCCCTGCTGACTTTGTTGCGGCTCGGACCTTGAGAGTTGTACCTCCTGTGCGCGAAGCATTTCACCATCCCGAGCCCTGCTGACTTTGTCGTGGCTCAGACCTTGAGAATCGTACCTCCTGTATGCACAGCATTTCACCATCACGAGCCCTGCTGACTCTGTCGCGGCTCGAACCTTGAGAATCGCACCCCTATCCAACTGTGAGTAACAGTCACCCTAGCTACTCGAACCCCACCCAAACTGACTTATTATGGAAGTGTACTGTCATTGGGCCTTGTGACAAATCAATATATAAAGGATACTATATTTTCATAGAAACCCGGTGTGGTGTCCGTTTGTAGTGTGGCAAGATATTACTGTATATGATCATAAATACTTTACACTGGCCCTCGAGGTTCAGTCTGACTGCTTGGTGATATTATTAAGGGGATAGCCCCCTATCCTAACTAGAGGAGGCAGGTCCCGGCGCGGACAGATGTACTCACCTCTGCCCCCTAGGGACCGCCCAATCTAACAGTGCTGCATTATGGCAGATCCTATGGCCTCTATTGCCATATAATTCTTATTGCCATGACTGTTGGAAGGCTTTTACTGGGGTCCCATGCAGCTGTACAGCTCAAGGCTGGTTCTAGTACACAGGTCGTATAGGCGAGGCCTGCACAAGATTACTGGACATCTTAGGAATAGTTAAAGCTCGAAAATCCGCTTTCCTATTGTGCACAATACAAATACTTACAATGGACTTTAAATCAGCCAATTCATTATGATTTGTTGACTTTCTTGCCAATCTCATTTGCTTGGTTCTTATTCAATGGCTTGCCTTCTTTTTAGGTCTCGCCTGAGACAGCACATGTGCTGTTGTTTGTGAGAGGTTTATTCTTGCTTACAGGTGGGCTTGGAACCCACCTATTGCTTACTATTGTCACTCACATTTGCTTGTGTCTTATTTGTTATTGCAAGTTAGCTTCACCTCCTTCTCTTGTGCTTGTCCCTCCCTCGAAACATGGACCCATTCCTTGTGTTCTTCCATCACTCTCCCTCATGTACATATCCTCCATTCTAGCCTCACACTCATGTTCAAGTCTCACAAGAATTTAGGTGTGTTGTAATTTGTATTGCTACAATTTGTGTGGGAAATTTGAAACTTGGCGGATACAATACAGATTAGATTTTCCCCACTTTTCGGAAAACATGTTGATCTTATTACAGATGGTACATCATTATAGTTTTTTAAAGTTTATTAAATCAAAGGTGAGCAATTGTACAGTGCACATTCTGAGCTAACTTATTTGAAGGCGCTCTTATATGTGATAGTGAACAAAAATGAGTCTCGGTGAAATAAAGTAGTTGACTAGAATTACACAATTTGCTCATTTAGAGAGGCTGGGATTGATCCTTGATTCTGCAGTTTCATGGTGTACAATTCAGCCACTAGATGGGTACCTCTGACTTTTGATGTTAGAGCATGGGCGGAAGGTAGAATCCACATTTTACTGTTTGTAGTTTTAATTTGCACAAACCTAGCACAAGAGCGCTTCACAACTAAGACTGCGTTACACATTTTTTTTCTGACACAGGGAGATTTGCCTGGAGCATAGGATGTTGAGCCGAGGCCAAGATTCAAACCTGGTTACCCATTTCACATGATCAGCAGCTAAGCAGATTCACCTCCCGTGAATATTTGGGTCATTTTGGGCTCCAAGTTCCAAGAGGACCTCCAGCAGAGTTAAGCATTTGGATCGAGCATGGCTCAAACTTTCATTGGTTTGCCCACCTCTGTGCAGGGGTTGGTATTAAACGAATTGAATACTGGCAATTCAGGAACATTCCCTTGAAACAAAATTGACAAGGCGCAAGATGGTGCATTAATGAGTTACAAGCGCAAATTTCATTTTCAGTTAGATTTACACCGACTGCTGAGCAAACCAAAGATTCTGTGCATTTTTGTAGATTTGAAGCCACAAAAACTGAGAAAGTTGTCATGTGTATTTCCTTTTTTCATTTTTTTGGATATTCAACTGCAGTGATGGCTTTCACTTACAGTATCAAACAGATCGATACAATATGTAGTACCCATCAGTAGTTAAGTCAGTGGAAATATGTTTGTGTCCTTAAAATGTTTTAAGATCGGTATCGTTGCTGCTAATAAAGGTAATATGTTTATAGGATAATTATTATCTTTTAATTAAGGTTTATGGGAATTTGATGATATTTTAATGACACCAAAGGCACATAAAGCTATAAGAAGAGATTCTGAATCAAGGCAAATAAAATGATAAGATTGTGAATCAAAAGCATAAACAATTACAAGAACAGTTTTTGTATCAAAGTGTATGACATAAGCGTAGTATGAGAACGGATTTAAAAAATTTTGAGGAGCTTGCTCGGCCATGTCTTGTTTAGTGGCGGATTAAGGCTTTGTAAGCACAATATTGGGGACATAGTGTAGAATCATAGTAATATTTGATAGTTTCATATTATAACATTATTGAAAAGAATTTGAACAAAGAGATTAGTGAACTGTAAAAGGGCTGCGGAGGTAGTTTTATTTCGACACATTATCTACAATTTCATTAAGATTTACATAACAACAAAAACACGGAGGTAGTCAATTACAGTTTTATCATTCAAAATCACAAATGTGTTCATGTTAAGTGATAGCAAAAATATACAAAAATACATATTCAGGCTTAATAGTGGTATAATGATGTAGTTATAACAGACATTATAATACGCAGCATATAAATGACAGCATCTGTATCAGTTATAAAATCATACAGACTCTACAGGACGGTCTTAAACCTGTGAAAAACCTTTTCAAAATCTCATACTTCATACATGAGCTCTACCACAAAGAATGTTTCAAGGACATCCACTTGCACAGTGCCCCCGAGCCAGGCAGAGCACAATCTGCATCATAGTGAGCACACAGGGTCCTCTGTCTGGCTTCTCTACACGCACCACACAGGGTAAATAGCAGCTTGCCCTCAAATTGGCAGGGAAGTATACGGAAAAAAGCTCTCTTAGTTGTTGAATGCTACATTTGATAGGACTGAAATACGTCCGGGGGTCATTAAAATCTTTATAAATGATCTCACGATGTCTTAAAGGATAAAGGTTTGTTTTATTTACAAAGGGACATAGGCTCGTAAAATCATAGTAAAAAATCAAATAATCAGCTAAGGCCTTTTAATAAAGAGTATCAGCGTTGGTTCGCCCTCCCCCATAGGGTGAATCACGAGATTTCAAGGGTTTGTGTAAATCACTTTCCTTGAGAAAAGTTTCTGGTTTCAGATTACTCAACTAACTAAGCTAACTGCTCTCGCCATTCATGTTTCCAAATTCTTCTGGCATTGAAGTTGCATCTTTTTAGAAACTCAAATGTAATAGTTGTGCTATTAAACAACTGCCGAAATGTACAACGCAACCATTACATTTGAAGACTGTGTGGGTCCCATCAATATCAGCATAACATTCTAAAACATAGGACCCAACTTTAAGCTCGCGGCTGCGCAAAGTGTCATGGATTGCGATTGTTTCACTGTGTTCCAAATGTATCAACCACTGAATAGTGGGTATTGGGAATCTCTTTTGCTGTCTGTGATCATTATTACGGGGGAGCAGTGCTAACATGCAAAGGTTTTAAAAGCAAAACATGAACATCGCCCAGCAGACTGAAGCCAGCATGATATACTGAAAGGGGTCAATGTTGTCAGAATAGGCATATTCTTCTGAATTTCTGGGATCACTAAGATTTATTTCCTAGTCGTTGCTATGACATCGTGTCTAAATCTAATACCATCATCTGTTAAAATGTTCACATCATGTTGACAGCAATGAGTCAGTTTCTTTTTGGAAATCAAACACCTGATCTTTTTTTATATTTATATCAGGACATGAATTCTGTTTTCTTACAGGGTGACCATCTAGTGTACACCATGAAATTCTGCAGAGGGTATTGCCCCCACATAGTTCTGATTCCGCAAAATATATAATTAATGTGGAAACAACCTTTTATCTGGGGGAAATTTAAGGCTTGGAGCGAGCTTACTGGAATTTACAGGCAAGAAATGTATTGAGTCGATAAGGCTGATATTGAATACTTTGATTGTAAAGTACATAAATGCAACTTTTTCATACAATAAAGGTTTCACTACAAAATACAGACCAAATGTGCTACAAAACAATAGCTTTTAAAATTGGGGTGTAATTAATGCAATGATGAAATCAGTGACACATCTAGAACCTAAAAACTCCCAAGCTGGGACACCGCTAATACATCTGTCAAAAATATAATTGGACTCATACAGCCAGATTCATCAATGTCAAATTCTGCGATTTCTAAATTGCGAGAAAATGCGAATCGCAATTAAGAAATCGCAGAATGGCATTCATGAATATTTGCGAGAAAAAAAAGCGAATCACAATCGACCGCAATCGGCGATTGCGAGTCCCCAAAAATCGGTAAATATTCGCAGAATCGGCCGATACCCATGTTGAAATTGCGATCTCGCAATTACCGAAATCACAAATTGCGATCTCGCTAACTGCGAGATCGCAAAAACGGGAAGTCGCATCCTGAGCACAGTGATGACATCACAACCAGGAAGTAAGCAGGTTCCACCCTCATTCAGCAGTGAGAGCCTGAAGTAGAAGCAGCAGTGTCAGAGCTCCTCTTCAGTGTGCCTACAAGAGTAAAGCAGGAGACACCCCAGTGGCAAGCATGTCACAGGAAGCAGCAGGTGGATCTTCCAGTGGGAGAAAGAGGAAAATAAAATTTTCAGAGCAAGAGCTCGAATTCTTAATTGAAGGAGTCAGCAAGGACCCCAATCGGCTCTCTGGTAAAGACTCCAGAAGGGTGCCTGAGGCCGATAAAAGGCGGATATGGTTGCACATCCGCGCAAAAGTGAACTCTGTGGGGGTGACCAGGCGCTACGTGGACGAGCTCAAAAAGCGGTGGTATGACCTCAGAGGGCGGGCAAAGGAGAAGATTGCGGAGAGGCTGGGGGAGCGTGTGGCGACAGGTGGAGGGGAACCCACTGTCCCACCGAACACACCACTGGAGGACCGAGCGGAGGACACCATCAATCCGCAGGCATGCGTGGGTGTGATCCAGCTGGACTCCTCCCAACCCACCCAAGACACACCAGGTAAGTGCCATGCGACTGCGACCCCCTGTCCCCTAACAATGTCCATGACTCCAGAGCATCCCATATCAAACCCTAGTCATGCAGCCAAAGCACACCACTAAAGCGCTATTGCATTGTGGGACATGTAGTCTGACCACAATTACCATCCTGCCCCATTAAGCCAGACATGTTTAGTGAGAGTCAATCCTGCAGCGAGTCAGGGAATGGTAGTCTGCATGCATGTATGAAGCCTAAATGTGTAAGAAACATGTCACTAATCAACGTCCACTTTACATCACAGGTGGCGCTGATGTCCCCAGCACAGACAGCGATGCCCTGGTAATTGAGGACATCACGGAGGACACAGAGGGAGACACACATCTAACCCCACAGCCCGGACCATCAGGGCAAGCTGCCACACCAGCGGTCATCCCACCACCTGCCCCTGTGGCCAGTGCCACACCTGTGCCAACAGGCGCTGCAGTACCACCGCACATCACACAACCACCAGTGGGGCCTGCAACACCAGCAGCAGTTCGCCAACCAACCCGCCGCCCTGCGGCTGTGAGGAGCCAGACAAGCGGACTGGTGAGGGAGCAGCCTAACAACAATTCCCGCGCTGGCAGGGGCCAAAACGTGTGCCCAGGTGGGCTCTCCATTGAGCGCAGAATGCTACATGTGCATCAAACCCAGGCCCGTCATCTTGCGGCCATCCACCTCCAACTGAACAAGTCCGCCCTTAATGTAGCACACATGTCAGACCGCATGGATAGGATGACAGCTGCTTTGGAGGCCAACACACAGGCCATGTACAGCCAGCGGGATCTCAACCGCCGCAGACACCGCTAGCTGCTGACCCGCCTGTCAGCGTACACGCGGTCTAACTACATAATTGGGAACGCGACCTCCCAGCTCTCGCGACGCTCCTTGGCCATGCAGGTCCAAATGGTCCAGTGCTGCCAGGACGTCGCGAGAGCTCAGGAGCAGGTGTCAACAGCAGTGCAGGGCATGCAGGTTACCGGCCATGGCCAGGCGGGGGGGGGCTGACGACACCAGTGAGGCTACATCCAGCCATAGCAGCCAGTCCGTTCCACCGGTGGTAGCACCCCGCCGCAGCAGCAGGCCCTCTGCTGCCTCACGGCCGAATCAGGAGGAGGATGTTGAAAGGAGGTTGGGAGCAACTACCCGGAGGCGGCACTGAACAGTAGAACATTAGCATGAGGGTACATGCTGCCGCTACAAGCATGCCCTCCTGAAGAACAGACATATGAGGCAATATGTCAATCATTTACCAGTTTGGGGAATGCCCAGTTTATTGTGCTGTAACAATTACAAATTTCCTGAATAACTAAATCTGACTCATGTCATTATTAATGTAGTCATGCCTGAGTTAAGTAATGGGTGTGGGGAGTGGGTGCACTAGAAATTGTTCATGCAGATTTGGTTGCGGCGCATGTGTCCTTCTGCAGGATTCTCACCGCGTGCGGGACGCATATGTGCAGGTGGTCGGTTGTCCCCTTCCGACTCACTGCCAGAGATGTCTACAGGTATTCTGCGCTTGGTAGCAAGGTTGTGGAGGATTGCGCACACAGCCACGATGTGGCAGCAGACCTCTGGCTCGTATTTGATGGCCCCACCAGTCTTGTGCAGTATGCAGAATCTGCTCTTCAAAAGGCCAACTGTCCTCTCAATGCAATTTCTTGTGCGTATGTGTGCTGCATTGTAACGCCGTTGCTGGGGTGTTGCAGGGTTGAGGTATGGTGTGAGGAGGTACTCACGGAGAGCATAGCCGCTGTCACCTGAATGATAGGAGCAGAGGGTGAGTGCCTGTGCTGCGCAGCTACATTATCACAGTGTAATATTGTGGGGCATGTGTACTTACCCAGTAGGTGTCCTTCACCAAAGTTTCCCCTGGCCAGTCGTGTGTGAATGCCACTGTGCCGGAATATGAAGGAGTCATGTGTGCTCCCCGGGTACTGTGCCACTATGTCCGTGATGATTGTCTTTGCATTGCACACCATCTGGATATTGAGGGAGTGGTAGGACTTGCGGTTGCGATACATGTATTCCGTTTGTGCTGGTGGGCAGATGTGGGTACAGTCAATGCATCCTATTATATGAGGAAATTGTGCTACGTTGTAAAATTGCAGCTTGGTCTCATTCAAGTCCTGTTGGCTGGTGGGGAATGAGATGTAGTGGTGTAGCCGGGTCAGCATGGCCTCCAGGAAACTCCTTAGGCAGCGGTACATGGTGGGCTGGGATATCCCCCCTGCAACAGCGACTATCCCCTGGAAGCTTCCGGAGGCCAGTAGGTGCAGGCTGCACAGTACCTGCACATGGGTGGTAACGGCATTGGTCCTCCTTGTTGGGTGCTGCATCAGGGGGTCTAGGTCCCGGATTAGCTTGATGATCATTGCCCCATTTAGGCGGTACTGGATCCTACGTCTGTTCCGTGCTGCTCGCTGTAGCCTTCGCCGCCTGACCACCATGTAGAGTCCTGGCATTGTGAGAGTCCTCAGGCTCCAGCTGCATGTCCTTAAGTGTGTTAGGTCAGGTCTGCACCTGTTGGTAGTTAGCTGAAGTTTTTTTACCTTTTTTTTTTTACTTCCTTACTGGTTACCACCTGGTTTGGGTTCTCCTTAATTTGCACGTCGCAAATAGTGATTTTCGGGTTTTTCGCAATCAGCGATTTTTCATGATTGGCGATTGCGATTATTTTGCGAGTTCGCAAATGATTTTGCAGAATCCATGGTTTCTCGCTATTTCAGAATCACAAATAGGCTTGTTCCAGGATTCTGCGATTTTATTTGCGAACTCGCAATATTTTATTTGCGAATTCGCAATTTTGGTATTTTTACTGTCATGAATTCCTCTTCTTCAACTTGCGATCGCAATAGCTAATTGGCAGCTATTGCGATCGCAATTTGGCTTCATGAATCTAGCTGATAGTCCTGATGACATTCCATGTAATAAAATAAATAATCCTCAGTTTTAGTTAGGGGTTTGAGTTTTCCCATAAAGCACACGTGTGAATCAAACGAAAACACCCAGACTTTACAGACACCACATTCCAACCCTTCACAGTTATGTATTTAGAGGCCATTCAAAAAGCATGAATAACACAACTTTTTGATGTGACAGTTCACTTTCCCCACCCCAGCTAGTGCATTATGATGCTCTGAACATTTCTTACACTGGCAAAATAGCCTGCAACGTGGACCTCTTTGGAGATCATTAGCAAGGTTGCAGCATTCATTTGAAATACAAGCATTGCAAAAGTCAGAGCTCGAGTGGTTGTATTTGTGGATGTAGGCCGTATGGTACTATTGATAGTAATATATAGTCCCAAGGAATTTGTGACATCTTTTTTACCAAAAAAAGATTGTTCTTGTAAAAGAACAAACACATTTTTGTTGCAGTGCCACTGGTGAAATACCGCCAGTCGCCTTAATGGTAGAATACTTTAATTATGCTCTTATCAAGAGAGAGAGGAATAGAAAGCTAGTCCGAGTCCCCAAGGGTTTATATGTATCATCAAAAGGAACTAGCTATATGTGACTTAATTATAGGACTCTGACTTGTTGTGTCAGCTGGCACCTTTTAGATGTATTCATGAAGCCCTCACCCACCAACCTAGTTGGTGTCATGCTTCCTCATGGGGCCCACCCAGCGACACCTAATGTGTCCCGGGTGTGCTACAACGCCTGGTTACAGCAGAGCTGGTATTTTTCTGAGAGTGCAGTGTAGGGGATAGTGAAGTGAGATTTAAAACGGCTTCGCGGGGGTCCCAGTACCCGAGGGTAAATTACATTTTAATAACTGGGCCTCCGTCAGCGGTTAAAACAAGGCAGGTGGATGTTGTGGTGGCTAGCTAAGACCTCCTACACCTGGTGTTGGTCGACATGTTTCAGCCAGTGCCTTTAGTAATGCTGGCTTTCCTCAGGACCTTTAAAAACGTGCTGGTGCAGATTACAAAGTAAAAAGTGGAGTGTTTTATAGACTATGTGTTACACTCAATAAGGTGTTCTAGGTGCGAGAGGGGGATTCCCTTCTCAAACATACCTGGACATACAACATATAAGACGGAAACAAAACATGTAGGAGAAAGAGTCATTTAGCATCTTGCTTGGAGTCACAAAAACAAGGTATTGCCAGTTCTAAAGTGCATTGTGTGGAGACTAGAATCAGCAAAAGTGTAATAGTACTGATGGTACTGTTAAGATGATTAACGGGTAATAACATAGGCGTGGTGAGGCTAGAACACGGGCAGCACACACACACACTATGTGGTTCAAGCGTAAGGATTAAGTTTTCACGCTAGCGATTAGCAGCCGATGCTTCCTGGAGTGAATCGGCAAGGGATTTGACCCTGTAAAAAGAAATAGGGGACCACTGGGGGTTAGGAGACCTGTTGGGAGAAAGAGCGCTTACCCGGGAGATGTTTCCTAGGATCGTCATACTCACAGTCGTTTAGGTCAAAGCCTGCGGGGTACCTGTTGCGCCGTCCTCATACTCCGGTGTTTGAGTGAGGGCGGTCGTCCTGTTTTTATCTGTTTGTCAATTGCCAGCACCTGGAGTGGGGAGCAATGGTGAAAAGACTGCCCGGGATGTGGGGGGTGTAGCGGGTGCCTGCGCGAGTCTGGGACAGTGCAGTCTTTGTTCTGCGCATGTGCCGTAGGGTGTTTTTCGCGCATGCGTGGAGGTTGTGATTTCGTGCTTGCGTGATTGTGTTGCGCATTGTGAGATGCAGGGAGCCCAGATAAATTAATTAAAAGTTCCACAATCATGTACAGACGGGTGAGATAGACTATCATGATTGAAGAGGTAGTGGCCCAGACATCTTGTGTTCCATTTCGACTATGCATGCCACGTGGTAGAGAACGGAGCGATCGTGCATACAGGGCATGTCCAAGGAGGGGTATTGCTAAGGATAAGCGTAGTATCAGTCAGTAGATAGAGTGCCTATTAGGTACTGGGCTTGTTTACTTTAATTGTCTCTCCTAAGTAATTTTTAAACGCCAGTATATCTTGCAAAGTGATATCTGTATCTGGGGAGATGTTTAGGGCATCCTGCATTAACCGAGCTTGCTCTGTCAATTTTGCATCACTGGGTTGACCTTAATCCAATAACCAGTTCAAGCATCTGGATAGACACACATTTCCTGCAGTGCTGTTTAAATCAATCACCTAAGTTTCTTTCCAATGATTCTACCAAATACCAAATTAACAATCGCCAGATACCACCACCACTACGTTTTATCATAGTCACAATCAGTTTGAAACTTTGCAATCCCAAAATCTCACCATTGCTATTCATCATGTCAACAACCCTGTTGAAGAAATACGAGGTGTTTGGGGCAAGGTGTGGCTGCCTGTGAGTGTAAAAAAGTTTAGTCAGCCTTCACTGGCTGGCTCAGTATATAGTGTCCACCTATGGTGAGGCACTGTGCACTGAGTCCAGGCAACCCTTAGTGATATTGTTTAGGTCCCTGAATACCAGAACTCTCAAGGGGTAGCTGTGTAGAGCAGCCAAGGCTTATTCAATCAATCAATCAATCATATCATTTGTAAAGCGCACTACTCACACATGAGGGTCTCAAGGTGCTGGGGTGGGGAATGCTGCTACTGGTCGAAAAGACAGGTCCTGAGGAGTTTTCTGAAGGTCAGCAGGTCTTGGGTCTACCGTAGGTGGATGGGGAGGGTGTTCCAGGTCTTGGCGGCGAGGGGGGAGAACAATCTGCCGCCGGAGGTCACTCTTCGGAAGCGGGGGACTGTGGCGAGGTCGGCGGAGTGGAGCTGGTGGGTGGGGGTGTAGAAGCTGAGTCGTCTGTTGAGGTATGTTGGTCCGGTGTTGTAGAGTGCCTTGTGTGCGTGGGTGAAGAGCTTGAAGGTTATCCTCTTGTTGAACGGGGAGCCAGTGCAGGTCTCTCAGGTGGGTTGTGGTGTGACTGCGGCGAGGGACGTCGAGGATCAGGCGTGCAGAGGCGTTCTGGATACGTTGGAGCCGTCTCAGGAGTTTGGCCGAGGCTCCTGCGTAGAGGGCGTTCCGTAGTCCCATCTGTGCTGACGAGGGCCTGGGTGACCGTTCTCATTTCAGTGGGGATCCACTTGTAGATACTGCGGAGCATGCGGAGGATGTTGAAGCAGGAGGAGGAGACGGCGTTGACCTGTTTAGTCATGGAGAGGGTGGAGTTGAAGATGACCCCTAGGTTGCGTGTGTGGTCGGTGGGTGTTGGGGCGGTTCCCAGTGCGGTCGACCACCAGGAGTCGTCTTACGCCGAAGGGGTGGATCTGATGAAGACCTCCGTCTTGTCCGAGTTCAGCTTCAATCTGCAGTTCCTCATCCATTCAGCGACGCCCTTCATGCCTTCATGAAGGTTGGTTTTGGCGGTGTGGGGGGTCCTTGGTGAGGGAGAGGATCAGCTGGGTGTCATCGGCGTAGGAGATGATAATGAGGTTGTGCCGATGGGCGACGTGGGCGAGCGGTGCCATATAGATGTTAAACAGAGTTGGGCTGAGGGATGAGCCCTGGGGTACGGTGGCTTTCGGAGCATCAGGGGGAAGGCGGACGCTCTGTGTTCTGCCGGAGAGGAAGGAGGTGGTCCAGTCCAGGGCCTTCTCTTGGATCCCGGTGTTGAGGAGGCATGTTCGTAGTGTGTGGTGGAAGACCGCGTCAAAGGCGGCCGACAGGTCTAGGAGGATGATGGCTGCCGTTTCTCCGTTGTCCAGCAGGGACGTGATGTAATCGGTGGCGGTGATGAGGGCAATCTCGGTGCTGTGGTTGCTGTGGAACCCGGACTGTGAAGGGTCCAGGATGTTGTTCTCATCGAGGTAGCGGGTCAGTTGTTCATTGATGGTCTTCTCGATGACCTTTGCCGGGAACAGGAGCAGGGAGATGGGCCGGAAGTTCTTGAGGTCCGTGGGGTCCGCCTTGGGTTTCTTGAGTAAGGCGTTGATCTCGGCGTGCTTCCAGCTCTCCGGGAAGGTTGCTGTCTCGAAGGAGGTGTTGGTGACTTTCTGGAGATGGGGAGCGATAGCTGTGCTGGCTTTGTTGAAGATGTGGTGTGGGCATGGGTCTGATGGAGATCCGGAGTGGATGGTGTTCATGATCTTGATGGTGTCGTCGTCGTTAATGTTGGTCCAGGAGAGCAGGCGGTTGGTGTGAATGGTGGTCGTGGGAGTGGAGGTCTCAGTGGTTGTCGGGGTGTTCGTGGCATTGAAGCTGTCGTGGATGTCTGCGATCTTGCAGTGGCAGAAGGTGGCCAGCGAGTCGCACAGGTCTTGCGAGGGTGGGACGTCGTTGGTGTTGGAGCTGGGGTTAGAGAGTTCCTTCACGATGTTGAAGAGCTCTTTACTGTTGTGTGCGTTGTTGTCTAGGCAGTCTTAGAAGGAGGCCTTTTTGGCGGATCTGATGAGGTGATAGTGTCTACGGGTGGCGTTCTTGTGGGCTGCGTGGCTGTCTGGTGTTTGTTCACTGAGCCAGATCTTCTCCAGCTTTCGGCAGGTTTGCTTGGAGGCCCGGAGGTCTTCAGTGAGCCAGCTGGATTTCTTGTTGGTGTGACTGTTCGAGGGTTTCTTGATCGGGGCGAGGGTGTTGGCGCAGTCGTTGATCCACTGTCTTAAGTTGCGGGTGTCGGGGTCGGTGGGGTCGGCGGGTGGGTGGGCTCTGGGTGAGGCTGGTGGTTAGCTGGTCTTCGGTGACTTTGCTCCAGCAGCGGCGAGGCATCTGTTGGGTGCGGTGGTGCATGGTGGGTTTCTTGAAGGTGAAGTGGATGCAGCGATGGTCGGTCCAATGGAGTTCGGTGGTGTGGTTGACGTGGGGGCTTGCGGAGAAGATGGGGTCAAGCGTGTGACCTGCGGAGTGGGTGGGTGTTGTGATGAGTTGTCTGAGTCTGAGGTTGGCTAGGTTGTCGATCAGTGTGATGGAGTTGGTGTCGTTGTTTTTCTCGCGGTGGAAGGTCAGGTCCCCGAGGAGGATGTAGTCCGTGGAGGCGAGGGCGTGTGTGCTGACGAAGTGAGCGATGGAGTCGCTGAACTGTGGTCACGGTCCGGGGGTCTGTAGATGAGGATTCCTCTGAGGGTGGTGTTGGGGTCAGTGTGGATCTGGAAAGTGCAGATGTTCGGCGCTGCTGAGGGTGTCCTCGGTGTTGGTTGAGACTCTGATCGTGTTCCTGTGGACTATGGCGATTCCTCCTCCTGCTCCGTTGGTGCGGTCCCTGCGAGTGATCTTGTAGCCTTCGGGGACGGCTATGGCTATCTCGGGTTCCGAGGCGGGGTTCAGCCAGATCTCCGTCAGGAAGGCGACGTCTGGGGAGGTTGAGCCGAGTAGGTCCCAGAGTTCAACGGGGTGTTTGCGGGAGGAGCGGGTGTGGAGAAGGATGCATCTGAGGTGGTTGAGTACTTTCCTGGTCAGCAGCAAGGTGGGGCGGATGCTTGTGAAGCTGTAGTTCTGGCAAGTGAAAGCTCAGTGGGTGCGCTTCGGGGAGGCCAGGAAGCAGGTGTGTGATCGTCCGGTGTTGAGTGGGTTGAGGGCGCTGGCATCGTAGCGGTGTCGGGCATAGTGGCGTTCGTGGGGTCCAGGGATCCTGGTGGTGGGCGAGGTCCAGGCGCGGATGGGCGCAGACAGGCTTGCCTAAGGCGCGCCAACGGCGCGGCTGCTGTGCACGGCCTCCATATGAGTGGATGTGGGAGGGAGGAGCAGCTGGGAGGCTGGAGCAGGCCGCAAATGGGATTGCAGGGGGTCAGGCCGCAGGGATGCATCAGCAGGAAAAACTGGAGGGGGCCGCGGGGGAACTGGGCACAGGAAGGAAAAACAAGTTTAGGCAAGAAAACCAGTACAGGCACAGAGGAATAAAAACAAGTCTGGGCAAGAAAGCAAGTACAGGCACAGAGGAATAAGAACAAGTATGAGCAAGAAAGCAAGTTAGGCACAGGGGAAAAATACAAGATTAGGCAAAAACAATGCAGGCAGAGCCATGCAGCAGTGTGGGGAGCGACCTGCCTGCGAGCAGGGTCAGAGGTGGGATGCAAAGCAAGTGCATGTACAACTATGGTCAGTAAGTAAGCTTTTCACACAAGAAACAACCACACCAGGTGAGCATAAAAATGCTTTGTATTTATTAGTACACACTAGACACTAACTTGGTATATCTCCTACCCGATGAGATCAACTACACACAAGAAATACTTTAAAAACAGGTAAGCAGCATGGAAAAACACATAGGGCCCAACTGGGGTGCTAAACCATATACTAAAATAGTGGAATGTGAGGTGAGTACCAAAACAGGACTAGTACCCAAGGATGGAAGACCCCAGGGGAATCACATACCCATCCAAGGTGAGTAGCCAGGGAGTCCAAGGCGCCCGAGTGCAGAGTGGCTACACCAGGTCAAACGTCAATAGGATAACACAGGGTAAGTCACAGTTGGAATTTTATAGTTCCCCGACCCTTACCAAAGGACCCGAAGGAACCACTTGGATCAAGGAAGGTTGGAGAGCCACTCCAACCGTGGATACCCCAGGAACTAGGATACCCTCACCAGGGAGCCCGGGTGCACAGGGGAGAAGTGGAGTCAGAAACACGCGTAGACGCTAATGGAGGTTTCTTGGAAGATCACCAGCTACAGCGTATCATGGACCAGGCCGGTGGAACCAGACCATGGACGCCAGATGAGAATAACCTAAAAGCAGAAGGGACAGAGTCCAAACCACCCAGAAGTGACCTGGAGTCACAGGAGCATAATACCAGCCCTGGTTGGAGTTTCTTGCTGTAGTACAGTGAGGATGAAACAGCAGCTGTGGAGCCCAGGTAATGATGCAGGAGCACAGGAGCTGTCCACAAGCTCTTTCAAACTGTTCGATGAGTGCAGGTAGGTCAGTGGCCGGCAGGACCACAAACAAAGCCTTGGAAAACGCAAACATTGGTCTGGGGAGAAGATGCTATGTTGCAGACCAGCAAGGTCGGTGGGACTAACCCAGCAAGGGTAAGTTAGGCCAGCCCTCAGCATGCAGGAGAGCCAGCAGGAATCGTTGGAGCCCCCTTGAGGACCCTCTGGCAGCAGGCACAGGGAGTCGCAGAGAAGTCTCAAGAGCATACAGGAGATGACAGAGGATGCAGGCAGGATGTCGTTCTTGGAACTGTGCAGTGCTGGAGCTGGGGCTTCTTGGAGCTTGAAGATCTTTCAGGAACAGAGACAACAAGCCTTGGAAACAGCAAATGGGTGTGGTTCACAGGGAGGCGGTTCACGTCAGCTGGAAAGGAATTACAGTCGCCCAATTTGCAGGGAAGACTGGTCAGGCCTCTGGAGAATTAACAGACCACCACCTGTGTAGTAAAACTGGGTGGTGTACGTGGGACAACTGGTCATCAGCGTAGAGGTGGCTGCAGATGCAGGGAGGTGATTACTTTAATCCAAGGGATTTTTCTGGCTGGGATGCAGGCTGAGTCCTTTGTTATCTGAAGGATGCATGGCCACGGAGTTGCAGAACTTAGAAAGGCACAGGGACGAAGATGCAGTAGAAATCTTCCTACCGGAGCAGTCTTGTCATAGGTCCAAGCTTGAAGAACAGCAGAGTTCCAGTGTCCACCTACACAAGAGTCTTTGGACAGTCTACAGATGACAGGCAGTCAGATCTAGAAGTTGTTGACAGGGCGAATGTAAGACCCACCCTCAGAGGGGCCCTTAAGTAACCCTAAAAAGGGAAAGGATCTCTTTGATGGTGACCCACCTATCAGAATGGGTCAGGGACGCTACTCAACTGTCCTAGCCAAGGGCTCCTGAAATGGGCAAAACTTCTATATGCATGGAGGGCACCAAATGTGCCCTTCAATGCAGCCTTGTGGAGCACGGAAGTGCCCCCACCCTACCTAATCCTAAAGGAGAGGTGATCATATCTCCTCTTCACAGGTAATCCTGTGTTCAGCTTCCCCTGCCCAAGTGAAGCTCATCAGAAGGGGCATAACATGGTCTAGGGTCTGCAGCAGCGTGGGCTGGCAGACACTGTAAGGCTACACAGCTAGGTATTGGGAGGTCCTCTAAGGAGCCCCCCAGTACATGGTAACAGCAGCTAACACTGGAATCGGTGTAGTTGAATGATTACAACATATTTGATAACAAGATGACCAGGTTTGGGGCAGCCATTATGTAGTTAGACATCTCGACTTGCCAGGATCCACTACATACCTTATAATGGCTGTCCTGCACTTACAAAGTTCAGAAAATGGAGTACGGGTTTGTAGGGATACCTCTGATCATGCAGCTGTACCCACACACTTAGAACCATGCACCCTGCCCTTTGACTGAATGCCCTACCCTAGGGGTGACTTATTGACTAAAACTGCAGAGACTGAGATATAAGGAAACCTTATATCCAAAGTTAAAGGTGCAAGCACCATTTCACGCAGACTGCAATGGCAGTTCTGTAGGCACAGTTTTCATGGGCTCCTTTGGGTGGTATAATACATGCTGCAGCCCATAGGAGACCCTGGGGTTCAAATGCCCTGGGTACTTCAGTACCATATACTAGGGACTTATAATAGTACTGCAATATGCCAATTGCAGTGTTTACAAATCACTTACCAAAGAATGTAGAGGAGAGAGTACTGCCACTAGGGTCCTGATTAGCAGTATCCCAACGAACTAAATTCAAAACACATTGACACCAGGCAAAAAGTGGGGGTATCTATGCCAGAAAGATCCTACATTCCTACACCCACTCCTCAAGCAAATATGTATGTCATTGTTGGGACCAATATCAGAGGCCATCCGGTTGAGCAGTTTTTGACTAGAGCTAGCCACCGCTTCTAGTCCCTCTTCAATAAATTCTATGAAATGTATATTGACAAACCAACATTTTTTACAAAATTCTATATCTCTTCATTTTTTTATAACTCTCTAACATTAGTGCACGCTTTCTAAAACAAACTGGTGTAGGGTTTCTCCTAACATTGGAATAACTGGAGTGGCTGAGACTCTCTGAGGTAGGGGCTCTATCAGCGTTGGGCCCGGCAGTAAATATCCATCATTGGCTATAATATTATGGTGTATATTAACTGTTTTTTGTCTATTTTTAGGTATTTGGCTAAACGATTTCTGACTACTCTGGTAGCTAACCACTTTTCATTACGCTTGGCGCATGTCGTTTTTGACTTTTGGTGTAGTTTTGCTCTTTGAGTGACATTGTCAGTTTCCAGGGCACACAGAATCAAGGCGGACTTAAGCACCTGCTAAAATAGAAGCAATCAAAGGATCTGTATTTTTTAGTAAGTGATCTATAGCCGCTTTGACAGCTGTTATTCGGGTATATGGGCAGCGGCATTACGGTCTACTACAACAATAATAAGCAATAGACTGACAGCTGCCAGGCTCAAGCCTAGTACCTCAAGGGCTGTTTATGATTCATAATGCCACCAATTGCTAAAATGACAATGAAATCACTAGACTGAATCTTTAGCAGCGGCAACACCGCTATGTGGGTCTACTGACAACTTTGCCACAATGTAAACCGATTTTGATAGATCTAGGACTTGGGATATGACATTTGCAGATACCTCTGACTCGAGCTGAATTTGTTGATGAGCTAAATATCAGTAATTGAATCCTCTACAATTCATTATATGAGATTTATTTTAACTCTGATACCTTCTACAGTCTACAATCACTCAAACGTATTGTGATTGCTTAATGCGTAAATAACTGCTTCCCAACTAGATGCAACGTTCAGACCATGAGTTTTAAGGGCAGTCATTAAAGGTAAAATATCATGGTTTACAGACGAAACAGATGAGTATTTCGGGGAGTGCAGAAGCACCCGGGTAATGACTAGCAGTTTGGAGCTTTGCTGAGGACCATCCAGAAGCGTCACAACTTGGGTCCATTTTAGGTTTTAAACTAGCTTACCCGTCGCGCGTTGCTGCGATCTCAGAAGAAAGGACATTCAAGAAAACTTGTTATGATAACATTAAATTAAATTACATTGTGTCATTGTTATTAAACTTATTCATTTTGGAGCAGATGTATCAAGATTCCATTTTGCGATTTCTAAATAGCGATTTTTAAGGAATCGCTATTTAGAAATCGCAAAATGGAATGTATGTAGAAAATCGCTATATTTTAGTGATTTCTTCATCTTATTCGCATTTTGCGAATTCGCAATTAAGGAATCATTTCCCATGCATTCCTATGGGCCAGGAGGCCCATAGGAATGATTGTGAAAATATTCTCAATTTGGAATTCGCAATTTGCTATTTGCAAATTGAGAATAATTTCAAGGGTGCAGGGGTGTCTCAAAGACACCCTGCTGCACCCCTGAAATCTACATGTGTGTGCATATGGCGCACATACATGCCTTATGGGCATGTGTGTGCGTCACATGCCACCTTCAAAAATGACAAATTGTGCATTTTTAAAAGAATTCGCAAATTAACATCAACTACAAGTTGGTGGTAATTTGCGATTTCTTAACCAAAATTCGCAATTGTAAAATGCAACATACATAGCATTTAAGGAATCGCAAAATTGCGATTCCTTAAATGCTATGGCAAAATAAGGAATCGCAAATTTTTGCGATTCCTTCATTTGCAAATTTTTGATGCATGCCAAAACATGCAAATAGACCATTTGCCATTCGCAAAGGCCGAAATTCTGCGAATTTCGGCCTTTGCTATTCGCAAAAGGCTTGATACATCTAGGCATTTATTTTTGAAAACATTTCTAAGTGTGGCTTGAGCAGTGCTTCCCCGATTGGCTTCCAATCTTGATTCTGTTTGCTTGTTCGTTTGAGAAGAACGGGCTTGAGCAGTGCGTACTCGATCTGCTTCCAATCTTGATTCTCGTTGCTCGTTCGTTGGAGAATTATGGGCTTGAGCAGTTTGTATTCGAACAGCTTCTAATCTTGCTTCCTGTTGCTCGTCTGTTTCTGAAGCTCGTAATGCATTTTTCTTTCGTGCTTCTGATGTAGATTGACCAATCGATTTCCGTTTGTGGGACATAACTGTCGACGATGCTCGCAAATTCGCTGTCTATTTCAGTATTCGAAAGATTATGAGGGCCCTGGGAGGCGATTAAAAAATAAACAATTGACAGGAACTTTGCGGGAGTGTACTCAACAACTTCCCAAAGTTTCATGGCGATCGGATGAATGGTGTAGTAATGCATGAAGGACAAACAGACAGACAGACATACTTTCATTTCTATATATATAGAATATGCTAAATTGAGCGTTACGAGCCCCTAAGCGGGGGAATGATGATTGTGGGATAGGGCTGACACACCTGTGAGGATAGAGTCCTGAAGAGGCCAGATGTCACATCCGCTACTAATTTTGATCTGTTCTGTGAAACAGGTACATTTACGGATTCAGCCCAACCTTTTGTTATCAGTCTGATGCTGCAAAATTATATCTTGTTCATGATGGTGTTATGCACTATAGTGCGTGTTCTCTCTGGCTGGTGAAAAAGTGACTTTGGGGTACGAAATGGAGGTGGGTCCAATAAAACACTGGTGTCATTCAAAGGGTGTGATGTGACACTGAGAATCTCTTTTAAATGTCTATGGGCAGACCCCACTGGGACTACTCATGTTTAAATCAGACACCTGAAACTTATGTAGGGTATCAGAAATGAGAAAGCAAGTGTTGCTCTGGTTATTAGCAGTGTTTGATTTCCTTGATCCTTACGAGCAGCACACCCTTTACAACCAGGGCATCTCTTTCTCAAACTATTGTCTAAAGATGCTGCTTATTGAACATTAGTTAAGAAATGCTGACGACCCCCGCCCGTCCTCTCCAGTACTAGCCCCAAACTTTTCATGGAGAGGTGGGTGCCCCTGTTGCATTTACAGCATCTCTTCTTCACGCTTCTGGCTTTTGGGTTCCAGCTCGGCCTTTGTTGGCCTCGGCTCCCCATTTACAACCGGTCGTTGTGAACTTGGATGTGGCGTTTGACCAGTGATGAATGTCTCGCATTGGCATTATCTGAGTTAGAGAAAAACAACAATTTTATTTCCGCTTCTGAAAAAAAAACCTGGAGCATCATTTTGACAGCTATTAGCAATAAAACTAGCTTGACGCACAGACATCCGAGACTCATACTCAGACACAGCCACAGAAACACACACACAGACATTAGTATTCAAGCAATGTCTACATTAGAGAATTAGGGGCAGATTTACAACTTCTGGCGCATCTCTGCTAATCAGCAGGGATGCGCCAGAACAGTTGCGACACGCCAAACCACCCGTGCGCCACCACTGATGCGCCGCATTTACAATGCGGCGCACCGTGGCGCAGGGATGGGGAGATGCATGTCGCATCCCCCGGTGGAAAGGTGGCGCATTGTTGGAGTTGCGTCGCAAGCGCGACGCAGCTCCAGCAAGGCTCGGGGTACCCCTGACCCTAACATGCTACATCAATCCTTACGCCTGCTTCAAGAAGGCGCAGGGTTTTGACACAGCATGGCCGTAAAAGTGACTGAGTGAAATCTTCTAGATGCGCCAGAACACCCCCCCTGTGCCAGAACGCCCACATGTGGCGCAGGACTTTACAACGTTACGCATCTCCCTAGATACATCACGTTGTAAATACCCCGCAGCATGGCGCTGGCTTTGCACCGACGCTGCGCCACAAAAGTGACGCAACTGCAGCGTAAATGTGGCGTACTTTCCGACGGGGGATGCGACACGCATCTGCCCATCCGTGCGCCACGTGTACATGCGGCGCCTCAGTGGTGGCGCACGGGTGTGCAGATGCATCAAAACTCTTCTGGCGAATCCCTGCTGATTAGCAGAGATGTGCCAGAAGTAGTAAATCTGCCCCCATGTGTTCACATCTCCGACAATAGCACATCACGTGCTCTCAAACGAAGGACTGGAAACATACTTTCACTCCAGCAGAAAAGATTTATTAAAACCACGTGTTGATATGACGAGAGACCACATTAGCATTCACTTAATTCTGCCAACAGCAAATATGATGTAAACATAAAATGTTTTTTCATGTTGATCTTGACAGAAGTGCCTTCTGTTTTAATGCCCCCCCTGCCGCTAGGAGGTCTGCTTGCCATTGATGATTTCATCCTCCGTAGCGCCCTTATGTGATGTGTAGAAAAAGAAGGGAAGTCCAATAACCCCTTGCAAGCTTGGGTATCAAATCAAACACATGCAAATGACCAACAAAGGCATTGATTACAAAAAAGTTTGAAATTGCTTAAGTGCTTTTACATGTCCTAAAAAGTGACGAGGAACCAGTCGAATGGAACAAAACAATAAGAATGATTCAGTCATTCAAAATAACAGAAAAATAATAGAGATTAAATCAGTGAAAGAGACAAGGCGTACATAGTTGAAACAGTGGAGGCCGGCACAGATCGGGGGTGGCGGGGGATGTAAACCAATTAAAATTAAATAAAATGCACCTTATCACTGTTGCATCTCTCCAGTCACTCCTCCACTCCTCCACATCAGGACTGAGCCTTAAAAAAAACACCCAGGCTCTCCTGACCAATCACAACGCTGCAATGCAACATTTGCTGTGCTTTCAAAGGTGGAGGGTAAATAGAAAGCTAAGTTGTTAGACCTGACATCATTGGCGTGAGTCTCCCTTCCATTTTTGACGGATTGCCTCCTCTGTTTTGATATGTTTTTGCTGGTTTTATGCTTTGGGCACTGTGCCACTGCTAATCAGTGCCACAGTGAAAGTGCTCTCTATGTTAAATTGATATACTAATTGGATTCCATGATTGGGTTATTTGATTTATCTGTCAGCCCCTAGTACAGTGCACCATGTGTGCCCAGGGCTTGTAAAGCAAATGCTGCTGGTTGGCTTGCAGCACTGGTTGTGCCACCCACAGAAGCAGCTGGTAAAATGTGTCTCAGGCCTGCCATTGCAAGGCCTGTGTGCAGTCTAGCACTGCCATGTCGACTTGGCCATGTGCACCCACTTGCCAGTCCCTAAACCTTCCCTTTGCTTCATATTAGACACCCCCTATGGTAGGCCCAAGGGCATGGTGCATTGTAAGTATAAGGTAGGACATGCTCTGATGTGTGTAGCATGTTCTAATAGTGAATTACAGCCATTTTCGTTTTTCACTATTGAAGGCTACCTGTTCTCATAGGCTAGAATGGGCAGTTAGATTATTACATTCTTATAATCCTAACTGACTCCGAGAACATGGTAGAAATTCGAATTTAGTATGCCTGAACTCAGAATAATAAAATACATCTTTTAGTAAAGCTTATTTTAATATTCTGTGTTTGCAAATACCACTTTTAGAAGGTATTTGCTTGCCTAACCATTTAAGCCTGCCTCTGCTGGGTTGTGTATTCCTTGTCTGGGTTTGTGTGTGACAGGGCTGGGGAATTCCAGGAGACAGGCTGGGGTAGCCCAGTGGTGAATAGAGAGATCTGCATCTAGATGGGAGGGAGGAGTTGCACCTGGGACCTGAATAGGGCTGGGCCTTCCCCCTACAATGATGGCTCCACCCCCTGTGGCTTGTCTGATGTCTCTGCCATGCACTGTGAAAGGAGAGGAGGAATCGTGTCAACAGAGTGCTCCAGAGCTCTATCTTCCCTCCCCTGTGCTGGCTCCACCTCCTGTGGGGCGGCTGATGTCTCTGCCCTGCACAGTGAAAGGAAGAGAGTCATGTAAACAAAATGCTCAGGAACTGGTTTGGACTAGGCAGAGGCCTCTCTGCCTTCAGAGAACAAAGAATTTTGGGGTATAAATATTGGGACCCTGATCCCAAGAAATTAGATCACTTCTGGAACAAGAACCCTTTCTGCCAAGGAGAAGAACCAAGGAAGCTGCAGGAGTTTGGACTGCCCCTCTGCCAGTGTGCTGTTTGCTGGGTTGGCCTGCAGTGGTTGCTTCATTGCCAAGGGAAAGGAGAAGGAACTTTGTAAGGACTTTAATCTACAGAATATTCTCCAAGGGCGTGAACTGTGCTTGCCTCCTGCTGAAGTCTCAGGAACAAAAGACTTCGCCTCCAGCTCCCTCCTGAATTTTCTTGCTGGGAATTCTGACTCCAGACACTTGCGTGCCGCTGGGAGCTGGAAGCGCGACGCATCGAGAAGAAGCGTGTCGCCGCCGCAGCTGAAATCATCGCAACGCCGGAGAAGCGAGCCTTCGCCGCATCTCCCTGGAAGCGTGTGTTCATCGAAGCTGTCTGCTGTCGCATCACCGGAGAAGCGTGACGCCATTGTGAGAGTCACCATCGCATCACCGGAGAAGCGTGTCGCCGGGCCTGTCGCGGCTCCAAAGTACAGAGTCGTCACAAGGCTGCCAGGGCATCATCGCATCGTCATCACATCAAGGGCGCCATCTACTCGTATCGCAACAGGATTGTCGCATCGCATCAAGGTGCCATCTTGCGCACCGCAACGGGTCCGCAGGCTGAAAATTTACGCATCACCTCCGCACCGGTAAGGCTCATGACGAGTCCCCTACTCTGCCCAAGCATTGAGGAAGGAGACAACCGTTCCCCTGGGTCACGGAACTGACGCATCTCCCCTTTTGCGAGCCTTTTGTTCACTTTGCGTTACGCATCCAGGTACTTTGTGGAGAACTTTGACGCATTTACCAAGAACTTGAACTAAGAGACTTTAATCATCTTTTAAGTAACCTTAAGTATAGTTTTGTGGATTTTTGTCATTTGTGGTCTTGTGTTTAAGTGTATATAAAGAATACTTATTTTTATAAAACATGTGTTGTGTCTGTCTGAATGTTCTCACTGGATTACTGTGTATATTCACAAATGCTTAACACACTGCCTCTGAGATAAGCCTGTCTACTCGTGCCAAGCTACGAAGTGGGTGAGCAAGGGTTATTAAGGAGTGTAATCCCTTAACCTGACTTAGAAGTAAGGGTCCTATTAGGACAAAGGTGATAACCATTGCCAACTAGAGACCCCCAGATCTAACATATGTCTTCTGGAAAATGGCTGCTTATTCTTTTTAACATGAAGACAGGTGTTTTCTTTCTCTGACAGTAAAGCTAAAGGATTTTCTAAACGGAACTATCTGACAATCCTGCTGGGGTAGCTACAGATATTCTGAAAGGAAAGGTTGGAGGTGGTCAGTTTTTTTCTCACACTCAATAAAATGTATCAGCAAAATGTCATGTCAGTACGAATTTTATGGACATTTCTATAAAAATTGTGCAAGTGTAAATGAAAGTGTACTTCCAAGCTATGATGTAGTAATCTATTTGTGACAGTGAGCTCCAAACTGCACCACCCACAGTGCTTAATTTGTAAAAGAATGAGTCCCGATCCCATAGCTGTGCTCAGAAGATCGCGGACAGTGCTATTAAATGCCAGTGAGCCAAATACCAAAGCTGCATAGTCTGGAACCCACCTCACGCCTCTTTAATTCATTACCAGACACTCACTTTTACTTTATTTCACTATGCAGGCTCCCGATTTCTGCCTTTGTGGTGGGTTTTCCATCTTTCTTTTCCTCCTTTTTTCCCCTTTGTTTTTCCCTCTCTTGCTCTCATGAAACGGCGGATGAGGAAAAATGGTGGCGCTCCCCACATACTCTTACTACTCTCCTGCTGAATGTGCGTGGTTCGTTTGCTATACTTGTTGTTGTGTGATGCTGTGATTTTTTGCAAACCCTATAAATTCAGTGAAGTAATATTGATGGCACCACCCTCTGAAAATTGTTCCTGGGACACTGGTTGGTTGTCTCATTCACAGTAACACTGGAGGAGTTCCTCTTGTGGCACAACATACTGAGGACCAGAAGTGGTCAAACTGGGCACGAGAGGAAGGAACTTGAATACGACCATCTCACTTAGGGAATGGAGATGGATGGACCACCAGAAAAGCACAGTGTCTGGATTAAATGATAGCTGTGAACCAAGAGATCTTATTGCTCCCTGAACTGATATATAAATAAATAAAATGTAAAACCAGTATTTGTTAAGTGCAATCAATTACCCGAGGGCGTCAAGGCGCTGGGGACAGGCAGGAAGATTAAGCGAGCTATTGCCACGAGGATTGAACCGTGAGCCCCCGTGTTCCACATTCAGCAGCCCTGGCTGCTATGCCACACCTCTTCTTCTACATAAGACCACAGTTTGGTGTTTCACGTTTGTTGAACTGGCCATTACCAAACTGGTCATTGTCATTGCCTGTTTCTATTGTAATACCACTTATAGTGTAGTCATCAAGGGTCACAAGGAGCATATATTCACAATTCACCTGCTGAATGATCTGTTACTCAATTACAAGGTTTGCATTACACACATTGGATATCTGACTGTATGAGATGCACTAGCTTAGCAGGCTCCCCTATTACCTCCCTTGTTTGGGATTCTTGATATCATCATATTAGCAGTTTGTGCCTTTAGATTACGGTATTTTTCTTGAGCTAAATATGGGATTAATACTGTTACTTATGTGATAAACCATTACGGGAGTAATTAAAAGACATTCTCTTCCCACGTAGCCCCCACCCTCCCACCAGGGGTCCTTTGCAACTCTTCAATATGGCTGCTGTGACATTCTTGATGAGTTCTAGTGGTTGCATCACCAAAAGACAAGAGCATAGTGGCCCTTCCAGCTCATTCAACAGTTTGGGAGCACACGGAGGAGAACTGTTGTCATAACGTGGACACGTTGCTCTGGACTCCCTTTACTCATTTACACGGGGATTAGGTGAGATTGGTTAGTCCATCGTGGACCCACTCTCAATTCTTAATTGGTAGATGCCTGTAGATGGACTGCCTTTGCTCACTTACAGCATGACACAGGCTTTTGGAAGCTCAGTGATTGCAACTGATACTACATTATACTGGCCGGTGTGTCTTCTACCACTCCTGCCACTGCCTTAATGACAGTAAGGTTGCATTCGGCCTATCACCTTGTCTGGGAAGCACAGTGATCACACATATGACCATGATGTCCTCTGCTGCAAGCAGTGTATGTTGTTAACTGCTCGCTGCCCTGCTTTGAGCTCCACACTGGGTGTAGTTGGGTATGAGCATTGCGATAGGAGCCCTGCCCCACATTTAAAAAGCCACATGCTACAAGTTTGCCAAACACATTGTTGGGGATGCTCAGTGATTGCAATGCAAATTATGTGACACTTTTCACGGCTGCGAACATTGGGCCTACCTTGGTTTGAGAGGTATAATAATGACTTTACCTAGGACCAGGTTCTCCTCTGTGAGCAGTGCCTATCTGCACCCACTTGCTACCCTGTTTTGAACTGAATATTGAGTCTAGTTTCTTAAGTGTCTTATGGCAGGAGCCTTGCGCCCTGGTTTCCAATACATTGGATTGGAACAGGGAATAAAATTGGTGATTGGGGAGGTTGCTATGTAGGATAATCCCTCATATAGATTTCATGTGTTTGGATTAGAGTTTGCCCGCGTAGTTGCTGTCCGTGTGACCCATAATTCTGGCAACCTCGACATGAGCATCGAATGACTACATAATTGAGGTATGGGTTGTTCATTGAGGCATTGACTTTGGACTGGAGTAGTTTTGGTGTCTTGTGCATCTGAATGGCCTTCCTCTATTTTAACCCCTATGCTTATGTACTAGAATGCATTTGTGTCCTGAGGAGACCTATTTAACTTGTAGGTTGGGGTGAAACATTGACTCTTTATCAGGAGTTGAAGGAAAAACATCACATATAAGGAACACCGTTCAGATTGGACTTGAAGTCATGTGGAAACCAGGGCCACTTCTGTTTGTATATGTGTCTATCATATTGGATAAACCATATCACTTTTGAGCACTGCACCATCTGTGCTAAAGAATTTTGTTACACCAACCAAGGGAATAACAAGAATACAAATGAATTGGTCTCTTTAAAGGTCTCTGTTTTGGAATTTATGATATAAAAGTGTTTGCCTATGCAGGTCGGAGTTCCTCATATCTGGAATATAGCTTACCAGAAATGAGACACATAGAACCAATGGTCTAATTCTCATGGTGTATCCTGGTTCTGGTATAAAGGGGGTTGTGCTGTGTTATATTCTAGATTGTCGGATTTGGCAACTGAAAGAGCTGATAATGTTGTCCAGATAGTATGAATATCCCCACTTGATGGACTGGAGAAAGATTTTACGCCTGCACCTGTAGTTATCAATACAAGGAGATCGAAGTAACTCCGTATGGAAGGGGGCAAAGGTACCGGGGATTGTAAGTCATACCATAAGGGATCCCCCTAGAAAAGAACAGTTACCAGGATATCATTAATTTCAGGTCCCATGGTATTCCTCCTTTTGACCCTGAGTTTCACTGAGAGACTTCTGAAACTTTTAGCAGACAAGTATGACAGAACCACGCATGCAATTACCACGCATGCCTTTACAACAGCGTCAATACAACACATGCGTCATAAACACGCATGCGTTTACAATGACATTTTTTACAACGCATATGTCTTTACCACGAAAATTTAATTGTAAAGTCATGGTCAGTAAAGGCATATGCATGGTCAAAATGTAATAATTGAGTATAATCTCCATCTGTGCTGATAATACGAAAACGCTTGATATCCAGTGAGTGTGTAAGTCACTGAGGAGATCAAAGAAAATCCATTACTGTGAAAGCTGATGGCTGTCCTGCCATAAACTGTGCGTACAGTCGCTGACTGTGATTTTCCTAACAGTAACCTATGGGTGTCCTACAGCACACACGTAAGTCAATCTCCAACAACCAGAAAACTGCTGAAAATGCAAAGCTTATCCAAATTGAAGTAAAACAACGTTGCATAAAGGGCACAACTCCACTCAACCAATAACAGATGTGGTTGCTCGAAATCCCTTACAACGCTTCCAATATTACAATGTCCACAAACACGCTCAAAGTTTGCCAATTCTACAATGTGAGGAACCCACTTGTCGCCAGCGTAAAGAAAGCAGGAGGGCAAATGGAACCCAATTCCATGGAAACACCAACGTTAAAGTACAGGTATGAAGCTTTATTAACGCAGAGCGTGTACCTGAGAAAGCACAGGTCCCGACAGGGACACAAGTCCCAATTCTCCCCAACACCCTCCAGCAGCCGCATCCTGATGCCATTACTGGAACACATACGACTTTCGCCCCAAACACAACCTACCCCCGCCAATTCTGAAACAAGCCAAATTCAGCCAAAAACTCATGAAAAAACCAAATTATACCTAAACCAAGCCAACTACATGAATTAAACAAACACATGCCCTGAGACCTAAAACCCAGGAACCCACACAAACCCCAAGCCCTAAAAACTAGCCCGAAACCCTAAAAACTAGCCTGAAACTCTAAAAACGAACCTTAAAACAAAACCCTAAACCCTAAAAACAAATGCTAAACCCTAAGAAACAAGAACAGCAATATAAGTAATGTAGCGCTCGTGCAACAACTCCAAATAAAACACCTAATACTATACCACGCATTTGCCTTTGCCACGAAATTCATGGTAAAGGCATATGTGGTAAAGGCATATGTGTGATAAAGGATTCATGGTAAAAGTCATGAGTGGTTATGACCACATTGTAATGGCTGTTCCCCAAACAAAATAGAGCCATTGATCAGTCAAACAAGCACTCTTTCAGCTCAAAAACACATCTGCTCAATCAAATACTGCATTGGAGGAAATCAACATGTAGGTGGAGCCAAAGCCCTTGTATCAGTAGTACTTCTTCTAGCGATACTGTGAAGTTGTGCGTCTTAGGGTTTGATATGCGTAAGCTATCTTTATATCAGTTGCTCGAAGGTGTATAGTAGTTTGTGCACTTTGCCAACTATATGGCTTTGGAGTTGTGTTGGGTGCATGAGGGCATGGAGGCTCTGTTCTGTCTGGGAAAGGCAAATTATAAGTGTAGTTGGGAAGGTGTTCTGTAGTCTGTATTGTTGAATGGAAAGTGCATCATGGGTGTGTGTTGAAAGGCCTGTCTAGTTGGGTTGTTTGGTGCATCTTCAGTTTGAATTGTGTTCATACCATTGTGATAGACACCTGTTTGCTGAGTTTGTGTCTTGTCGCATGCATTGGGCTGTTATGTTAAGCAAGGCCTATTGACAGGTGGATTCTCCAGATGGAGACATGTAAGGCCATACAAACAGAGAAAAACAGCTCAGGTAGTTGAGCCCTGTATAGGAATACAGCAGAGTGATGCTCCTTTGTTTATTTGACCGCATAATACTGAAATTTGCTTCCTAAATCTCTTAGAGAGTTGGAAAGGGAAAAAGCCTTTAAAACTTTGCTAAAAACTCATCTCTAAAGAGAACTTTAATATATCTTTCCACTTTGTAAGCTCGAGCGGCAGGATGCTTCTGTTGGAGCAGCTGCCCGCTATATAAATTATATTTCATTTGTTCATTAATGGGGCATTAAAGGTGTATTTTACAAGCACTTTGCTCTGCCTTTATCTTTTTACTTTGCTATTTAAATCTGCAACACTGCCATGTGGCCCATGTCAAATTTGACACCATCAGCCATTGTTTTTATTACAGCACTCCTATAACAAGCATTTGCAATACACACAGTTACGCATTAGTGAATGTTAGAGCTATAAGCGTTGCAAATAACAATGTTTCTTAGTTATGTTTTTTTGTACAAAAAATATCCCAGGAGTAGCACAAGCAATAAAAGAAAACCCACGAAGCATGGAAAGGGTGCCGTACCACAGGCTGTTAATAGGTGTCCCTCTGGAGTTCCAAAGGGACCTCTATTAGCCACATAAGGTACTGCACCCTTAATGCAATTATAAAGAAAAACATTGCAACGGAGCATTTGTTTCCCTTTGTTTTTATTGGAAGTGAGATCTTCGTTAGCTTGCATTTCAGAAATGCACACTGTTGTTTATTTTGCCTGGTTTCTGGTGAATACTTAATTTCCATTCATGAACCCCCTTTTTCAATGGCACTGAAAGGGCCGCGCTGCGTGTGGAAGTTGAGCTATAAATGGTTTTCAGCAGGACCGGGGAGGCCATGTTTACTCTGTACCAAAGGCCAATCAAGTCCAGGGTTAGCAGCTCAGACCTTAGGAACATGTGCAATATTATTAATTATAATTAAATGCTTTCCCCCGGCACAAGTAAAGGTGCTTTAATGAAGTCTTCTGCAAGAGCAACCTGTATGAAAGGTACGTTGCAGATGAAGAATACACGATAACATTTTGGAAACACAGTGTTCGGGGTTGCGCTTTGTGGCAGAATGGCTTCCGTTGGCAGGCACTGGCAGCGGTGCCCATCTGCGGGGATTTACTGCAGCTACAATTGAAGGATGCTTTTGCAGTGCTGGCTTTGAATATTTGTTGCGTTGTATGTCGAGACGAGCCCCGTTACTTCTATTCATGCATTGGTTAAAACATGCATGCAGTGTATGTAAAATTAATTCTGTTGAGCCTGCGGTTCCATTTCAATCAATCAATCAATACAATACCAAAATATAAAGTCAACAAGCAGCGGCGCAGGAAGAATGACAGCAATCAGCAGCACATGCGCTGCTCAGGCCAACCAACAAACAAGCCCCTTATCGCAACTGGTGCTCATATACAGCGCTTTGATACCTACTTCACGGTTTTACAATGTAGATTAAAACCTTAAAAAAATGGAGGAATTACTTTTTTTTTTTAAAGGGCCCCAGTTAAACAATCTACTTCTGAACAGTGGAGTGTATATTTAGTGTAAAATGTGCACACTATACCATATTACAAGCTTTCACAGCAACCCAATATGTAATCACTGTGATAGTAGGACGTTGTGGTGAAAGAGGGTGTCAAGTCACAACACTGGAGCTCTAAAGTAAACATTTTATGGCGTAGGCACCAGACAATGGAAGTAGCGTGCCGGGGGGACACCAAGCTGCTTAAAGGGATGGTGAGCTGGTGATGTTTGGAAAGACACACCAAATTTTTTATAAGTTGAATACGGCGAGCCGGGCAGAACAAAAGAAAGGTGCTTGGCCGTCATTGTTAAAGTTAAAGTGAGACATTGCGCGCTGCAAAAAAAAAAGATAATGATTTAAAGCAGGCACTCTTACTAAGCAGATCATGCTAAGGAACAGCAACAAATGAAAAACACAAATTGAATTACAGGAAGAACGTGCCGGGGAAGTGTGGTCGGGAAAGTGTATAGCTGTCGTGCCTGCAATGCCAGCTACGAAAACGAAGTCATTAACAAAAGAGGGATCAGAAACTATAAATGAAATGTACAGAGTAAGGTCACATGTAACAAGGGCATTGCTTACGGGAGGTTACAAAAGTAGAAAAAGAGGGCCTACTAAGTAAAATTACTAAAGGAAAAAAAGCATTTCCAAAATACAGTCAAAGGAGCCAATTCAAAACTTGGGAGGAGCATAAAGCACATATTCTGAATACAGCATGTCTTGAAAAGGCAGCGCAAGCGCTGCCTAGGAGAGACCTAAAAATATGGGCTCATGCAAGCCTTGCTGCTAAACCGGGGAACTAAAACATTCTTGGTCAAATCACATTTGAACAAGGCATTGAGTGTGATTTTCCTCTGATTGAACAGTAGCAACACATGGGAAATTAACTCAAACTACTTTTGCATCTGTTTTGTGTGCGTTAATGATAATTTTTTCACATTTTGACTGGTAAGCTACCACCAGGTAAATGCCAATGGCAAATGCATAAAGGTACTATAGAATGCAGCACTTCCTGTGCAGCACAGGAGCAGAGACTTAATCAAGCTTAACCGGTCACCTCTCAGTTGCTGACTGTTTTATATACGTATTAAACTGGTACTAATAAGTCTAAACATTTGCACAGACACTACGAATATTCTCAGGAGAACTGGGTGGTAGTTTTTGTCTTCAGACCTGAAACAAATTCGGAAATATTTAAATGTAATTGCTTCGCGTCATCAAATGCTTCATTCGAACAAATGTATGTAACAATGAAATATATTATTTCAATAGAGCACTCCGAGTAAAGAGAATGTCATATTACTTATTTAGTTAAGGTTTGATATTTTTAATTTTACAGACGACGAGAGACAATAACATTTTGCATACCTGAGGTGAAATAATGTTCTGCAAGTTTGTTTCTACTGGAAAGAGTCGCTCCTCGAAGCCCATGGCATTGATACCGAGTAAAAACAAAATTGAAAGCCATTTATAAATAGAAGTGGTATTTGCAGCATAAAAAGACCCCTCCTTTATTATATGAACGGTGAACATGCTGGCTTAGTTACAGATGAGGTCAAAATATTTTACTCTGAAAGTTAAAAGGAACAGTTATTGAAAAACATAGGTGTTCTTATCACTTCCATGCAAAATATACTCGATAATTACTGTTGGCAAATAACATGTTCTGGCTAACATGAGCACTTATAGTTAAGATATGTATAAGTCTCCTTTTTTCTTCAGAGACCATTATATTTTGCATACAATTGGAATCTCTTTTTCATCGATATATGTTAAAATGACAAAATGATCACGTGATACTGACACGTAATTTGCGATTTCCTGCGGTATAGTTTAGCCAACCCTGCCGCATAATCTGCTCCTCCATTGCATAATTCTATTGTGCCTGGTTTAACTTTACGTTTAACTTTAAATTACCTTGTAAATCTCCAATCCGTGTGTGCTTTGTAGAGTGACTCATGATAAAATCAGTAAGTAATGATGAAATCGGGAGCCTTCGCACGCATGGAAATAACGTCCCTATTTAACAGAATTGAGAATTAAAATCCAAATGCAGGAAATAATTAGGCAGGAAGTTATGTTTTTTAAAAAACGGTTGAAAGAAAGGGGCTGGAAACTAAAGTCAAAACGAATTAACTAAACCTTCCATTATATGCCGCATTTCACCCATGAACTATGCATTCTACAACCGCACAGGAATTTGTGAGGAGGTGGGAGGGGGTGCAAAATCGGCTAGGGACTTGTCTTGGAGTAAGCCGTTTAATGAGGTGGATTTGACCTTTGATCCCTAATTTACGACAGAACACACAGCCCTAGGCCCTTTCTGATGTGTGTTTCCCTTGTCCAAGCTGACCCGGCTTCTGCTTCACTGCAACCGCCAGCCTTAAGTACAAAGGCACGTACGTGCTTTTAACATGAACAGAAAGCATTGCCTGAACGCATCACAACTGACTATTCTGCATGACAACCAGTAAAAGAGAGGAGCGCTGCTGAGTGTTCACAAACTTACATCCGCTCCTAATTTTATCATCAAAAATCATGGCTCTGATTTTCTCCTCTACAGGAAAGTTATTTATTTCACCGCTCATGCCGCAGGTGCAGTGTTCAAAACATTGATAACATTTTACAAAACTATATATTTATATACAGGGCCACTGGAGCTCTATGCGGAGGGCAAGGGCCAAATTATGCGACAGGAAGGGCCAAATTATGCGGCAGGAAGGGCCAAATTATGCGGCAAGAAAAGGCAAATAATGCAGCAGAATGCGACATATTTCGTGATAGTACAGTTTCATTCTTTTTTTTAATTTTAAACTTGTTAACACTGTCTGGCATTACCAGTTTAAAACCTAAATAGAGCAATAAGCAACAGAAAGATGACCAGTCATTCTTGGCAAAGTGCCTTCCACTGCGCTGCAACAGGTCGCTACATTTTTTTGTAACTTTTGACTTTTTTGAGCTGGAAACAAAATGTAGTTTTTTGTTAAAATATACAGATCATGCTGCAGGTAATGAATTATGTGGTCAATGTGGCAAATCCATAATTACGTACAAAGCACCACAGCTGGAAAATTGTATAAATCTACTGGCCCTGTTATATATATATATATATATATATATATATATATATATATATATATATATATATATATATATATATTTAGCAAACCCCTCCTGTACTCATGCTACGGACGTGCGCAGCATGGGATTGTGCTACGGACGTGCGCAGCATGGGATTGGCTGCAGGGCTCCTAAAACAGCGAAAATGTCCTTGGTGGACCCCATCTTCCAAATAACCAGCTTGACAGAAGGAACGCCTCCCAAACTCCATGTCTGGTGAGAGCAGAAAAGGCAGCAATGAAAAAACCACTGGTACTCAACATGGTTGGGACATAGTAAACAGATGCTGGCTCCAGGACCAACTCTTCAACAAGCTGTGCCAGCAAATAAAGGCAGCAAGGCCACACAGGAGCCCTCACTTGGCCCTGATGGCAAGCATGTCAGGTGCCCCAGTGGAGAGTAACCCGACCTCAAAAAGAAAGTGTGGCACGAGGCCACCATATCGGTTGATGGTAAAAGAGAAAGCACAAAGGGAAAGAAAACACAGTTATGAGGCAGGTGATCGCCCCATATGCCTCCGCAGCTCTATCAGCTGGGCTCAGAAGCGCCACATAAGCCCTTTGGAAGGACATTTTTTCACCTATTGGGTCTTGTAGTGCCCCAGGAAAAACAGGGGCATAACCGGCGTTATGCAGAGTGCTGGGGCTACAAGGAGTGCAGCAGTCCCCACTAAAGATTCCCCCTAATTTTGCCCCAAGTCTCCCAGGGAGTTACATGGAGGTCCCCAAGAGAGGCGTTTCCATACTTTAAGCACTTTGCACAGAGGCTCTGAAGCGCAGGGACCCCAGCCGGTCAGTGTCCGGGTTCCGGACTCATCCATCGGCTGCTTTTGCAGCATTATAAAAGTAGAAGAAAGACCTGTGGACACTTATTATTGAAACTGTAATGCTTTATTGACAATTGGATATTTCTCAAACAAATGTCATATTACTTATCAAGGACATAAAAATCACAAGGTTAACAGACAAATATAACATGTTTTAATGAAGGTCATTGAAATGTTTTGAAGAGCTTTATTGCACTCACAAGGTTAACAGTGAGGCAAGAGAGGCCTTAAGGAAAGCCATTGTAAGATGGTACCAACAATAGTCTTTTTTTAGTTTATCTTGACATACTTCTGCTCTTATTATTGTGGTGACACAATAACAAAACCAATAGGCCTGACTTTTGATTACAGCCCCAATTTACATTGTGTCTATTATAGGTAGGGGGTTTCGTGGCTATAGGTTCGGTTCACTAGGTATGTAAACTATAAGGAGGGTGTCACCATGGGAATTTTCACCTACCTGCTTGTACATGTTTACATATTAATTCATAATATTGAGTGGCAGTGCAATAAAGTACCTTTCCTTTTTGGCAGTAAAAGCACTGACTGGGCCTGATTTATAGCGTTATTGACTGCTTGTTAGCCAACTGGGGTACTAGCCCGCACCAGCTCCACTAAATATGCCTTGGATTGCTCTGCTTCACTACCCTGAGAGAGTCAAGGGCTACAACGGGTACTTGGTTTCCAGTAGACACAAGGTTGCAGACTCATTACTTGTGATTGACTCACATCCTTTTAAAATAATAGCCCACTTTCTTACTCAAAGAAAAACAACTTTTTAAATAAAATATGTACACCACAAACTACAAAAAATGTGCATATCTTCAATATTGTGAAATTAACACTCGCATTAAGACTGAACAGTTATCCAAGAACATTTTGGTAGAATCATGGTTGGTGCTCACCACATGCCACTTGTACAAGCCTGCTCGCTAACCATGAAATGTCTGTTAACAGTTCATTAAGGTCCTTCCTGCAATGCTGCGCCAAGTCATTTCCTCTAACATGTAGCATTAAATGCAGGTTGTGTTAGCCCCCTACCCAGTGTCTTCTCAAGTAATCACATCCCTCTTCTGACCCCCCCGGTGTTCTCCAACACCAATCCACCTCATTCTAATACGGGCTTCCTGAGCTCTCCGTTGATATTCACCAGTAGCTATGTCACTGCCACCAGCCGTACAAAGGAATAACCAAAATCCCAAATGCTGGCTGGGACCCTCGCACCTAATGCAAAAATATCTTAGAATACAAAATGATTAGAACAAGTTCAAACACCACCCGGGCGCAGCATATATTACGTTTGGGTACACCTATCTCTTCTAGCAATCATATTTCCAGCTTTTGATTCTCTGGACTTGCCAAGGCTTATGCCCCCAAATCCATGCCCGAAGTTGCAGCACAAATGCAAAACAAAAGGTAAGCAACTTTGGCGGCACCTAGCAGCACTGTTTGGAGAGTGAGGAATGGATCAATAGTATGCTAAACTGGAACTTGGTAAATGGGACTCTGTTGTGATGCTCAAGCATTGCTGTGGCCTGGCAAATAGGTTGAGCCTTGGTAAATGCTACCAGCACATCCACCGGGCAGCAATCACGCACCACAGCTTATCACAGCACTCTATGATCCCTTGATTGGTCTTGGAAATCGAGGGGAAAGAGATTCTGAATCCCCCACAAACACACACTTGCAAGCTGCAGCTCCGTAAACTATAGGTGGGCGAGCGACTAGAAGCGCGAGAGAGGCTCACGCCAGGTGCCTGGCTCTGGCTCAGCTCGAGATCCTCTTGGACCCTCGAGCCCAAAATGAGCTGAGCTTTAGCGCCCCTTTTTCGTGCCACCCACCCTGCCCCACCGTGCTTACCTGGAACGGCCACTGCTGATGAATGTGCTGAAACACTCATAGGTTGGTCAGAACTTTCTTTATGCTGATGTACTCTTGCATAATTTCAAGTTATGCCCGTCATGCACACTTCCCGAAATTGTGCTTTTGCATTACGCCACATAGTAATGTGCTGTTAATGGCAAAGATTTAGCACCAACACATGGGAACAAAACAAATGACCACAAAATGAGTGGCTGCTCTATGTAGGACTCATGGCGTGTGCATTTCTTTGCAGAAAATGCAGGTTTTGCATTTCACATATTCACGCATAATTTTGTGTGATTGTTTCAAAATTTCAAGTAACTAATCACACAAAAGCAAAGTATGCACATTTTGCACACCGCTACTCAAAATAGGCCCAAGAGAATACACAACTCAGGGGCATGCATCTATCAAAAAGACACTGTCATTTTAGAAACCTAAAATGTGGAAAGCTTTTTGGTTAACCGACAACAGCTAATGCCGACTTTACATCTGTTTTTATAAGGGGTCCACCTTTTCGCAGCAACTTTATGATGGCGATAGCATGATTAAGTGTTGTGCATCTGACTGAGCACAGAGATGGGTCTATGATGGCATTCACCGACTCCCCTTTGGGCGCCAACATATTGTGGGAAAATAACCACATTCTCACTGTACCTGCCTCCTTCTGAGGGACAATGCCTGATGAAGAGCACACAAAGTTCTCAAAAGGTTCAGAGCCAAAACTGCCAGGCAGTCTTTATTTTTCAGTCTTCTTCTTTGTCATCTTCTTGTTTGCTAATAAGGACAGTTGAGTTTTATAAACCCTGTGTCCCTTTACACCACTGCTCAGGATTCTGAAGCTGTGGTGAAAAACAAAATGCAGTTGTTGAGCTGCTTGTGATTTGGGGCACAAATGAAGCCATCAAATCAACAGGGGAGTGAGTCTTAACAATGGCACTGGGACTGCAACACACTTCTGACCGCCCTCTTCTTAGATTTCTTGAAGCACTTGAGCTTGGGATGGGTAGGGAGCCTTCAAAACGCACAGATATGCATGAACCCGCATGCACAGGTATGGCATAGGCAGCTTTTTTTAATGCACAAGCCCCTTTTTTGCTGGTGGTTGAAGTACCTGAAGAAGTAGATCTCTCTACCTTCGCCCTTTTTTTAACATTATACATTTCAATCATGCATTACCATCGGTTTGCTACCCCTAACATATTCTGATTTGATGCCTTCTTCTAGCGGAAGGAACAGTTATTCTCCACCAATTTCTTCTTGGACACTACCAATCTTATTCTAATTTTAAACATCTGGCAACCCAACAACGTCCACTTTCCAACACAACCGACTGGTAGAGGTAAAAAATCTCAACTAGGCAGAAGTTGTATGCTTTCACAAAAAAGTGCTTTCTGTCCACACCGCTCTGATAATTTTGTTTATTAATCAAGCTGTCTGAGGTGAACTTTCTAGGGAACAGTCATGCTGTTAAATTGTCTTAGATAATTTATGGCATTTTTCTCTATCAGTACCACAGATTGGAAGATGGCAGTCATTAACCTAAATGGATTTTTAAGTCTGGTTTGACAGTGCAACTGTCACCTCACATTTTAACCTACACCAATATTATTCTACAGTTCTTGCTTCTATCAAATACATATCCATTCCCATACTACCTACTTGGACTTCACAATACCATACAACACTCTTCAAAGCCAGTCCTATTCAAATTGCCAATGCTAGTTTCATCCAAGTGGTTAAAATACTGCGCACAAGGGAAACAGACATTGGCAATGGCAACAGTCTTGTTTACCTTTACACTACAACTGAGACCAACTGCTGTTGGCAATGCTTGTCCATAGTAGTCTTCAATGTCTGTCAAGATAAGTGGTGTTATGTTCCATATTCTATATTACTAGAGACTACTAGATGAAATGCAGCAAACTGGTGTTTAAAATATGTTCTGTTTTCTTAGATACGATACTAAGATCCGAGCAGGACAAATGACAAACCTACTGATGTGAAAATAAAGAGCTCTTAAGGGTAGATCAAACATAGAAAGGGAGCAAAACAACTGCAACAGGCCACACCTCCTGCAGGGCGAGACAGAGGGGACAGCATCTTAGTGTAGGCACCCTGCTAGATAGGATGGGCAGTTTGGCCCAAAAAAGGATACCCTAGAAATACAGAGCGCACCTGCTCTTTATTACCTTACAGTGTCAGAAGTGGGCGGGGTGAGGCCATGTTTTTTTTATGGTGATAGCAAGTAAAGCATTAACTCTTTTGTGGTCCCTGTTCCCCACCCATCCACCCTATAAAGTAAAGAAAACAAAAAAAGAAAATTAAATAATAAACCAAAAATAAATTTTGTTTTGAATGTTTTATTTTAGCATAACAAGGCGGAGTTACAGAGTTAAGGCTTTATACAACAACATAGGCCTTGATATACTACATCTTGGAACCAAATAGAAACTCCAGCAACACAAAAAGATGATGGACAGAATGCTGAACGTTGTCAAACATTCAATCCCAGTCACAGATCTGGGTTAAATCCATCATTTATTTTTACTCACCACGCCACCCCAGTTTGGAGTCAGCCATTTGCAAATCAGTCAGATCTGTGACTGGAGGTGAATGTTTGGCAGTGTTCAGTGTTCCGTCCATCATCTTTTTGCGTTGCTATAGTTGCCCTAAATGGGAAGAGTATGCCCAGACGTGAGTCCCGTGCTTACTGTGCCACTGGATTCACGCTAGCCTGGCTGATGAGGGGTGATACCCCGACACCGGTCTGAGGATGCTTGTTTATGGTCCATGGAGGACCTGGCTTGGCAGCTTGGGTGGACTGTTCCCATGGGGTGCAGGGTCAAGAACGATTTGCATATGGCTGGGTCCAAACTGGGGTGGCAAGGTGAGCAAAATAATAATAGATTTAACCCAGAATTATGACTGGGGTGAATAATAAACAATGTTCAGCATTCCGTCCATCATCTTTTTATGTTGCTATAGTCGCCATAAGTGGGAAGGGTATGCCCAGACGTGGGTCCCATGCTCACTGTGCAACTGGATTCAAGCTAGCCTGGCTGATGAGGAGAGATATCCTGAACCGGTCCCAGGATACTTGTTTCCAGTCCAGGGAGAACATGGCTTGGCATTTTGAGCTGGACTGTTCCCAAGGAGAGAAGGGTTAATACTGATTTACAAACGGATGGGTCCAAACTGGGGTGGCACTGTGAGCAAAAAACAATGGCTTTGACCCAGATCTGTGATGGGCGTGAATATTTGACAATCTTCAGTGTTCCGTCCATCCTCTTTTTGTGCTGCCAAATGGAAATTCTTCATGTCACTGGGAGTCATCATGGCGGGCCCTGAGAAGACGTAACTGAAAGTTTAACTGGGACTGCCGATGCGGAGTGAGGAGAGGGATGACATAAGGGAGTCCTAGCATGCTTGTGACTGTCTTGGGGGAGCAATGTCTGCTCCCTCTAGACCACTGCAGGTGGTGGCCAAGGGACGAGCAATGTTGGTGACCACAGTCCCTGCCCTGCTGCATTAGTGACCGGGCCAGTGTCTTCAGGCCTGGAGTGATCTGCTCTGGAGTTTTCAGATCTGACCATTTCTGGAGTCAGGCACAATTGGAATGGTGACTCGTAAATTACTATCCGGGCTAAACACTCAAACTCATAATTTGGTCCTAAGGGTCTGTCTACGCAGTGCATTTTGTGCTACAAAGAATAGGAAAGAGATTTCTTCATCAAGCCACTTGGATTCTCCCAATCGTACTGAGATGCATAGATGCCTGAGCCTCAGGTATCCATTTCTACTTTACTGCTCTCCATCTGCTATCAATCTGTCCTAATGCCTTTTCCAGTGATGTATGTAACTCCCTGTCCCTGTTTCGAATACCTGCAAGTACCCTGGCACTCTGTGCTTTCCCTTCAAGGCTATGTCTATATCTAGAAGCCACCTCCAACTGCTTCAAAATCTATGGAGAATCCAATACACTGCTGCCAGACCATCCTTAACCTATATATCTATAGTGACAAACTCACAAGGCCTCGAATTTCAACACTAGCTGACAGTGCAAGTTGTATCACCTTTAAAGTACTGTGCAGCAGGTCTATCCAATATGCTGGGCCTCTCTTTCTTCAGCCTAAACCCCACTGCTAAGTTAAATTGCTGCTTTCCAGGTTGGCCCCACTTTAGGTCATTCTTCCCATCAACAAGCCTCACACTGGCAGAAGGGGTTTCTAAATCCAGAATGCTAATTTGTGTCATATAAGAATATGAATTAGAAAATCATCTTGAATTTGAAGAGCATTAAAAAACTGTCTCCTTCTATTTACACAATTGTTTGATAAAGGTAAATGTAATCCCTAAAAAAGGTGTGAACATGTTTACTCTCACCTCAACACATCATGCCATTGCTTCATTTGTAATAGAGCGAGTGCCGATGCCCAAAGCTCCACTTGGAAACCCTCAGCCGGTCTTTTTCAACATCGACTCACCATAAGTCAAGGCTGTCTAGTCCTGAATCGATGTCATGGGCCTTCCATCCACGATCAGACACTCTCTGCCCCTTTATCTCACTCGTGCAGATTGTTGCTTTCTCCCTTTGCAATGGATTTTCTGTCTTTCACTTTCTACTTCTTTCCCCTTTGTGGGTTTTTTCCTCTCTTGCTCTCGGTCAAAGTCTGATGATGAATAATATGTTCCAGTCCTCAAAACATTGTGCCGCTGACCACAACGAGCAACCACCAACTCAAATTAAACACTGCATCATGCACACCTACCATTCCACACACCATCAGTGAAACACATCTCTGCACCGCATGCACCTCACACAACACATTTCATTAAGGCTACAAACTAGGAAAACCGAAAAGTCCTCCAATAACCCAATGTGAACGCAGCGCTTTGCTACCTAATCAAGGCATGAAGACCAGCATCAATTCTACAAAACAATGCAATACTGTAAGGATAAAAGGGTAGGTCTTTCTATTTTACATGTTAAAATGTATCTGTATCTTTGAATTGCTTCTTCTTGATAAACTTGTAAGGTTACCCTCTAACGGAACATGCTGAGAAGGTGCTCTTAAGATTGTAGTCTTCATGTTTGTAACTGTAAACTGTCACAAGAGAGTGCCTCTTCCTTACAGAACTTGCTGTTAGTTGTTATGTGTGTATTAACTTCTTGCTATGTATGTGTTAACTTACCACTGTACAACACTCATAAAAATGTGAACCTTTACTGCCCGCTCCCTCTTTGCTTATGATACAACGCCCTCAACCCCCTCCTCCTATCATACAGACCTTCTACAATATTCACCAGACCATCAAATCTTAAACCCACCACACTGACAACAACACATATCAACTAAAATACTCCTTCCTGGCCTCTCAATAAAATGCATTGAGAAATTGAAGTGGGGGAACCAGCCAAGGTTGCACTGGGATAAAACAGACATATACTGTGCATCATATGAACCTGGAAGGTGAAAGTAAATACAATGCCACATATCTCTGGGCACTTACACGCTTCAAACACAAGGAGGTGATGGACGGAGCACTGAAACTTTTCAGACTCTCACCCCCAGTCACAGATCTGGGTTTAATTCATCATCATTCTTTAGCTCACCTCCCCACCTCAGTTCAGACCCAGCTATATGCAAATCAGTCTTGACCCTGTGCCTCATGGGAACAGTCCAGCCCGAATTGCCAAGCCAGGTCTTCCCTGAACCGGAAACAAGCATCCTGGGGCCATTTTCGGGCTAACAGCCCTCATATGCCAGGCTAGCTTGAATCCAGTGGCAAAGTGAGCAACGAACCCACGTCTGGGCATACCCTGCCAACTTAGGGCGCACAAAGCAAACACAAGGAGGTGATGGACGGAGCGCTGAAACTTTTCAGACTCTCACCCCCAGTCACAGATCTGTGCTTAATCCATCATCGTTCTTTAGCTCACCTCGCCACCTCAGTTCAGATCCAGCTATAGGCAAATCAGTCTTGACCCTGTGCCTCATGGGAACAGTACAGCCCAAATTTGTTGGCCCTAAGTTGGCAGGGTATGCCCAGACGTGGGTCCCTTGCTCACTTTGCCACTGGGTTCAAGCTAGCCTGGCTGATGAGAGCTGTTAGCCTGAAAATGGTCCCAGGATGCTTGTTTCTAGTTCAGGGAAAACCTGGCTTGGCAGTTCGGGCTGGACTGTTCCCATGAGGCACAGGGTCAAGACTGATTTGCATATAGCTGGCTGGGTCTGCACTGAGGTGACAAAGTGAGATAAAGAAAGATGATGGATTCAACCCAGATCTGTGACTGGGGGTGAGTGTCTGAAAAGTTTCAGCGCTCCGTCCATCATCTCCTTGTGTCTGCTTTGCACTTACACACTTCTCCAAAACAACAGCATTTGTGAGCTCTGGAGCAACCATAAAATACCCCCACACCCAGGGCAAGTGGTAACAGCCTGCTGGCAAAGAAACATGCTAGCAACTGCCCTCACTGGGACTGCAGGTGGAAACCCAAACACAAGGGGAACCGAGAAACAAATGAAATGCGCACATCTCCCAGTGCTGACTAACGATAGCGGGAACCTTACACCACAACGTTGCTAGACAATGAGACCTCCTTCTGACTTCTTATACTGACTTGGAAGGACTTATCTGACCTTTGAGAGTGCCTAGTCTCACCCTGACATCGTGCACCAGCCACAACCAGCCCCATCTCCACCCTCTCCACTGAGATCTGCAACAAAAGGAAACTACAAGGCCCCCTGTCTAGTTTGAACTTTCTCTGCGTGGAGTTTGGGGCTTTGGGAAGATCCCAATAGAATGTGGAGGATAACTATCCTGTGGCTATTTATTTTCATAAAAAACATAAAAGTGAAACTCCTGTTGTGGGTTTGTATAAGGAACTTAAAAACGAATGCGGATGAAATTGAGAATTAAGACTTAGAAGGGTGGCCTTGTGGATTATGTTTCTCCTATGAACTAACACACCAGAAGGGCTAAACACAGAAAAAAGCAGCATGTATTTTTATCAATTTGGTAATCCATATCCTAGGATTCATTTGGTTTAGGATACGACAAATCATTCAGATGGTACATAACGTTCAATTGGCACATGGAATCCTCTAATTTTTACAGGTTTGGTGTTGGTGACTTTTAATTGAATTGGTCATTGAATCCATTTAGGAGCTACAAGAGGAAACATTTGATCATACACAAAAGGTGGCATCACAAAATTTAATTATGTATGGTGTGTTGAAACCTTTCAAACACTCACCCCCAAGTCAAAGATCTGGGTTTAATCCATCGTTATTTTGCTCACCACGTCACCCCAGTTTGGACCCAACCATATGCAAATCAGTCTTGACCATGTTCCTCATGGGAACAGTCCAGCCCAAACTGCCAGGCCAGGTCCTCCCTGGACCGGAAAGGTAGGTCTGCTCTCACTCAGCAGGAGGTTTAAAAATACTTACGCTGGGTGGGATAAGCCTTTTGTTTCTCTGCCTGTGCTCTTGCGGGCAGGGAGACACACTGCTCCCGTCCGCCGAAAGCACACAAAAACAGGTGAGAGCAGTGACGGCTCCCACAGCATCTGGGATGGGTGCATGCAGGGAGGCATCTAGAGCCTTGGAGGCCCTGTGGCTCCCACCGAAGCCCCCAACATACTGTTTGGTAGGTGCCAGGATGTGGTCTCGTGGGCCACCATAGGCTGGAAGCGGGGGGGTGCACTCCCCTCCTCTTTATAAAAAAAAAGCTGGCCTCAGGAGATGGGGTCCCAGGGACCAGCCTTGGCTCAGGAGGGGACAGAGTGCCCCCTCACCTTACATGCCCTGGGGGCCCAGGGCCCCTTGTGCCTCTGGGAGGGGGGGTCACATGCCGCACTCCCCTTTACAAATATATTTTATATTTTGGCCCAGGGGACACTATTGGCTCACGGAGGGCGGCCATGTGCCCCCTCTCCTTATTTTTTAAAGAAAATGCCCTGGAAGATGGGGTCCACAGGGTCCAAAGGGGTTCATGAAGAGAGGCCATGCACCCCCTCCAGTTTTTTTTTTTTTATAAACAGGAAGGGAGTTCATGGCCCCCCTCCATGAACCACTATGGACCCTGAGGACCTGTGGTTACACGATGCCTGGGCTATTCCCATGTGCCTTATTTTTGTGTCAAATTCTAATAAAGACATGTTCAAAAAAAGGACCCTGGCGATCCCATCCTCCTGAGGAAATATAAATTTTATGGTCAAGAAATGTTCCCTAACGTGTACCCCACCGTCTCCATGTACGAGCTTAAAGTGCATGTAACTTCCCTCCTGTGTCAGCTATGAAGACGCAAATACATTTGCGTTCAACGTTAACATGTCCTCTTTCAGATCCACCCTGAATGGGTCGGATATTTCGTTCCTAAGTATGCCTTGCCACCGTCTTTGTATGGTGCACTTTCACGTATTTCTGGCTCTGTGTGAGCTAGGCCCTGTTTTCTGTCATCGAGCCTCTTTTCAAGGTCATTTCTGCCTCCTGTAACTGCAACGTGGGATGCCCCCCCCGTGAACTCTGTCCTACTCCCTGCGAGGCGAGCGGAGCCTGGCTCGGCCTGCTTGCCTGCCAAGTCAGTATTTTACCTTCACGCTATCAGCATAGCCAAGCTCAGCCTCCCGAAAACACATTCCAGTCCAGCAGAATAGATAAACAACCTCTTAGCTGCAGAGTAAAGGGCCCGGCCTTTCTGTCTCCATGCAAGTAATTCATAGCTCCCGTTACCATGGTAGGCCCATGGCCCCCTCGCTTTACACTCAGACACGTAGGCACAATTGCACGCCTTCACAGTCAGTATAGGATAGCCTCTGCCCAAGAGACCTTTCCTTCTAGATAATATGGTTCCCAAACATCAGATATCAGATATGATATAGGAACGAGTTGATCTGACATGCCAGACTTCTGTCTCTTTCCTCTAGTGTAAATGTCAAGTACCCTGCACCCTCCAGCTTCACGTCAGTCACACGTCATGCAGCTGCGCGCGCATCCAGACCTCAGATTCCCGCTGACATTGCAAGATTCTGCTATGTGCCCACCCACTTGTGACACCTTTTGTGACGTTTCTAGCACACACCTCTGTGCACGCCCTAGTTCACGCCTTCTGATTACGTATTGCTAACACGTGTGTGTCCTTATCTTGTTTCTCTCAGCTGTTACGCCTTCTGCATTGGTTTTCATTATGTGCATTAAGTATAAAAGTTATGTATTGTCAATAAAGTATGCTCTATCCCTTCCTGAACCCCAGTGGTGTCAGGAATCTGATATCCGGTTCTAGAACCATTCCTTTTTAAGGAATAAAACCCCTAAGAACTCTAACACCACGGACTCTGCGTCTTTCTTTCCGATTGAGTTATTTTATAAGTACTTACCTGCATAGAAATTAGGACGGTAATTAAATATTTACCACATTAATTTGGCGCCCGAATAGGGACCCCTCCCCCACCCCACGCGCCGGTTGGTGCGTTGCAACCTTTGCCCCCTGCCATAGTCAAGACGGACAACTACGCGTACCCGCAGGATTTCCTGTATCTCCCTCAGGCCTACGGAGGTGACGGAGACTGCGATCAGCACCCAGACGAGGCGGTGAGGAGTGCGGAGGATCCCGACCAGAGCCTAGCCGAAAGAAGCAAGGTCCGAGGTGTCAAGAGGCCCACCAGTTCCAAAGTATCCACGTATCGAGTCGAGTCCAGTCCAGTCCGGTCCAGTCCAGTCGAGTTTTTCCGAGGCCTTCTGTTCCGTGCTTCCCGGTGAGTACCGTTGCTGGGGACGCATCTAGACGGGTGCATTATTATGTATCCGGTAAAGACGGGTTTGGGTACACAAACACGTCTGCGCTGTTTTAGACAGTGTATCTGTGCTGTTTAGCAGTACATCAGCATTCAAGTTCTTGCACTGTTCTTGGCAGTGTATCTGTACTGTTTAGCAGTATATAAAGTATTCAAGGTTTCGTTTTGGTTCTCGTTTTCTGGAGTTCAAGGGTAGTCCATATGTGTTCAAAATGTCTCATGTGATTAATGTCGTGGTATGAGTGACTGTTTGATGTACATTACTGTGTTTTTGTATAACTAGCTGTGTTCAGAGTAAGTAACAAGTATCGAGTGTCCAGTACCAAGTAACAAGATGCCGTTTTTCAATAAATTAAGACAGATAGGAACTAGGAAGGGGATACTAGAGGAAGAAATTCCTGTCCCCCCTAGGGACACTCCTGGAAATTTTATGTACCATAAGCATGGCTTAGATGCCATACTGTATCTAGATTTATGGGCTGATTATACCAAGCACCTAGAAGAGAGACACAGGTGGCCTGCTACAGGAACATGGGATGCCGAGTGCATCATGAGAGTAGAGGAAGCGCTATGGAAAAAGAAAGCCAGATAATCCCAGAAAGATGCCATAGAATTGTGGCGTAAAGAATCGCATAAACGTACAGAAAAAGCACTCCGAAAAGCAGAAAAACATAGAGAAGAGTCAGATGAGGTCCGAGAAAACGAATTAGTTATTGAAGGTATCCGAGTAAAAGCGGAACAAGTAGACCGCATGCGAAACACTCTTGCAAATGGCATGTATTTAGTGGAAGAGGGTTTGCCTAAGGCCACTCCAGAAATACCGAAGGACCTGCCGCCACCATTGGTTCCAACTAAAGTAAGTCACAGGACCACCAAAGACATATTCCTTACTTCCTATCTAGACGATGTAGCTCCCGCTTACACCAATTCACGTACCAACGTACCGCCTACTGACGGTGACGGTGGTGGCAACCCACTCCCAGACAATGCCCAGCCCGTACCGCAACAAAGTTCACCCGTCCGACAATCTGTACCACCTGTTCCTCCACCACTTCCTACACCTAAGATTAATACACTGAATCCGTTCGGGCCTGATCCTGGTAAAAGACAAGTTCAGTTACACACACAGACTCCACAGACAAGTCATGCTCAAGCCTCCGCCTCAGGAGGTGCGACAGGAGGTCACCAGACCCCGCCACCAACACACAGATTAAACCTTAGGGACATATTAAAGCAACATACACCCCGAACACCAAGTTACGACATGCTTAAAGAACCCCTTCCAATTTGCAGATACGATCCAGTACCCGGTAAAGACGATAGAATGTTGTTAGCATCTCTACGCTTACGAAAAGTTACAGATTACTTAGTGTTATTCCCAGGAATGACTGAACACCTAGATAGAATATATCATTTTATCCAGACTGGGGAAGATCCTGAAAGTATTAAAGAGGCCCTGGCTCACCAGAAAGCTGACACTCAAGGTTGTATATTACGCTTCTTCATAAATTGTTTAATAAGAGAACGAGACAGGCCTGGAGTAGACAAGGACGAGATGGACGCACTAAACAAGTGGGGTCAGAATATAGCCGATGGAAAACATGATAAACAGAGTTGTATAGCAAGTATGTATAAAAAAATCAGAAAAGCAGTAATAGAAATACACGAAAAGGAACAAGAAAAGGAAAGAGATAGCGACAGGAATAACTCCTCCGAGGAGGACGAACCAGAGGAACAAGACGCGGCTAAAGAAATGATAGCATATGTAGGTAAGGGAAATTACCTAAAGAAAGGCATTCGTCCAGAAAGCAAGAGAGTTTTTCTCTCTGGCATCTCAAAAACGAGTTCTCCTGAATATCTGTTTCAGGTTACCGATAAAATTCTTCAAGAACGAATGGGGTACCATGTACTCAATTCTATGGATGAACAAGAACTAGCCCGGTCAGCAGTACTATGGGCTGACAATTCTAGCACATATAATGATGATACAGTAGCACAGACATTTTTGAACCTTTCCCCAGACGAGCAGAAATTAGCTGGTATGTACATGATTCAGCATCTCATCACGTTATACAGACATCAACATTCTGATCCAGGTCCTTTACCTGATACATTAGAAGCACTACTTATGAATAGATGGAGAGGCCTAAGTACCAGGTTAATTCAAATAATTCTAGAACAACGGCACAGATATAACGTTTTCTTAGGCCCACAATATGTTCCAGCTCCGCCCCCAGAAAGAAAAATGTTTCATTTTGACAGGCAGAATCCTTTACGGGAAGTACACCCAGTTATGAATAATGATAATACCCTACGACGTGTATTTGTGTACACACCTTTAACAAAGCTGGAATTGTTAGAAATGAAGAAACTAGTACCCTGTCACGATAAAGATCCTGCAGGTTTTCACCGAGAACTTAAGGACATGTTACTCATGGGAGATTACACGTATACGGATATTATGAAACTGTTAAAAGTACTGTTGCCCACGGGCATTTACGAGAAACTCAAGGAAAAGGAATGGGAGGTGGGAGATAAAAAGATTATTTGGACTGAAATAGAAGACGAGGAAAAAGGTCGTACTCCAGGGCTAGGCCTTGGGGACAAAGCTAAAGCATTACCAGGTTTAATAGTACAGGTTTTGCCAAGATTACTGACAACTAAAAAGGAAGACTGGGACGCGATCTCAGCCTGTAAACAGAAACACGATGAAGATACTAGTGACTTCTATTCCAGATTCGAGAAATGTTTCATTATAAATAGCGGCCTGAAACCAGGTAGCGAGTCATACCCGCACCTTTTTGTAACGAAACTAGTCGAGAATTCCCTGACACAAGTTAAGAACCGTGTATATAAAGTCGAAAGTACATGGCAAGCCAATACGCCATCCCAGATGTTACAAATGTTACAATACCACCAGAACAGAATTAGAGAAGAACAAGATCACGAACAGAGACGTATGAAAGACACGAAAATGAAAATGTTGGTGGCCCAGTCGGTTTCAGCTGACGGTCAGAAAAAGGGTGTGACCCAGACAAGTAATTCAGCAGCTCCTGTTAAAGGGACATGCAACTATTGCAAACAACCAGGTCACTACGTAAACGAATGTCCAGTCCTGAAACACAATATATCAACAGGTAAAACTAAAGAAAGACCACGTCAGCCTAGACAAGACCAGGTCCAGCCACAGACTTCACAGAATATACAGCCTATGCATGCTCCACCACATACAGTACAGACCGTAGCGGTATCACAGCCACAGCCCATTGCCGCGACGCAGCAAGTTTCACAACAGATGTACCAGTATGCCCAATCTGATTATCCCGATTATCAGCGATACACATGAAACAGCCTAGAGAGGGAGGTTGGCTTGCCTCTTATTGAGATTCCTGTAGATCAAGAGGGTCCTTATGTACATAGTCAAGTATTGGGAAAAGACAGAAAGTTTTTAATTGACACAGGGGCAAGCCGCACAACGATCAGTCATGATGAGGTTCCAGGGGCACCCCTCTCAGGCTCACAGAATGTTTCCCTTGGTTTTTCAGGACAACCTATTGTAAATGAAGTATTGCAACCTGTCCCCCTAGCAGTAGGTCCATTATCACGTGTTACAGATCTGTTACTCACGAAGTCATGTCCAGAAAACTTGCTAGGTATCAAGACACTGAAGGCTCTAGGAGCAGTGATATGTTGTTCTCCGGAAGGAGTTAGACTTTTTCTACGTGACTTTAAGGGTCACTATGTATTACGAGAGTTTGATGTCAGATTGAAAAATGTACCGAAACACCTGTGGGCACAGGCCCAACCGATGTAGGTCGTATGCATATTACACCATACGGTGCTACACTCAAACAAGGAGTTGTTTTACCCCGAATCAGACAATACAAGTTACCACCTGATGCTGTAGTGGCTTTACTGGAAATCATTGAAGAGCTCATTGCCCAAGGAGTGGTCGTAGAAACCGGCTCCAATATCTGTAATTCCCCTATCATTCCGATTCTTAAACGTACTGATCCCAATGCACCGCCAGTATATCGGCTGGTGATTGATTTGCGAGAACTGAATAAATGCATTGTACCACAGTATCCTGTGGTTCCCGACATCTCATCATTATTGATTGCTATTGATTCAGAAGCGACGTTCTTTACTGTAATTGACCTCAAGAACGCCTTCTTCAGTGTACCCATTGATCCAGAGAGCCAATATCTCTTCGGATTTAGTTTAAATGGCCGAAGCTTCAAATTTTCACGCGCACCTCAAGGATTCACAGAAAGCCCCAGCATCTATAGTCAAGCACTGAAAAGACAACTTGACTGTATCCAAATGCCAGTTAACACTGCCTTACTCCAGTACGTCGATGATCTGCTGATCACCGCACGAAGTGAACCTGAATGTGAACAAGCATCACTGACAGTTTTACATTTTCTGGCCGACAAGGAACACAAGGTGTCTCCTTCGAAGCTGCAATTCTGTGTTCAGCAAGTGGTGTACCTCGGGCACTTGCTGTCCATGTGGGGAAGACAGCTCACACCTGATCGAGTTCAGTTAATTGCACAGTTACCAAAACCCAAGACACAAAAGGAAGTGCGGGCTTTTATAGGCCTCACCTCGTACTGCAGACAATGGATTCCGCAGTATGCATTTCTAGCTAAACCACTGATACAGTTGACAACACAGGAGGCAGCAACTTCGACTGTCCTCCCTTGGACTCAGGAACATACACAGGCTTTTGAGGAATTAAAGAAAGCTTTATGCCAAGCACCGGTTCTAGCGACACCATGTTACAGCAAACCTTTTACACTTTTTGTTACAGAACGTGATGGTACAGCGTTGTCTGTCCTCACCCAAGATCAAGCAGGTTCACATAAGCCTTGCGCTTATTTTTCAAGTACATTAGATCCAGTGGCCCAGGCTCTGCCTGCGTGCTTAAAATCAGTTGCAGCAACAGCCCTAGCAATCAGACAAAGCGACTCAATAGTATTAGGACATCCACTGACAGTACAAGTTCCACATTCTGTAGAAGTCCTTCTAAACCGAACACAGACTCAACACCTGACTATAGCACGACTGACAGGTTATGAACTGACACTATTCCAGCCACACATAGAAATCAGACGCTGTAACATTCTAAATCCTGCAACATTGTTACCCTCGATTATGACAGATTCAGCCCCGCATGATTGTATAGAGATCATTAATGCAGTAACAAAGCCCAGACGAGACTTAACAGATGTTGCACTGACCAATCCAGACCTGACACTTTACGTGGACGGTTCATGTATGAGAACAAGCACAGGAGAATTAGTGGCCGCATATGCAGTGACCACTGAAACTGAAGTCAAAGAAACACACCGTATTGATACACTGTCCGCTCAAGCAGCAGAGCTTATCGCTCTGACCCGAGCCTGTATATTAGCCAAGAACAGAAATGTTAACATATACACAGATTCACGTTATGCTTTCGGAGTCGTACACGACTTCGGAGTGTTATGGCAAGAACGAGGTTTCTTGACCTCTCACGGTGCCAAGATCCAACACGGTCCCCTCATTCAAGCACTGTTAGAAGCAATACATCTGCCTTCAGGCATATCCATCATGAAGTGTAAAGCACATACTAAAGTTACAGACTCTATCTCCCAGGGTAACGACCTGGCAGACCAAACAGCAAAACATACCGCATTGACTCACACCCAGACAACTGATGTGACAAAGACAATAGTACCGACACATTGTATGACAGTTAGGGATCCCACACTAGATGTAATTGATATTCAGACACATGCTACTCCAGACGAAATCAAGAAATGGACTGAACTAGGAGGGATCCAGACAGATCAGGGATGGGTGACAAAGGGGAAAGCCACATGGTTCCTCCCCGACTCTATGGTTCAAGTCATAATAAATACAGCACATAGTCCAGCCCACCTGGGAGAAAAAGCTATGTTAGACAGTTTACAGAATCTCTGGTTCAACAAACATTTACGAGCAGCAGCAAAACAGAAAGTGCGTACTTGCATGATCTGTTGTCAGTTCAATCCAGGTAAAAGCGTCCCTGTAGAGCAAGGTGGATTTCATCCTCCCGATCACCCTTTTGAAGTCCTCCAGATGGATTATATCCAGATGGAACGTTGTCGAGGATTCAAGTACGTCCTCGTAGTTGTTTGTGCACTTTCCCGTTGGACCGAAGCATATCCAGTCTCAGATTACACTGCCCCGACCACTGCCAAGCAGCTGGTTCGAGAATTCTTCCCACGGTACGGCTTGCCTCGTATCGTGTACTCAGATAACGGACAGCCATTCTCATCCGAGCTCATGAAGCAGGTTTCACTCCTGCTAGGATATCAGTGGAAATTTCATTGTGTCCGACATCCCGAGGCAGCTGGCCTTGTAGAGAGGCACAATCAGACACTGAAAACCCGTCTTGCAAAAACATGTAAAGAGAAAGGGGTCGACTGGATAGTCGCCCTGCCAGTTGCACTATTCTATATGAGAATGGTCCCACATTCGAGATCAGGACTGTCCCCGTATGAGGTGGTCTTTGGCCGGCCACCAAATATGTGGGGGACGCCCATGCCTAAGAAAATAACAGATGTTGACTGCAATATGCTGACAGATTACCTTGCCTCCTTGATGTCTGCACTCCAATCATGTCGTTCACAGGTTGCCGCAGCTTTTCCCGACAATACTGATGTGAAGCCACACGATGTCCGTCCTGGAGACACTGTCCTGATACGCAATTTCGACAGGAGGAGTCCGCTGGAGCCCCGTTGGCAGGAGCCGAAGCTCGTCCTTCTGACCACGAGGACTGCAATCAAGGTCGAGGGCCGCAAGGGGTGGATCCATACGAGTCATATTAAAAAATGTAATGAACTATTGCCAGAGACTGACTCTTCCACCCCCTCAAAGGACTGCCCAGATTCTAGTGACTCTAAACTCCCCATGGTAGAGAAAACTCCGCAAGAAGAGTATAAATTAAAATTGCGGTCTAGCAAGTCAGACAGTTTAATTGTTTAAGTCCTCCCCTAGGTGAATCGGTTAAATAGTTTCTGACATGTATCCCCTAGACCCCAATAGAGAGAGAGATAGAGAGAAACAGATCAAGAAGCAACGATATTGCAAATCTCTCAAAAGTTACTGTATTGTTACCTTATGGATTATGTTTTCTTTAAGTCTTACGATTATTGTCACAAGTATAATTTTGCATATCTATTTTCCTATTGCTACACGTGCACATTCTTCTTCTAATAACACTGCCGAGCATTCTTTCAGCGAGTTACCCCCTCACGAGTTGTCTTACCGACTTGCGCTGCGCAACAATACATTCATTAGTATGTTACATCACTCTCATCAGACCAGCAACGCTACAAATTGTTGGATATGTGGCTGACTCCCTCCCTACCAGAAATACAGGGGAGTTCTGCCCCTCTTCCCGTACCCGTTCACACACAATGGTTCATGTGGCGCCTGGTTTAGTTTGATTAATTCCTTAGATTCAAATTCTGTAGTTTATCAGGGTAACTGGGTATGGGGAAACCTGAATACAGTTTTGCATAGAATATGTTATCCTGACAAAGAGGGACTTCCCAAAAGGACAGGGACTGATCTAGAAAATGAAGTATATGGACTAGGAAAGTTTACACTTAATCTCATGATTCTGAATGTTGAATCCGAAACCGAGCCAGACTTGCCCACTATGTCAGTACTACCAGTCAAAGGTGAATTATGTGTCAGAAAGAATGGTTCCGTACACCTGGGTCATAGTAAATGTACTACTGTGGTCGAATTCAGTGATAAGGGCAAGTCCACATTCAAAGCTACACGTCATTCCTATTTCATTTGTGGTCAGACAGCATATATACGTTTGCCTCTAGATTGGGATGGGACCTGTTACATTGGATTCTTACTGCCACCTGTTTTCCTAGCTCCAGCTGATTATCATAGAAATTCCCGTCTAGTTCACAGACCAAAAAGAGATCTCCCGATTGTCGACTATACTGAGACAGCATGGGAACAGTACACGGATTTCAATAAAGGTTTCTTTCCCTACTTAGGAGCTATCTTTAATAGTAAGTCTATCCGTCACTTGACCAGAACTCTTGAAGCAGTAGTAAAAGAGACTACTTCCGCCCTAGGTAACTTGACTGAGGAACAGTCTGCTATGAGACTTGTCGTTCTTCAAAATCGTCTTGTTATTGACGTCATACTAGCCGATCGAGGAGGAGCCTGTAAGGTCCTCGGGTCAGCTTGCTGTGTTTTCATCCCAGATAATGCTCCGTCTGTATATAAGGCTATTACCCGTCTCCATAAGATAGCTAGTCAGATACATCAGAATCCAGGCACTTGGACTTGGTCCGGTTGGCTCTGGACTACTATTTCAGCTTGGGGATGGAAAATACTGTCACTCCTTGGAACAATACTACTTATAGTATTCAGTTGCTGTCTATGTTTACAATGTGGGCCAGCGATTTGCGGCTTGTGCGCCACATCCTGCACTCCCCATTCAAGTCAACGTTCTAAATCCCATATGAAAAAGGATGAGCAGATGATGCTAACTACACAAATAAATGGATTAATGAAGATTGATATATCATGAAGGGTCCGTAGGGAACAAGGAGGGAATGAGGAAATATACATTTTATGGTCAAGAAATGTTCCCTAACGTGTACCCCACCGTCTCCATGTACGAGCTTAAAGTGCATGTAACTTCCCTCCTGTGTCAGCTATGAAGACGCAAATACATTTGCGTTCAACGTTAACATGTCCTCTTTCAGATCCACCCTGAATGGGTCGGATATTTCGTTCCTAAGTATGCCTTGCCACCGTCTTTGTATGGTGCACTTTCACGTATTTCTGGCTCTGTGTGAGCTAGGCCCTGTTTTCTGTCATCGAGCCTCTTTTCAAGGTCATTTCTGCCTCCTGTAACTGCAACGTGGGATGCCCCCCCCGTGAACTCTGTCCTACTCCCTGCGAGGCGAGCGGAGCCTGGCTCGGCCTGCTTGCCTGCCAAAGACAGTATTTTACCTTCACGCTATCAGCATAGCCAAGCTCAGCCTCCCGAAAACACATTCCAGTCCAGCAGAATAGATAAACAACCTCTTAGCTGCAGAGTAAAGGGCCCGGCCTTTCTGTCTCCATGCAAGTAATTCATAGCTCCCGTTACCATGGTAGGCCCATGGCCCCCTCGCTTTACACTCAGACACGTAGGCACAAATGCACGCCTTCACAGTCAGTATAGGATAGCCTCTGCCCAAGAGACCTTTCCTTCTAGATAATATGGTTCCCAAACATCAGATATCAGATATGATATAGGAACGAGTTGATCTGACATGCCAGACTTCTGTCTCTTTCCTCTAGTGTAAATGTCAAGTACCCTGCACCCTCCAGCTTCACGTCAGTCACACGTCATGCAGCTGCGCGCGCATCCAGACCTCAGATTCCCGCTGACATTGCAAGATTCTGCTATGTGCCCACCCACTTGTGACACCTTTTGTGACGTTTCTAGCACACACCTCTGTGCACGCCCTAGTTCACGCCTTCTGATTACGTATTGCTAACACGTGTGTGTCCTTATCTTGTTTCTCTCAGCTGTTACGCCTTCTGCATTGGTTTTCATTATGTGCATTAAGTATAAAAGTTATGTATTGTCAATAAAGTATGCTCTATCCCTTCCTGAACCCCAGTGGTGTCAGGAATCCGATATCCGGTTCTAGAACCATTCCTTTTTAAGGAATAAAACCCCTAAGAACTCTAACACCACGGACTCTGCGTCTTTCTTTCCGATTGAGTTATTTTATAAGTACTTACCTGCATAGAAATTAGGACGGTAATTAAATATTTACCACACTCCATGGCATTCTTTTCTAATAAAGGAGAGGAAACACATGCCACCCTCTCTGAGCAATAATGGCCCCAGGGCCAAAATATTTGTGAAGGGGAGGGAAGTCAGCAGGCCACCTCCCTGAGGCACAAGGGGCCCTGGGGACCCCATGACCGGGGCCTTTACAGGGACAGGGCTCAAGGTCCCATCCTGAGCCAATACTGGCCCTAGGGATTAACCCTGGGCCATCTTTTTTTATAAAGGGAAAAGGGTGCAGCCCCCCTCTCCAAGCCCATAGTGGTCCAGCAAACCCCATCCCGGCACCTACTCAACAGTATGTTGGGTGTTACGGGGGAGCTGTAGGGCCCCCGAAGCCCTAGCTGCCTGCCCGCATGCACCCATCCTGGGTGCTACAGGAGCCAACATTGCTCCTGCCCGGCGGGAGCACCCATTTTAATTTGCTCCCGCCGGAGGAGAATGTCAGTTTCCCTGCCAGCAAGAGCACAGGCAGAGAAACACAAGGCCCCTACCACCCAGCTGGAGCATTTTTAAAGCTCTGAACCAAGTGAGAGCAGAGATGCTTTTCCTGCCCACAGTCCTGTAAGCAGGGAAGGCATGCCAGCTTAAACCTGGCAGGAGCTTTAAAAATGCTTCCGCCGTGTGGGAGCAGCCTTTTCTTGGCCCTGCCGGCGCTATTGTGGGCAGGGAAACTATTGCGATCCTGGGGTGGTGTCCCAGCGACACAGTGATCAAGCTCGCCCCAGGGATGGGGTCCTCTGAGCTTTTACAGGCTCAGGAAGAGGGCTATGCACCCTGTGCCCTTCAATTTAAGATTGCCCAGGGGGATGGAGTCCCTGGGGCCTTTAGTGGTACAGCAAAGGGGGCTGCGTGTCTTCCACCCCTTAAAAAAAAATAAAGGGCCAGGAGATGGGGTCTTTGGGCCCCAAAGTGGGTCTGGGGATGGGCTGTGTGCCCTCATCTTCTTAAAAAAGACACCCTGGGTTTGGCTTTCTGCATGGTAATAATTATTACTTTATGCTAAAAAAACCCTAGCGATTAGCAAAAAAGAAAAAACAAAGGTTAAAGTAATGAATGGTACAGTTAGCTGAACATTTCAGTGACAACATAACGTTTTAAACGTACAAAAACACTGCAATTCACCAGTTACAGTTATCTGAACTGCTATAAATCTTACCCTAAGGTAACTATAACTTTCGCCCTTGCCATGCACTGCTAATTACCCCACATATTACATATGACGAGTAGTATGACATAATTGACAATATCACTGCAACATCTGCAATGAAATTATTGATGTGAAAACTGTGCATGGCGGGGGCGCGAGTTATAGTTACCTTAGGGCACAAGTTTTAGTTACTTGAGATAACTAGTGAATTTCAGTGGTTTTGTATGTTCAAAACATTATGTTGTCACTGAAATTTTCAGCTAACAATAACGTTAATGACATTTTTACCTAAGTATAATGTTAACTAACCTTTGTTTTTAGTTAACATTTCAATTGTTTTGTATTTTTAAAACGTTATGTTGTCACTGACATTTTCAGCTAACTATAACAAACTGAAATTTTCACTTAAGTATAATGTTAACATTATACTTAGGAGATAATTTCAGTAACGTTATAGTTAGCTGAAAATGTCTGTGACAACATAACGTTTTAAACATACAAAACAACGGAAATTCAGAAGATGAAATCTAATAACTGATAATTGAACTTTTAGCAGCCAATAATTGTGAATAATTGTACTTTGGATTATTTCTCTAAATAACCCAGAATGATGAACCAGACTGATGGATGAGAAATGATGGATGGCAGGCGGTTGAGGTATGATGGACGAAGGATGACGGGTGAGAGATGATGGATAATGAGTAAGAATGATAAATGAGGAGTGATAGGTCATGATGAGGGTGAAGAATAAGAGAAGAGAGATAAGGAACGATGGGTGAGGAATGACCTGATAGATGAGGGTTGAGAGTTGAAGGCTGAGGATTGATGAATAAGAGCTGGGTGACCTGAGATGAGAAATAATGGCTAAAAAAGTGAGGCGTGAGGGATGAGAAATGCGGAGAAAGGAATGATCACTGAGGAATGAGGATGTGCTAAAATGGGTGCTGTGCCCCACTAACCATTATGGTTCTAGTACCCATAGTTATGGCCAATAGAAACCAGTGTTTCCCCTAAGCATGGGTGGATTTTGCGGATTTGCGATCCGCGAATTTGCGGATTTGCGGATTTGCAATCCGCAAAAATCCGCGGATTTTTTTTGTGTGTTTGCACGAGTTTCTGCCAGTTTGCGAGGGTTTTTGTACAATTTCGCAAACGCGAACTTACCTGTCGGGTCACAAGTTTTGCGAACTTGTTGTTTGTACATGTCCAGCCTGTTTGCGACCCTCTTCTTCATCACTGCCACCCTCTGTCACCACTGCCACTCTCTGGTTCACCCATGCCACCCTCTGGCTCACCCATGCCACCCTTTGTTTCATCACAGCACCCTCTGGTTGGTTGACCAGTGTACATTATTGTGGCAAAGCAACGCACACCTTCCCTGCCTCAAGTGACCTGAATTAATTTGGGGCTGATTAATGTGTCACAGAATATTTTTTTAGCTGGCACCTGCTTCCTTAGTGCTTCCTGATTAATGATGTGCTTGAACCTTTGCACCTGCTAAGTGCTTTAAGTTTTGCTAAATTAGTTACAACACCTGCCCTGCCCCAACTGACATTAATGAATTAGGGGCTGATTAATGTGTCACTGAATTTGAACTTCCAGCCTGGCACCTGCTTGTCTCCCTTAGCTGTAATTCAGGACCTTTGTGGCATACGTGTAACTATTCTGAGGGTCAGAGCAGGGTCACACAATAGTTGCAAGTAGGCAACTGAACTCTGGAGGGGCCCCTCAGGAAGCACTACAGGAAATGGTTACTAATGATGAGCTTGAACTTTTGAACCTGGTAAGTAGTTTCAGTTTTGCAAAAATCGTTTTTCTGCAATTTAGCGCTTATTCGCGGGGCGCGAATAAGCGCGAAATTGAACTGGGAAGCCGCGAACTCGCGCGAATAGTGCGAGCAAGCAATAAAATCCGCCGCTCGCGGATTTGCGGATTTTCTGTAAATTCGCGGGAGTTCGCGGATTGCGGATTTACCGAAAATCCGCAAAATCCGCGAACGGAACGGATTTTTCGCCCATGCTTAGTTTCCACTGAAACAGATAGATACCCTTTAAAACAAGTGGGGTCTTGAGAAAGTATCTGACAAAGGTACTGTGTAGGGGAGGCAGTGGACATTGAGATTTGGGGCTAAAGGAGATCATGGGGACACCAAGGAGAGACTTGGATGGCCTAGGAAAGCATGCAGCAATGAGCTGCAGGCACCATAGTGGTAGGAGAGGAAGGAGCCGGGGAGCGTATTAGCATAGCTGCCGATGGGCCGTGTCCCAGCTTTTTAGCCGACTGTCCGTTAAAGGATGAAATATTTGGACCAATAAATGTAAAATAAAAAAATGCAAATACTAATGTTAAAAGCAAAACTACAAGTCCCATAATGCCACATACTGCCTGCTAAGAAGCTATGACTGTCTGAACCTGTCCCACCTTACATTCAGTCATTTGAAAGCGATGTTCCAAAGCTCTCATGTTTCTCTGGTCGTTTCATAAGCACCTCAGGTTTTTATTGCAATTCGGGTATAATGAGATTTTAAGGATTACATGTTCCAGAATACAAAGGAGAAACCTGGTCTGGCTAAACTACTCAGGCATGGAATGGGGTTCTGACAGTCAGCAGCTACTGAGTTATGATACAAGAGGTCCAGGGAGATCTACAATGTTTAAAGACTGTCAATGGTATAGAATAATTGAGAAAAATAAGCTTTCTTTCGGGGGGGGGGGGGGGCTCAATTATATTTATTATACGGGAGGGGGGGGCGACATTAAAAAGTTTGAAGAGCCCTACTCTAATGATAGTGACTGCAGACAGTCAGGCATCTCAGACACACTGCGATGCAGCGATCACACTGGATAAACTCCCTGTCAAGGCAGGTCTAGATCTTTTAAAGAGAACAAGGGCTGATTCAGAGGGTGTTAGAGAGTGGCATCCCAAAAATGTGCTCAACAGTTCACGGCCCTCTTAAATGAACAGCTCCTGTTCTGAAACGTGATAGTAGAAAGCTGGGCACCCTACACGGGTGTAGTTAGGAACTTCACCCAATCCCGAATCCAGGCCATGATTGTTTTGATTGAGTTTTGGTGCTTAGTTCTGATTTTATAATTAGCGAATGACAGCAGCGGCAGGTTCCCACAGCGCAAAGGGAAATAAACTGGACCTTGTGAGCGACTCACTTATGAAATATGGGAACTTGAGAGCGCTGACGTGAGCCCTAAAATGAAATCTCTGGCCTTCCTTCCACGTTGTCCGCGTTTGGGGCTGAGGCTGGGAGGCGACGCTGCCGTGAGGCGTGGCTCGCGCACTTAGAGTGAAAGGGGGTAATGAGGGCAGACAGACACCAGTGATGCTTGGAGCACCGAGGCCGTGAGGAGAGGCCGGCAGACCGGGGAGCACTGAAGCCGGCGGGGCGGGCACGGGAAGGCGCTGCTCCAGCTCTCACATGACTCGGGGAGGGCCTCGCTCCGGTCCCGCCCCAGGACAGACTCCCGAGAAGCCGAGTTCGGAGCGGCACGTACCGAGGAAAGGACTGAGGAAAGGAAACATTCTTCTGGAGCCGGAAGAACTGTAAGTAACCCCCTCTCCCGCCTCCCACCTCCTTTGAATCCGTGCCTCCTACCAGATACCCAACCCGCGGGCACGGAGACTCTCTCCCTTTCCTCTGGCTGCAAACTTACTGTTTGCCTGTGCCTGAAATTAAGCGACCTCCGCCCTCGGTCTCCGGGGTATTTGGGACCTTTGAGCTCTCCACGGGGTTGCAGACCACCGCCCTCTGTCCCCTCTCATCATTTGGGGGCGCGGCACCCAATGTTGGCAGCTCTGTTGTATTTCAGGGGCTCTGGACCGATTTTGGCTGGGTCAGGTGTGATCACTGTTTATTCCTGTCTCTCCCTCCCTGGAGCTCCGGGGTCGCCAACGGTAGCTCTGCAAGATTCCCAGACACAACTTGCACCTATGGCATGTCCCAGGTCCACGAGTGACAAGTTCGTCCAGCCCAGGTTTTGCTTTTCATGGTGGGACTTGCAGTACACTTTACCTTATTTTGGGATCGGTGCGCCCAAGTCCAAGGATGCGAAGCCAGCCCCGTCTCATGGATGAGCTGCTCACGCATGAACCTGGGAAACCGGAGACCTCCGGCAGCTGGCACGTCACCCCATGCCCTACAGCCCTGCCGTCTAGCTAAGACCTCCCTAGTGCTGGGGCTTTTATCCTAAAGTCACACAGTGGACAGTCCCACGCTTGACTCCCAAAGTTCAACATGCTGGTGGCGGTGTTATTCTTTAGTCAGTGACCCCGAGGCCTTCCAGCAGTGTCTGCGCTATATACAATGAATAACTAAATTAAGAAGTCAGGGCAGACCACTGTAGCCACTGATGCGCAAACTGCAGTTACATTTGTATAGCGCATGGAACTTCTGAGTAGGCACTTGGGACCAATGTACCTCCATCCTCTGCTATAACCACCCCTCATGTCAGGGGATGTAACATTCCCTTCATTTAATGCTGTGGACCTCTGTCCCCATTTCTCTGGAATACTGTGCCCCTCCACTTCTCCCTAGTGCTCTAAGACCTCCCTCCAAGGGCTTTTAATGTGATGAAAAAAGTGAAGGGTCTTTAAAAAGGGCATGGCCAGTGTAATTAAAGGCATGGCCAATGTAATTAAAGGCATGGCTTTATAAATAAACTAAATTTCTGTGATTTCCATAGTGTGTCACCGACCCGTACGTTGGTGTCTCTCTGAGCTTTCAGTTATTGCATCCAGGTATGTAACACACACACACCAACTGGCAAACACCTAAAACCTGCCGGGACTATTGGCTGTTGTCTCCGAGTGCTTTGTAGAGAGGCCATGGTTTAGAGGACCGTTTATTCTGAGCATCGGTTTGACCCACTGACAGGCACTGTCAGAAACTCTCAATGCCTTCAGCCTCGGCTCCGGAGGTCTCAATGTAGGTGACTCGGTTCAGTATGCACTATACAAGATTAATATGATACACAGGAAAAAGTACAAAAACACATCACCCTGGGAATAGCCAGCACTCTTATGGAGTGCAACATTAAGTAAAATATCTGAAATATATACTGGAACTAAATCACTGACATGGATTACGTAACATGTTTTTATATTAGTTGTACAAAAATTGTCAGTGATTTTACCAGTAAAGTTAAGGACATGAATATAAGGACCCTGTTCAAAGCCCAATTTAAATTACTTCTGGGTCTGAGACCAGTCACATGTAAAGCACTGCCAATAAGAGGATCTCACCCCCCCCCCCCCATTGCTCTACATAGGAATTCCAAGGACCATCCTCTTTGGTAAGCCCCGCGCCCCGCTCTTGCAATCTCTGGGACTCCATAACTTCTCGGAAGCTTCCCTGCTTCTAGGCACTTTTTCTGAGACACTAAAATCACAGACCCCTTAGTTCCTATTCCCACTTCATTTAGTCTGCCCCATCACTTCTCCTAGAATCTGGAAACTCTGCCCTGCTGGTTTGGGGAGCTCTGGGTCATCGCTGCCTCCCTCCTCCCCCTGGAGCTCCCAGCCTAACCCACACTTAGCACATTTTAATTCCTTAAGTGCCCCTCTAGGGGTCTGCCTCTGGCCTCTTGCACAGAAAAGTCCAAGACTCACACACACTCTGCTTGAAAGTGACTCCTCAGTTGCTCTGATGCAGCAGTCCTCTTTGAGAGGTAGAAACGCCCATGAAGCCGCTGTAGCCTTTAGCTCTAGAACCGGTCACCCCACCTACTAGAGCCCTAAGACTGAGCTGGTTCTAGACACTGCCACTGTGACTGATATTTTTTTCTGGATTTCCTGTGCTGCTGCTTCTGATAGTTTTCTGCCTTCTACAGGGTCCTCCTCGAAGCTTTTGCTGCATGGTCCACCAGCTGTTCGTTGATGCTTTAGATACAGATCTGTGATGATGACCCGGATGCTGACTCATCGTTGATTGGCTCTCCCAGCTACTCTTTGTTGCCATGTCCTAGATGGTGGTCCCCTGGATGTTTGTTGATCTGGGAGCAGGTCTCTTGCTTTATTGATGCCCTGGACAGGGTTTCTTCCTGGTTCTTTGTTGATGACCCAGATGTGGATTCCCCAGTTATTTGATGACCCAGAGGGAGAATCCCCCAGCTGTTTGTTGATGACTTTGCCGAAGTGATCCCTCATATCCTGACCTATCTTTGACTTCCACAATGGTCCTGCTGCCCAGCACCACTGCAGTCCCTCCCCCTGAGATCTACCTGTCGGAGCAGGTGATAGTGCTGCTCTCTTGCGCCTTGTCCTTGGTTGGCTGCATCCTCATCATCTGCACCCATGCCCTGTGGCCTGAGCTGCGTAGTCGGCCCCGTGAGCTGCTCCTCTACCTCTCTGTGGCCGACCTGTTGTCTGCCGTTGCATACGCCTATGGCGTGCTGCGCAACTTTGAATCCACCACATGGGACTGTGTGGTGCAGGGCGCTCTGTCCACCTTCGCCAACACCAGCTCCTTCTTCTGGACTGTGGCCGTGGCCGTGTACCTGTACATCACCATCGTCCGAGCCAAGCCCAGCCTAGCTGATAGTCTGCTCTGCACCTTCCACGCAGTCAGGTGAGCAGGGGATACATGGAAGCAGATGTTTGGGTGGTGGAGGAGGGGAGATAGTGTGGAAAGTTACTCACCTTCCAATCTCAAATTCTTAGGTTCTGATCACTTGGATACTGGAAAGGAGGTTTCCCTCTCTTCACGCAAGACCCTGCTTGCTGCATAGTGCTAAAGTGCTTGTTTAAAACCCTGTGGATCACTGACTTCAACCCCCACCCTTGTATTGTCTGGTTACAACTAGAGCACCACAGTTATCTTTTATTTTCTCTGACATTTCCATCTGTATGTATGCATATTTATTTTCTATCTTCCAATTTAATTAACTGATGAACGTGCAGCCACTTTTTGATGTCTCCGACGTTTTAGTGCACTTAGTACCTGTGTACAAAAAAAATACTCTTGCCTGAGATGACCAGCGTTGTAGTCCCTCCACGTGTCCGTCTGCCACTACTTTAACTTCATTAAGAAAATACACATATATTTTAACTCCGTTTTTCTGTCCATGCCACGGTTATTAAACTGGCCACATGGAGAGACTCTAAAAAGATGCAGTGTTCATATTTTTCTGTTAAATGCCGAAGGCAAAAGAATTCCATTAGCCAGTACTTTGAGGTCACGCCCTCTGACTAGAAGGAGGGTTTGTTTTACGTCTGTAATTATGTGTAAAATTCTGGGAAAAGGGGGAACACATTTACAACACAAACTGTAGATGCGCAGTCGAAGATGTGCATAAAGGAGGAAAGACACCTGCAGATGGGCACATCTGTAATAGCTAGGGTCTGCTCCCAGGGCACAAGTCTTAAAAAAAGAAGTGGGGGGGACTAACCTAGTTAATCAGAAGGCAAGTGGCAGCATAGCGCGTGACATCACAGCCCGTGACATTGCGGCACGTGACATCACAGGAGGTGGCATCACAGGAAGTGCCATCACAAGAAGGGACATCAGATCTTAAACCCTCACATATATGTTTAGCAGGTGTATCATTAGTACATTTGAGCACATTTCGAGTATACTTGCAAACCCTCCTGATTAGGCAGAAGATTCACACTTCTGTATGCTACATATAAAACGATGTTGCCTTTTGTCAACGTAAAGCTTCCTCTAGCCATAGTGCTTTAAAAGAAAAAAAAAAGTGATATTGAAATCATTACAGCGCCTCCTCAGGGGTGGTAAGCGCTATATAATTGCTATTTCTTTTGTGCAAATTCCGGGAAAGATCAACACCTGACATTCTTACTGTGTATGCATATCTCATAAACCGATGCAAAAACAACAATTGATGTACGGAATGTTGCACAATGGCAAAACATTCACCCCCGTCACAGATCTGGGTTTAATCCATTGTTATTTTGCTCACCACGCTACCCCAGTTCCGACATGGCCATATGCAAATCAGTCTGACCCTGTGCCTCATGGGAACAGTCCAGCTCGAACGGCCACGCCATGTCTTTTCTGGACCGGAATCAAGCATCCTAGGACCAGTTTCTGGCTATCAGCCGTCATCTGCCAGGATAGCTTGATTCCAGTGGCATGGAGAGCACGGGACTCACGTCTGAGCATACCCGTCCCACTCGGTGTGACAAATGCAAAAACAACAATTGATGGACGGAATGTTGCACAATGGCAAAACATTCACCCCCAGTCACAGATCTGTGTTTAATCCATTGTTATTTTGCTCACCACACCACCCCAGTTCCGACATGGCCATACGCAAATCAGTCTGACCCTGTGCCTCATGGGAACAGTCCAGCCCGAACTACCAAGCCATGTCTTTCCTGGACCAGAATCAAGCATCCTAAGACCGGTTTCTAGCTATCAGCCGTCATCTGCCAGGATAGCTTGATTCCAGTGGCTGTAATGATTTGCATATGGCCATTTCTGAACTGGGGCAGCGGAGTAAGCTAAAGAATGGTGATGGATTAAACCCAGATCAGTTGACTGGGGGTGAGTGTTTGATATGCTCAAACGCTCCGTCCATCATCCCCTTTTGTATCGCTTTGTTCACCCTAAGTTGGCAGGGTATGCTCAGACGGGAGTCCCTTGCTCACTTTGCCACTGGGTTCAAGCTAGCCTGGCTGATGAGAGCTGTTAGCCTGAAACTGGTCCCAGGATGCTTGTTTCTGGTTCAGGGAAGACCTGGCATGGCAGTTCGGGCTGGACTGTTCCCATGAGGCACAGGGTCAAGACTGATTTGCATATAGCTGGGTCTGCACTGAGGTGACAAAGTGAGCTAAAGAACGATGATGGATTCAACCCAGATCTGTGACTGGAGGTGAGTGTTTGATTTGCTCAAACTGCTCCGTCCATAATCCTCTTTTGTATCGCTTTATCTCATAAACGGAGCCTGAACAAAGTGAAAAGTTGCCTCTCTTAAGTATGTGTGAAGTGTTAACCAGATGTGAGCCTTTGTTTCCCCTCTGTTGCATTTGCTTCTAGGTGTGAGGCTCCTGACTGCTGCCAGCCAGTAGACTCCAACAAAAGGAGACCTGATGACCCCCAGATTTGGCCTTTGTCATGGGCCCAGCAGGAGTCAGAAATTAGAGCCCTACCCCGTCCCCACCTGCCTGTTGTTGTAGACCGAAAGCAGATAACAACGTGCAAGCGCTGCTGAAAGTGTCCTGGGGTTTGGAAATTACACTCTGACAAATTCAGCATCTTTTTCAGTGGGGCCCCACTTCTTGGCAGAGTGGACGGCATCCACCTTGTGAAAAAAGTGGGTGGACGCCGTCCATCCGCGTGCACTCCTAATTCGTGCCCTGTCTGCTCCCCAGAATAGGCCCACGCTTTCTGCGTTAGACTGGCGAGAGCAATGCGGAAGGGTTGAGCAGCTTCCAGGGGCGTAACATAGGATCTGGCAGTGCGGGGGCCCCAGAGCTTCTTGTTTTGGAGGGGGCCCCTCGCCCTCTAGGCCACGCCATTCCATGCCTTGCAGAATGTGTGTAATGGAAAAGCCAACCTGATTTACCGAACAGCCCCATGCATTGTATGGGGGGGCACCGTTCAGGGGGCTCTCATTGAGGTCATTCTGCATGGGGGCCAATAATTTTGTTTTACTCCACTGGCAGCTCCATGTACCACATTCTGCACGGAATTCTAGTCCTTCACAATTTACTTACTGGGCTCTTTCAGGGCTAACCTCCACCTTTGTAAAACAGCGCAGAGTAGGGTTGGGAATGGAGACTGGTGCTTCAATATGAAATATACAAGTGCATGGCACCACTTGCCGCACCTGCTTGCTAATGAGAGCTGCTGGTACTCTACCATAAAATGTATTGTTCTCCTGCTGAAAAGTGCTGGGACTCTCCCTTTCAAACTGAAGAAGTGCAGGTACTCCGTACCGGACAACACCTGCCCAAATAAAGCCTTGGTGGGAATCAGGCAAAACGAAACGGAGAGGCGTGAACTCGCTCTGAAGTGTGTCGTTTTTGCAGCAGAGGGGGCACTCGAAGGTTGCGTTGGGGAACTGTGGGTGGCACAACTATGTTGCCGAAGTCCAGGTCACTTAAAGCTGCATACAATTGTTAAACCTTCCTCTCTGTGGGTTCGCCGAGGGTGAACTGAGCACCTCAGATACAGATACCTTTATTTCCAGGCATACAGGGGCAGATTTATGATGCCCTTGCGCCTCTTTGCGCCGCAATTGCGTCACTTTATTTGACGCAACGGCGGCGCAAACAATGCGCCCTATTTACAACGTGACGCATCTCGGAGATGCGTCACGTTGTAAAGCCCTGCGCAATTAGGAGGCGTTCCTGCGCAGGGGGGGGCGTTCCTGAGCAGGAACGCCTCCTGAAAGTGGCTGAGTGAAATCTATGAGATTTCACTCAGTCACTTTCAGGCCAATGCTGCGTCAAAACCCTGCGCCTGCTTGAAGCAGGCGTAGGTCTTGACGCAGCATTGTGAAGATAGGGCACCCCCGAGCCTTGCTGGAGCTGCGTCGCGCTTGCGACGCAACTCCAGCAATGCGCCTTTCCGGCACAGATGCGTCACGCATCTGTGCCGTTTTGCACCATGGTGCGCCGCCATTGTAAATGCGGCGCACCATGGGTGGCGGAGCTGTGGCGTACTATGGCGCACGTTAACTGGCGCATCCCTGGGGATGCGCCAGTTAACATAAATCTGCCCCACTGTTTCTCACCATAACGGGCAGAGCGACATAGCTTGGTAGTAGAGATGTGAAACCCACAGAAGGCTGTCTCACTTTCAGGGAGGGAAAGGTGGGCTCTGTGGTGAGAGGGTAATACTTGCAAAGGCCCTATGCAATTTTATTGTAGCATTTATATAGCGCTTCATACCACATTGCGGGCATGGAAGCACATCATTGGACTCGCAGCACACTTCTCTGTTGGGACTGTGCATCTTGAAGAGAGTTGTTTGTTGTGTAGCTGTGCAGGAAGTGTTTGGTGTTGCGAGTTCAAAGATGTGCTTTCTTGTCTTGAGACCTAGCGCCTAACAGTGTGATGGAGCACGAAGGGTGAGAGAGAGGCATGCAGATGGGAATTGGAATTAGCTGGCAGAAAATTTACTCGGGAGGTTTCATGTAATGCTTGTGGTTTTCCTTTATAGTTTTTAATTAATTTCCATGCTGATTATTCACTCTATTGGTAGAAGAGGCAGAGAGGTAACTAGGTGGTCTGTGCAACCGTTTTCCTTTGTCACTAAGGTGGCTAAGATTGGTTGGGCAGTAGGTGGAAGGGCTCTGCAGGGAGGGGTTACAGTCCTCCAGAGAACCATCTGCACACAGCAGATCTCTTCAGCCATTGGCTGGCTGCCGTGTCCTGAAGCAGTCCTAGATTAGATGTGAATGTTTTAACTGGGCCGCAACGTTGTGCAAGTGTTCTTTCTGTAGCCTTTACTGAATGGAGCTGGGCTCCTAGCTGCCAGTGTTGATTTCTTTTGCAGTCTGTCTGTGTATTATGCCCATCTGGCCTGTCTGGATACAGTCGGCCACGAGGTCCACATTCCTTGCTAGTGGTCAGCCTTGAGAGGATGCTGGCTACTGTGGCTTAACCCGCTTTGTAGTCACTCGAGGGCAGAGTGTGCGTCAGTGGTCCGTTTCTGAACTTTGAACACTGGTAGGGCAGAGTGCTGTGTAGTGACTAAGCCTGCTATTTGATGATGAGACCAAAGCACCTGTGCCTTTGTCAAGAGACAAATGTAGCACCTTTCTGCCTTTTTCGTGGCCTCGTAGCACTCTGGCTGCCGAAAGAACGTGTCCTCAACGTTCTCTGCGTCCTCGCTGACCGGAATGAGGGTCCCAACGTGTGTTTTTGCGTGAGGTGTCCAGGCCTCTGATATTGACTGGGTGGGAGGGGTGTGTGTTGTCTGCAGTGCTTGCGTCGTTCTTCTTGCGACGGCGGCCCCTGTATGCCCTGGCGTGTCTGAACACAGCATGACCCCTCCCATTAACCCCCCTCCCCATGACCATACACACAGGCTAGTACTGTGGCTGGCGTACCTCTCGTGGGGGAGGGAGGGGGGAGGGGAATTATGATACACATGACTTGATTTCAAGCAACACTTGCTTCCACATTCGCGCAACCTCGAGGCACTTCGAAAGCTAGTGCAATGTCACAGAGTTAAATCTTTATATCGACCACATACAGGTGAGACATTAGGTCACACACAGCTCTCTTACAACAATGCTTAAAGACGAGGAGTTAGGGTAGGGATATGGTAATGTTTCTCAAAGGCGGCAGGGCTGGGGCCCAGTCAGTGACATGCATACTCTACTCAAACGGGTACAAGAGATGCTTTTCTCATCGGCAAGAAACGAAGAGGCTGCACATTCTGTCTTCCTCCTTCCAAGCTCACGAGACCAGTGGCCTCGGCAGCAGTCTTCACTTCCCGTGAAGTAACCTTCCTCCGAGGTCTGGGCAGCTGTGGGTACTTAGAGATGCCTGCGTCATCAGACGGCCGTCCTCAGTGGGGTTCCGAGGCGTTGACACGGGTTGTTGTATTGTTCAGCTTGCTTGTGTCCCAGCGCATTCCAAGACCGCTCGGTGGGTTGACAGCCGGCTGCACGGACGTGTGTGAAAGCTGCCGGACACGAGTGTACATCCGACGGGGCCCGCTCTGCATTCATCCTTCGGGGCCGACAGGATGAGGAACACGCCTGTCACTCAAGAGGCAGTGCAGTTTAGTGTTTGGTGTCCGTCATATTGGTTGTTAGAAGTTTGATGTTTTGTTGTAATTAAAGGGGCCCGTCCTATTTTATCTTTTAGTATCTGACCAGAAAGTGAGCTGTTTCCTACGGTGACCCTATAAATCATGCACAGACCGATCCTTTTTAAGGAAGCTGCAGACTACTCGCAATCTTAATTGTAAAGTGGAAGTTGTCTCGTGCTGTCGCAATCAGCCTGTCCTCGGAAACCACAGCTCTGCAGATAAATCCCCTTCCGGCCCCACAAGGGAAATTGCTCTGATTGTTCTCAAGTGTCCGAAACCAGATTTGAAAACTCTGGTTTCGGTAGCGCAGGGTCGCCAAGGTGATTATACACTTTCTGTGCCAGAATTATCATGCAGGTACCCAATCAAAGCCTGCAGACAAAACCGGTGTTTGCACCTTCTAAACCAGGGCCACCTTAATTGTGTGGATTTTGAGGCTGCTGTGTTTGCGCAGAATTACGTAGTTGCCGCATAATTCACCACCTGCTGCACAATTTTAAAGTGTCACCAAAATAATGTTTGTTGTTACCTTGAACGGATCAAAGGTTACTAAACAAAAGCGCAAAATGCTCCGCACAATGACAGAACCCCAGCGTGTTACGTTAGTAGCACCTGGACTCCCAAAGTATAACATAAGACACTGTTCCCTTATAGGGTGTGAGGAGTCTCACCCCCCACTGTGGGGTCTGAAGCACTAGAGTTCCACAGTTCTGAGGTCTCCGGTGCTGCATCCCCCCTCTCTTGGTTTGTCAGGGCCATGGTTCCTTATTGCCTTGAGATCCCAGTACCCTTAGTGGTGCTTCACCCTCCTCTCGTTTGGTAGAGTGGACACAGCACCCATGTTGGGATCGGTGTGCTTGACCAACCCCCCACCCCCTCCTCCTTGTGGGATTAGAGATGCTGGATTTCTCCTTGTGTGATATAAAACTCTATCCAACACCTCCTCATGAGGTATGAGGCACCAGTCTCCCCATCATGCCATGTGGGCACTGAGCGCCCTTTCTGTGGTATGAGGGATCCCCCTGTTAGGTTGCAGTTATGGTGCCTTGTTTGGTGCCACACTTGCTGGCATTGAGGTTCCAGATGCCCTGTTCAGGTAATTGCACCTTTACGCTTCTCTTGGTGGTACTCAGGGGCTGGCCCCTTGTTAGCTGGAGACCTCGGCTAGAAGGCTCCGGGGCGCTCTGCTGGGGTTTTGAGGTGTCCAGTTCTCTTTTGGGGAGCACGAGGAGCTGAGACCAGTCCAGGGGGTGAGGCTCCAGGAAGCCATAACTGGGTGAGATGCACAAGGCGTTGTACGCGGGCTGTGATGGAGGTGCGTTTCAGTGGGACGAGTGATTGGGTGCAAACCAACTGATTCTGTTGCTCCCTCGCAGCGCCCTCTTGTAGAAGAAGTTTGACCAATCTTGAGAGAATAGTCATTGCTTGGAGATGGGGCTAGAATATACCTCAGAATCCAACCATTCCAAATCAAAAGGTGACCCAGGATGGGGAGCTCCCCTCGACCCCCCCCTAATATCACATACATCATCTGCTCCCTTCTTTCTCCACAGCTTATAGGCTCCGCATTCACGCCAATCACAGGCTCCACACTCAGCCCAGAAGCCGCCCCAGTGGGCGAGGTAGGGGTGCTCTCAGGACCAGGTGGGCTGAGAGGTTCTCTGTCCACAAAGCTCCATGGACATCCCTGAGGGAGCAGCACCCAATGCTTTGTAGGCACATTCATGATTTGCTGCTGTAGAGAGAGGCTGCTTTTGGGCGCTATGCCAGAACCTGATGCATTTGAGTTCCTCACGCGTTTCTCTCAGTGGTGAAGAAATGATGCCAGGTGTGTAGCTGTCAATAGTGAAGCCGGTGCAATGGCACCGGGGCCCATGAGTTTGACTGGCCTTCAGGAGCTCAATTATAGTTGTATTTTATTCGTGAAATGTGGCTGGGGGGGCTATTTCCTTTTAACGCCTTGGTGGCCATGGCACCCTTGCTACACCACTGTCTGGGGCCCCAATGCAGGCAAGCAAAATGTCCCCGTCCCCCAATGTAGGCAAGCAAATGCCCCATCCCATTTCCTGTTTGGGTACCGAAATGCAGTCCTGGTGCACTATAGACCGTCACAGGTCTGGTTTCTCATCGTATTTCTTTGCAAGCCATATGCCTTTAAGCCAATATATTTGGATAGTGTTCTGTAAAATGAATATGGCTTAGTTCAAAACAAC
>NC_141693.1:276903395-276905895 GCF_964263255.1 Lissotriton vulgaris
CCTGGAAGAGAACATTTTCTAAGGGGACACAGCCCCTTCTTTATACTGTAAAATCCTTTGTTTCAAGGTGCAGGGTGGGGGGGAAAACCAGTTTCAGCTGGCTTTGGAGCACTCTTGATGGCCCAACCACCCATTTCTTTCACTGGGGAGGCTAGGGTCGTTAGACACACCACAGGGGGGCGGAGCCAGCATTGTGTGGGGAAAACCCAGCCCATCCAGGACACAGGTACACTCCTCCCACACATCACTCAGGCTAATCTCCCACTCACCACCGGGCCGACCCATCCAGACTTCCTGGAGCCTGGCATGCCAGCCAGCTCCAGCCAATCACGCTCCAGCACCCTCACTGCACACATATCTCAATGTCCAGAAGTAGCACTTCCCTTCTAGACACATACATGCCGCAGACACCATCTCGCAGCATTCACTCTCACGAGTTTACACATACTAAACTCGAGCCTGCACTCCCCACACATCAGGAACTACCAGGGACACACACATTCCCCATGCATTCCTATGGGAGGGCAGGCCAGCCATACTACACGCACGCACTTTCACTCTGGGACTCAGGGGAAAGTGCGCAGAGACCCAAAAATCACTGACACAGGGTCACACATAAGGCAAAAAGTCTAGGGGTGAACCTGCCATAAGGGCCAAGTCCAACACAACCCCCTTCCAGCCAAAACGCAGGGTAGACCAATCACCACCGTGATGGACTTCCCTGCTTGGGGCGATAGAACACGGACGCGGGCCCGCAACTGCAGGGACACCCTCCTGTTCTACGCCACGGTGAACCCATGGGATTCCTTCTCAACTCACTGCCTGGACCAACTGGGCTACCCCACTGGTACTCCCGAGCTGTCCGCGGCCAGGACCAGGCCCTGGGCCACCCAGGTGCCACCGGTCCTTGCCTATTCACAGAGTGGGGGGTAGTAACCCCTGGTACATAGTAGCCATTCTCCACTCTTCCTGCCTGCAAGACAGGACTAGACTGCCACTGGTTCTCCAGCCTAGGGTCTACAACCTCAGGCGGACCAGGAGTCTCGGGGAAGGCTTTCCTCCCCCTACCTCTTCTTCTAGGGTTCCTCCTCCTCCTGCGAGGGGTACCCTTACAACGCCACTCCAACACAGGGTTTAACCCCTCATGTTGCACCGGGGTCAGAGGTGGGCTCTCCCACCCTCTGCACCCCCTTCCAGAGGTCTGCCCTCTCCCAACTGGAGAAGTTCCTCTGGAAGAAGAACCGGTCAGGACACTGGTTACAGTCGTCCTACCCTTCAGGTCAGGCTGATCCTGAACCTGGCCTTCCAACCTCTGGTCTAAAACCTTCGGTGGAACAATTGCCTGGCACTCCAGGACTTCTGGGGATTCACACACCATCCCCCTGAGGCTAACAAATGACACATATGTTGTGTGACTGTCTGCCTGGCGCAGATCTCCCGCCTCCTGTCCACCTGACAGTGCGCAAAGATCCCCCAGCACAGAAGTGGTGTCACCATGGTCACTACACGGGATCCTAGCCCAACTGGGTAGTCCCTGACCCACTGGTTCTTCCACTGGGGAACTCCCCCAATCACTCCTCACGCTGGACTCCTGTACCCTCCCTACCGGAGCGGTACTGCCAGACTCTAGAACCACAGGAGCTCTGGTTACAGACGCTCCAGGTCCTCTACTCACTAGGAGATCTTCCTCAAATGGACTAACAGGACAGCCTGGGTCCCCAACCTGGTGTTCCCTACAGAAACCATCCAAGTCCTGAGGCAGGGCTTCGGGCGTCTGGGGAACCTTGGTCTCCCCCTCACTCCTGCTCCACTGAGCCAGGCAGTGAGCCCCTACACTCTCCTCGCTATCCTGGGACCTAGCTGGGCTACACTGAGCCTCCTCCACCACGCTGGGCTGGAGGATACCTGAACCACTACTTTTGGAGTCACTCACCAATGACTCTAGAGAACCTCTAGCACTCTCCCAGCGGTCTGCTTCCTCTGCAAGCTCGTATGGTTCAGACAATCCACACCCTACTAGGTGTTGGCGCAATCCTGGATAAACAACACTGAGCAACTGCTCTCTGAGAAACATATCAAACAATATGCCCCAATCACATTTCGTGGGCTCCCGTACCCAATCACACAGGGCTCCACAACAGTCATCCACAAAATCTTCCCAAGACTGATGAGACGGTTTCCTAAGGTTCCTAAACTTCAACCTATTCTCCTCCTCTGGGGAAACAGGAACCATACTCGGGGAACTGGGAGTGGGATTTCCTACACTGAAATCTATGTAGCTGCCACCACTGGACTCAACCCTCCCTGGAGAATCCAGACAAGCAACACTGCGCGCAGGGGATAGTCTACCCTCCAGAGCTACTTTGCCTCTGGTGGAGGCCCTCTCAGCCTCCTCTATCCTTTCCTGCGCTAAGACCCTCTCAGTCTCTAGCTGTTGCTTCTTAACCTCCAGCTGCGCCATAGCCTGGGCATGCTCTAACCTGAGCTTCTCTAAGGCCAG
>NC_141693.1:276910895-276968395 GCF_964263255.1 Lissotriton vulgaris
CAGACCATGCATGAAACTTCGGCATCATACTGGACTCACACTCTTCTGCTGCTTCGAAAGGCCTTCAGATGGATCCCCACTGAGGCCCGAAAGACAGTTGTCCACGAACTCATCAGCAGCAGACTTGACTGTGGCAACACACTCTACGCATGCGTTGCCGGAGTAGAGTCTTCAGGAAACTACAGAACATTCAAAATGCCGCAGCCAGACTGGTCTTCAACATGCCTTGTTGCAGCCAAATCTCCAAACACCTCTGAGAACTCCTCTGGCTCCCAGTCAAAAAAAGAGTCACCTTCAAGCTCCTCACACACGCCTACATAGCCCCCACAACGTCAGACCAGCAAACGTGAATCACCGCCTTTCATTTCACGTACCCACCAGTCATCTCCGCTCCGCACAACTAGCCCTTGCCACCATTCCTCAGATCCGCAAGACCAGGACCGGAGAAAGATCCTTTTCCTACCTCGCTGACAAAACCTGCCTCTCCACCTCAGGCTATACCTATTGCTGACCCAATTCAGGAAGGATCTCAAGACCTGGCTCTTCACCTGAACCTCAGTTCCCAGTCAGATCGGCAGTCCCACCCTCACCCCCAATGCCTTGAGACCCTCACGGGTGAGTAGTCGCGCTTAACAAATACTGATGAATTGATTGACTCAGGTGGTGAGGGACAGTTAAAAAGAAAAATTATCTTTTACTTTTCAAAAACAAACTCATGTTTTGGGACCTTGTTTCTGAAAACAAACCACACAACTTTGGAATGGTTTGACGAACGGCCGCCATGTTTGACAGGACCATAGATCAAACTTTGCCTACACTGAAACAAAAACCTCCATGATGGTAGCTCCAGACAATGTATAGATGTCTGTGGGGGCCAGCGAACATCTCTAAATTTGTCAGGAGGCATAAAGGCAGGGTGTCAGATGTAACATCCTCTGCCAAACCATCTGCCTTACTCCATACCCCAAACCCTAAATCAGGCTCTCTGTCTAGTGGTGCACAGCACCTGAAAAGCAATAGGCTGGAATGCTACCCTGAGCGATTGCCAGTAATTAGACTATTGAAACAGTTTCCGATCACATTTTGGGTATTTGATATACAGTATATGCCTGGAAATCGGAGACTGGTGCAGTTTTCCAAGCCCTCACTGAAAAGGTTTGTGAACTCCATCGCAAGAACTCTGCAACTCCCTCGCCTCCTACTTCCACAACAAGATCGCGGACATACACAACAGCTTCAGCACCCAACCGACGAACGCCACGACCGACACGACCGAACCAACGCCCCCCACCACCACCCTCCGCGCCTGGACCCCGATCAGCACCGAAGACACCGTCCGCACGATGAACTCCATCCACTCGGGATCTCCGACCGACCCCTGCCCTCACCACATCTTCAACAAGGCCGACGCTGTCATCGCACCCCACCTGCGGGACATCATCAACACCTCCTTCACCACCGCCACCTTCCCTGAGAGCAGGAAGCACGCCGAACTCAGCGCTCTTCTCAAGAAACCAACAGCGGACCCCACCGAACTCAAGAATTACCGCCCCATCTCGCTGCTCCCGTTTCCGGCGAAAGTCATCGAGAAGACCGTCAACAAGCAGCTGGCCGCCTTCCTCGAGACGAATGGATCCCTCGACCCCTCGCAGTCTGGCTTCCGGGCCAACCACAGCACCGAGACCGCCCTCATCGCTGCCACCGATGACATTCGAGCCCTGATGGACAACGGAGAAACAGCGGCCCTCATCCTCCTAGACCTCTCCGTGGCCTTCGACACCGTCTGCCACCGCACCCTAGCGCAGCGCCTCAACAACGTCGGAATCCAGGAGAAGGCACTGGAATGGATCATCTCCTTCCTCGACGGAAGGACACAGAGAGTCCGCCTACCACCGTACAAGTCAGAGGCCACAGAAGTCATCTGCGGCGTACCCCAAGGATCCTCGCTGAGCCCAACCCTCTTCAACGTCTACATGAGCCCCCTCGCGGCCTTCGCACGCCAACACAACCTGAACATCATCTCCTACGCCGACGACACCCAGCTGATCCTCTCCCTGACCAACGACCCCGCCGCCGCCAGAGCCAACCTTCACGAAGGGATGAAAGAGGTAGCCGAGTGGATGTCGACCAGCCGCCTGAAGCTGAACTCGGACAAGACGGAAGTCCTCATCCTGGGATCCTCGACCTCCGCCTGGGACGACTCCTGGTGGCCCCCCGGCCTGGGCACCGCACCCAAACCGACAGACCACGCACGCAACCTGGGCTTCATCCTGGACTCCTCCCTCTCCATGACCAAACAAGTCAACGCCGTCTCCTCGTCATGCTTCAACATCCTGCGCATGCTACGTAAGATCTTCCGGTGGATCCCCACCGAGACCAGGAAGACGGTCACCCAGGCCCTCGTCACCAGCCGACTGGACTACGGCAACGCCCTCTACGCCGGAACCACCGCCAGGCTCCAGAAGAGACTCCAGCGGATCCAGAACGCCTCAGCCAGACTCATCCTCGACGTCCCACGACACAGCCACATCTCCGGACACCTGAGAGACCTGCACTGGCTCCCGGTCAACAAGAGAATCACCTTCCGTCTCCTCACCCACGCACACAAAGCCCTTCACGATCAAGGCCCGAGCTACCTCAACAACCGCATCAACTTCTACGCTCCCAAACGACACCTCCGATCAGCCAGTCACGCCCTCGCCACCGTCCCCCGCATCCGAAGAGCGACGACAGGAGGAAGGTCCTTCTCCTACCTGGCCGCAAAGACCTGGAACTCCCTCCCTCCCGACCTGCGCCTGACCCAAGACCACCTCGCCTTCAGGATGAAGCTCAAGACCTGGCTGTTCGAGCAGTAGCAGCACCCCCCCCCTAGCGCCTTGAGACCCTCCGGGTAAGTAGAGCGCTCTATAAATGTCTATGATTGATTGATTGATTGATTGAATTCCAAAAAGTAGCGAGGCCCTGATTTACAGATGATTTGCATCAGATTTGCATTGCTTTTTTTAACGCAGACCCGCGGTAAAATTGTTTTTTTTATATTTGCAAAGCAACACAAATGGCTAATTGAGTTTCTTTAAACTAAAAAAAAGTAATGCAGCACATTGCACTGCCTTGCTTTAATGTGCTCAGGGAGGTGTTCCATGGGTGGTGCATGAGGGTTCATGTACATCCAACCATGGATTTTGATGCAAATCCATTTCTATAAATAATTATTGACATAGATTCGCACTAAAATGCTGCATCTGCTGAAGCTAGTGTAACGAGGAGAAAGGTCTTTATTTCTCCTGGTTATTTCCTCTTTGCATGTTTGCTTCTTTCTGCAGCACACATGCGAAGAGGGAACAGTTTCAAAGGATAGTTTTTGTGCATGAAAGTAGTCCTTCCTACACAAAAACTATCCGTACTACAATACATATACCCCTTGCCCTAAGGATGCCTGCGTTGGCACTAGACATTACAAAGTTTAGTAAAGTTAAAATGTATTGTACAGTTAGCTATAACCTTTACAAAAGCATATCTCATTACAAAAAAATATATATTAAAATAAACCACTGAAACCCCAAAAAGACTAATTAAACCTTAATTAGAATAGAGTTAAAATGCTCAATAAAAATTAGGGCAATTTAAAAGTGACATGGAGAATGGTGGTTAGCGTGTTAATAGTGTCCTCTAGGCTCCAAAAGGGAAGGTAAAAAGTCTCCAGGACAAGGTATGATATCAGTGTTAATCCGACAATGAGAGTACCAGAAAATGTTCAATGTTAAACAGTTCCGATAGACACAAGTTCGCCCCAGAGTACGTTGTCAGGAGAGGCACAGCTTTCAGATACCAAACTGTCAAAAAAGGATTAAATAAAGATGCTGAAATGCATTAATGGCTACTTGAGGATTAACAAGTTGTAATGGAAAATCCTGGCTCTATTTTTCCACCCTCACACGACTATTTATAGTGCCCCAGTCGCCTATCCACCAGCTTCTGAATGTCTAGCAGTACTCTAGTTACCTATAAATCCACGAGAGTGCTGCAATATCACTGTGGATTCTCCCTGTAACATCTGTGCTCATACCATGCTCAGTTCTCCCCTCTTCTTACTTTTCTTCTCTCGATTCTGTTTTCTTTTATGTAGTGCTTGACTGTGTGGGTTGGAAGACCACATCCTACTTTTTGCTGCTCCAATATGCGAAAACTACATGACAGTCTCTGACACAGTTATCTGAATGTTACTGGGTACGCCCCCCCCCCTCAACAACTCTAATTATAATATGCAACATATACATATGTGTTTGTGCACAGTGTCTTAGCAATTATCAGGATTAAAAACACAGAATGAACCACGCAAAGATGCCGAAAATGATACAATTGACTAAATTCAGATGGACATGACGATAAAGTCATCTGTACCAGTAACAAATGTTACTTAGTTTGTATCAACAATGCTTCAATTCCAATGATAATATGTACCAAGTACTTTTCATATGCTTAAATACTGGATTTTAACTGGTTTCAAATAAGCTGCCCTTCCTAATCCTTCCCCTCCTTCCTTTCATTCTACTTTCTCATAATTATTCTTTCATCATTCCTTAGTTTCGAATTTCTGACTATGTCAATATGGCGCCAGCTCCCACTTAATGAAAAACCTATTCAACTGACTTTGAACTCTTCTGGGTCAAAGGTCCTTCTGGTGTACACACAACAGTTATATTTGTAGTGCACTCTAAAGACAGCGGAAATATTTACAGGAACTATTACTGTTGATAAAGCCAATACTGAATGTATGGTAGAAAACGTAGGCTACCATCTAAGTAGGTAAAAAAAAAGTTGGAATTAACATGTCAATTAATCCACAAGTGGATAAGGTTGCCAAATCAAGTTTTCCACAATGAAAACACTGCAACTCATCTTATTACCTCTAGACATAAGGTTTGCCACCATCGCTCTTGTCCTATCAAATCTGGACAACGCTAATGGTCTATATCATGGCTCTTCTATGTCAACTATTCGAAGACCACAAAGAATTCAGTATGCTGCCACTAGACTTCTCCTACATGTAAAGCCACAAGAACAACTCTCCCCTGCTTTAAGGGTGCTACACTGGTTAACAAAACAAGGTAAAGGGCCACTCTTCATCAGGAATAATATCAACAAATACATAAAACAAACATTTGCAATGTAATAGGTCTTGAAATTTGCGAGAGTTTTAGCTATTGGCATTGTAAATGACAATGCCTTTTATTTATGTTTTGGAAACCTGCAAGCGGTGCGTAAACCTGCACTTTGTACTTATAGTCATTGCTTATGAGAAGCAAGGCTGGCAGTAAAAGGGGCGCAGTTACTGACAACCTTGCTTCTCATAAGTAAGGACTATATATCAGTGTATTGAGTTACCTCAAAGGTAGCAAAAGATCCTCTAGCCAAGGTAGAGAGTTATTCGCCGAACAACTAAAGTAAAAAGTATACTATGATTCATTTGCTTCTGGCAGCAGTACAGAATGCAAGAATGCAGCCAGGTCAGAGTTCTTATACATGCCAAATTTCCACACTGCATACTTTGCACAGATATAAGTTTTTTTTACTGTGTGTGGCAGAGTTCCCCTGTGCACCTAGTCTCTGATGTCAGCACTTGAAAAAGTGACACAGATTTTCCCACTTGACTCTGGCGGTGTAGCCAAAATATATATCTGGCATAACATACAAACTCGGGAAACTATAGAACTGGCCTGACACCTCCTGTATATTGTTTATTATGGCCCTACACTGAACCTGCATATGTACCCCAGGAGTGTTGCACTATTTTAAGGCAGTTTTTATACTCTTAACACTGCAGTAATTAATTTGTTGTTTTCGAAATAAATCAACACACAAGGCATTTGGAAAGTTACATATAAGCACACTGAACCCATGGAAATGTCAGACATAAGTAATCTCAAAACTTGTTAACTATGCCTTCAAAGGCATAAAGGTTAGATTTATGCCTGCTGTCGAGTCATGCATGTATGCTATCCCTTCATTTGTCACTGTGTTTGGTGAAAGGGAATGGACTTGGAATGAGAAAGGGGACAGACTGTTTTTAGGCGCTTCGGCTTATGAGGTATATGTGTCAAAAACAAGGGTACCCCGTAAAAAGTGCAATTGCGTGAAATGAAAAGTGCTTGGTGACATTAAAAGCTTTACATCGCACCTGCAATCCGACATTGTGTGCTTTGACCTGCTGGGCCTGTCGGAGACCGAGGTGGGTCCCGCACCTCTGAGGGGCTCTCCGTAGCGGCTGTGCCCCCTCCTGGCTTCGATTAATCTGCCTTGTCTGGCCCGCCGGGATCGGCTGCCTTTGATGGGCAGTGGCGAGGTGAGCCAAGGCCTTCCTGCCTCCTGGGATTCTGACCCCCCCTGGCCCCTATACATGGGACGGAGCTGGGGGCTCAGCTGTCCTCCCTAGGCCTGGGCATCGGCACCCTCCATTTTGGCTGCCGGCGCCGCTGACGACCATCCAGGGCTCCGCGCGTCTGCGCTCAGGGCTGCGGGCCTCCCGCCTGGACATGGCCTGCGCCCTCCGGCCTCCGGCCTGCTTGAATCACGGCAACGCTGCGGCCTGATCTCGGACCCCGGTGAGAAGGTGGAATCCTGTCGGCCCTTGAGGGCGGGCCTTCGGTGAGAGTAGGTGCCGGCTGGGGGCTGCGGGGTGGTGCTGGGGGTGCTGTGGCCCCCCTCCCCTCCTCCCTCATTGCTTTGTTTGGCGTATCCGGGCCTCCATGCGGATGTCGTCGGGCCAAGGGGCCCCTCATGGACACTTGCTCGGGACTTCCTGGTCTCGGCTACCATTGTCGGGTAGCGGCGTAGGGGGCGTTGGCTCTATATACTATCTGGAGGGGGCGCCGAGGGAGAGCTGGTCACCGTGGGGTCGGACCACCTCTCCTCCTCCCCGGGGCCGCCTCTGCTGGTGGGGGATAAAGTCTGCTGGGGGCTCATCTCTGGCCATCATCGGTGTATTTGAGCTACTCGATGACGGCTCTCTCGACATCCTGTTTGTGACCGAAACTTGGCTTAATAACGCCTGTGCTCCGGATGTCGAGTTAGCCGTCCCCCGAGGCTATAAAATACATAGGAGAGATAGAGCTCTGGGAAGAGGGGGGGGTCTGGCAATCATTGTGAAAGATTCGTGGACCTTTAAGGTTGAGCCCTTGGAAGAACTGGGTGTTGGGGATGTAATGAACTTTTCCCTGGTCCTCTCCCCTCATCTCACCTTGGGGGGCACGTTAATTTATAGGCCCCCAGGACATGCAGGAGCCTTTCTGGCAGCATTGCTTGAGTCTATGGTACCTCGAGCTCTGAGATTCCCCCATTTCTTATTGCTAGGTGATTTTAATATCCACGCTGAGGTAGCGGCTCTCCCTGAATGCAAAGCTCTGTGTGATTTCTTTGATCTTGCACATCTCTCCCAGTGGGTCTCTTTACCTACGCACTCGGGGGGTCACACTCTGGATGTGATTTGTTCTAACTTTCCCCTCCAGGTGGAAGCCCCTCAAGCTCTGACGTGGTCGGATCATCAGCTGATCAGATTTGCGTGGTCAGCTCCGAAAACTGCCACTAGGGGGGTGTTGGAATTAGGTAGCCTGGCCTAGGGCAAGACTAGCATATCAGAGGCACAGTGTAAAGGTTGCAGACCACCCAAAAGTAATTCCACGTAATAGCACTCAAAAAGAAAAACACTACACCAAAATTGTGTGAAAATACGTTCTGCTTTATAAAAATAATATACTCTTGGTTGTCAGAATTTTACAGTTTAGGACTTTACAGGAAAGACTAGCGTCAGTAATTGTTCTTCTCGCACTTCCACACTCAGTATATACTGTACTTTAGAATCAATCAGGCTAATTATTAATCCACTAGAATCTTGGGAGAGAACTACTACTCACTATAAGCCAAAGCAGATATCATCACAATATTAGCATTCTTTTTTTAGCAGGATGACTGACCTTAAGAATTCACATCACATTACTAGATTTCCTAATAGTTAGCTATACATTTACTGTACTCTGCGCACCTTATACTATCTCTTAACACAGCATTGCTTTAAAGGTTGGCAAGAGCAGCACTTAAATCAGATCAGAGCAACACCCCTTTGCATGGATAACAGTACAGTTTTTCTACTAATCCTCTTTTAAAAGCAACTGGTTAAGAACCACTTAGATCAATAGTTAATTAAGCCCTGCCAGAGTTCCCTTAGGGACCCTAAACTCCTGGAAACAGAGTCTCAGCGTACTCCCTGGTAGGGTATCTAGCTAGAACACCAGTTCCTTATGTAGAAGGCTCTTTCCCCTTATAACTACCTCCTTACTTACAGTCGAGGTCCGGTTTTGCCAGGGAGTGTAGGGAAAAATCACATGTTAGGTTGTCTGTGCCCAGCGCCGGCGAGAGTCAATAGCCTTGGGACACTCCAACTCCCCTCTCCCACTCGAGCCAACTCTTCTGGTGGCACTCGAGCGGGGGAAGGATATGGGCCGGGTAATCAGCCGGCGGATGGCTCTTCAGTTTCCCCCTCTCGCTCGCGCCGGCTCCTCCAGTGGCGCTTGAGCGAGGGAGAGATGCACGATCCCCACTTGCCTGCAGCGGTAGCTGGCGCTCCCCGCTCACGCTGATGCCGCCGCCCAATGCGCAGCCTCCAAGGAAGGACTCCTCTCGCGCCTAGCTTCCTGAAGGCGCTCACCTCACTTCAGAGCGACCGAAGGACGCACTCCTCTTCCGGACCCGCCCGCCGGCTTCCGCCTCCTCCTATTCGGCTCCGCCTCACGGAGCCTGGCAGCTCAATGGGGCATGCGCGAAAGGCGAGTGTCTCACCGCCTGAGATCGCGCTGTTCGATCGCCGCTGTATTCCTCCTCCGCCCACTTCGAAACTGACGAGGGCTTGCGCAGTCCGCTCCTCACCTCAGAGCCCTCGTTTACAGCTCCACCACAACGCCGCTCGCCCACACCGATGCAGGGACAGCACGGCTAGCTGAATGACAGTTTCTGCTCCCTCAATATTCCAACGCCGATCCAGGTGCAGGACAGCTTGTGGTCCCGCTGTCCCCGCTTCCCCAGCCCTCGTGGTCTCAGGTAGGAGGAAGGACACGGAGGGGTTTTGGCACCAAGGGGGGGCGCGATTCCAGCAGTTGGGCAGCACTTGGAAGACAAGCAGAATATGGAGAATCCTTCTTCACAGTCTCTCTAGAATCGAACTGCTGAGCAGAGGACTGCGCTCCGCAGCGCTGCAGTCTCCTTCTCCTATAGACTTCCCCTATATATTTTAGAAAAGGGGCAAGCTAGGCGCCCAGGGTCTCCAGTAACTTCCCACAGCGGGGCCAGGGCAAGTAACCAACAGGGGAATAGTGGGTTGGACCAATAAGGTGGCTTCCCAGTCCAGGAGGTCAATCCTAAGTCCAGCCTCTTCCCACCCTCAGCTACAGCCTGTCCTCCAGCTGACTTCCACAGGTAGACAAAATGGCTGCCCCGCATTCCGCCTTATATAGGCTGCCCTTCAGTGGTCCAGAATGGACCAGAAGGTTCTGGAATGCCCTATGTTAGGCTATGGCCAGGTTCTTTTTGTGACCGTTGGGGCAGTTGGTGGCCACCATTTTAGGTGGTGCCAACTTTCCTGTCAGAACAGGCCTCTGGGCCTGAGGTAAAAGTTTATGAGGGGGAGAGAGAACACCTATCCCCCTGGCCAATACCTACAAAAAGTCAGTAGACAAAAAAAATTATTAAGGGTATGAGGGGCAAAAAGGGGACAAAATAAATAATAATTAGGAGGGACTTCGCCAAAAAGCCAGACAGGTCTAACACGCGTCCCCCCCAGCTGAAAGTGGGGAGAACTACCCAACCCCTTGGGAGTCCTCATCACTAAGGCGGCAATACCTGGAGAGACCGTCTGCATTGGCGTGGTCCACTCCAGGCCGATGTTCCACCCGGAAGTCCATTCCCTGTAGGGAGATGGACCACCTCAACAACTTGGGATTTTCCCCCTTCATTTGCATCAGCCAACGAAGGGGTCGGTGGTCAGTCTGAACCAGGAAGTGCGAGCCAAAGAGGTATGGCCGCAGCTTCTTCAGAGCCCACACCACCGCAAAAGCCTCCCTCTCAATGGCACTCCACTTCTGTTCCCGGGGAAGCAGTCTCCTGGATAAGAAGACTACGGGTTGATCCAGGCCCTCTTCATTCAGTTGCGATAACACTGCCCCAATGCCATGTTCTGATGCATCTGTTTGGACAATGAACTCCTTGGAGAAGTCTGGGGCCTTCAGGACCGGTGCCGCACACATTGCCTGTTTCAACTTTTCAAAGGCTTGCTGACAAGCCTTTGTCCAAACTACCCGTCGAGGTTGTTTCTTGGAGGTGAGCTCTGTGAGGGGCGCTACAATAGTGCCATACCCCTTCACAAAGCGACGGTAGTAACCTGTGAGGCCCAGGAAAGCTCGGGCCTCAGTCTGTGTCTTGGGGGGTTCCCAGGCCATGATTGCCTCAATCTTCGCCTGCAGGGGCTGCACAGTCCCCCTACCCACCAAGTGTCCAAGGTACACAACCGACCCCTGCCCAATCTGGCATTTGCTGGCTTTGATGGTCAATCCAGCTTGTCTCAGGGCCTGGAGAACGGCCTGCAAATGCTGCAGATGGTCCTCCCAGCTGCTACTGAAGACAGCAATGTCATCCAAGTAGGCAGCAGAGAAACTCTCCAATCCAGAGAGGACCTGGTTCACCAGCCGCTGAAATGTGGCAGGGGCGTTCTTGAGCCCAAAGGGCATCACACAGAACTGGTAGTGTCCCTCAGGCTTGGAGAAGGCTGACCTTTCCCTTGCTCCATCTGTCAAGGAGATCTGCCAGTACCCTGAAGTGAGGTCAAAGGTACTCAGATATTGGGCAGCTCCTAGCCGGTCAATCAATTCATCCGCCCTAGGGATCGGATGAGCATCAGTCCTTGTCACTGAATTCAGTCCTCGGTAATCCACACAGAACCTCAGTTCGGGTGTGGTGCCTGGTGGTGCGGCTTTTGGCACGAGCACCACCGGACTGGACCAAGGGCTGTTGGAAGGTTCAATCACTCCCAGCTCTAGCATCTTGGCAACTTCTCCATGGATGCTAGCCTTCACCTTGTCAGACAGCCGGTAGGTCTTGGACTTCACTGGTGGGCTGTCTCCTGTGTCCACATCATGGGTACACAGGTGGGTCCTTCCCGGGACAAGGGAGAACAACGAAGAGTACTGCTCCAGGATCTGGCGGCAGTCTTCCCGTTGCTCAGGAGTTAGAGTAGGAGAGAGAATCACTCCCTCCACTGACCCATCCTTCTCTTGGGACGAAAAGAGATCCGGGAGAGGTTCGCTTTCCGCTTCCTCTTCCCCGTCAGTCACCATCATCAACATGACTTCGGGCCTCTCATGGTGGGGCTTGAGTCGGTTGGCATGCAGCACCCGTAGGGGCTGTCGAGGGGTCTTAAGGTCCACCAGGTATGTGGCCTTACCCTTCTTCTCCAACACCTCAAAGGGGCCTGTCCAGCGATCCTGGAGGGCGCTAAGCTCTCCAGGCTCCATCACCCACACTTTCTGTCCAGGCTCCAATTCCACCTGGTGAGCATTGTGGTCATACCACTCCTTCATGACTGCCTGGCTGGCCTCCAAGTTGTCAGAAGCTTGCTTCCACAACTTCGCCATTTGGCTCCTGAAGGCCAGCATGTAGCTCACCACATCCTGGGGGGGTTTCCTGGGAGATTTCTCCCAACCATCCTTCACCAGGCTGAGAGGACCGCGTACAGGGTGCCCATACAGAAGCTCAAAGGGGCTGAAGCCCACTCCCTTCTGGGGCACTTCCCTGTAGGAAAAGAGTAAACAGGGTAGGAGGACATCCCATTTCCTCCGCAGGCTCTCGGGCAGACTTCTGATCATGCCCTTCAAGGTCTTATTAAACCTCTCAACCAGTCCATTCGACTGGGGGTGATAAGGAGTGGTGAACCGGTAGGTCACTCCACACTCCTTCCACATTGCCCGCATGTAAGCTGACAGGAAGTTGGTCCCCCTGTCGGACACAACTTCCTTGGGAAATCCCACTCGGGTAAAGATTCCCATTAGGGCTCTTGCCACTACAGGTGCAGTGACTGTCCTCAGAGGTATGGCCTCTGGGTACCGTGTGGCATGATCCACCAGTACCAGGATAAACCTGTGACCAGCTGCGGTTGGTGGATCCAAAGGCCCTACAATGTCGATGCCCACCCTCTCAAAGGGGGTGCTAACGACTGGAAGTGGTTCCAGGGGAGCTTTTAGCTTCACCCCTGTTTTCCCACTGGCCTGGCAGGTTACACATGTCCTACAGTATGTGTTGGACCCCACTTTCATCTGAGGCCAGTAAAAGTGGAGGACAAGCCGTGCAAAGGTCTTATCCTGGCCTAAGTGTCCTGCCAGGGGTATGGCATGAGCCAATTCCAAAAGAAAGGCTCGGTACTGTTGCGGGACTACCAAGGCCCTCGATGAACCAGGCGAGGGTACCTTGGGTTCACTGTAGAGGATTCCATCCTCCCAGTAAATATGGTAATGTCCCGTAACATCACCTGCTGCTTGGGCTTCAGCCTGTCGCCTCAGTCCCTCAAGGGTGGGGCACTCCCTCTGCCCCTTACAGAATTCCTCTCTGGTAGGACCTCCCTCCACATGCCACTCCGCAGGGATGGGTAAATCCTCCAGAGAGTCTACTTCCCCCTCCACGGACTCCTGGTCCACCACCGCAGGTGGCCGATCTGTCTCATGGGGTGTGGAAGCCGGAGCAGGCTTTCTCTGTCTCCGGGTCTGTCCCTTCTTAGCAGCGGGTTGGGCCATTGTTCCAGGCTCCAACCCAGGCGAACTCCCTCTCCGGGCAGTCGCAGACCGTGTGCTGACACAGGCCCAGTCAGGTGTACCCAGCATCGCAGAATGCGTCCGGTATTCCACCTCTCTCCAAGTGTTGTGTTCCATGTCATTCCCCAACAGACAATCGACTGGCACGGCAGGGCTTACGGCCACTCGAAGTGAACCTGCAACCCCCTCCCACTCAAAGGGAACCTCAGCCACTGGATAGTGGCCCATTCTGCCGTCAGCCATCGCGGCGGGGTGGAGTACATTAGGAACAACCTGCTCTGGGGACACCAGCTGACTTCTCACCATAGTCATACTGGCTCCTGTATCCCTCAGAGCCTCCCCTCTCTGGCCATTGATGGTAACCCATTGCCCATACTTTGTAGTATTTGGGGGCACCTGGATCTTTGGCACCATCTCCCGCTCTCCCAGGGACACTAAGGTGACACCCGCCCACTCACCCCCCTTATCTAAGGGCAACTCCTCCCCGAGCGCTACACTAGCTACTCCCGGTGACTTTCCTCCGGTGGGAGGGGGTGGTCTCTTTGGGCATCTGACATCTCCCTTATAATGTCCAACGCCACCGCATTCAAAACAGTGGAGAACCCTGGGCTGCTGGCTTTTGCCAGGATGAGGGTTCCGGGGCGGGTTTGCCCTAGGGGTGGAACCTGCTCCCTTCCCTTGGAAGTTATTTTGGGGACCTTCAGAGAACTTTCTTTTTCTCCCCCCCCTCCTTCTTCTGGGGGGCGCCCTGTCCGGCTTTTTGAGATTCCCCTCCAGTCCCCTTGGAGGACACCCGGGTACTTGTCCAGATGTCCGCCTCCTCTGCAAGCTTCCGGGGATTGGTCAGCTTGCTGTCTACCAGGTGTTGGCGCAGCTCGGGAAAACATTTCTCGAGGAGGTGTTCTCTCAAAAACAGATTGTACAGCCCCTCATAATCTTTTACCTCACTGCCCTTGACCCAACCCTCTAAGGCCTTTCTGGCGTAATCAAGGAAGTCCACCCAGTTCTGAGTGCTCATCTTGTGGCTCCCCCTGAACTTCTGTCGGTACCTTTCTGGGGTGAGCCCGAACTTCCTCAACAACGCCAGCTTCATGGTAGGGTAGTTTGTCTGTTCCTCTGGATCCAGGGCCAGCAAGGTGTCCCGACCAGCAGGAGGCATGTACTTGTACAAACTACCCCCCCAGTGCTTCTCCTGCACTCCATGAACCTTCAGCGAAACCTCATAAGCGGCCAGCCACTTAGCTACATCGTCCCCCTGACTGAAGCTCGCTATCAGGTCCTTTGGTATATAAGGTTTGGTCTCCCTGGCTGACTCCTTTGGTTCGCTGCCACCATTTCTATCAGGAGAGGACCCCCGTCGCAGACTTTGGAGCTCCAGTTCCTTCAGTCTAAACTCGTGGACCATCCTCCTCTCCTCTTTCTCCTGCTCCAACTTAGCCAACTCCCACCTTAACTGTCTTTTCTCCCTCCTATCGGTGAGCTCGGCTTCCGTTAGGCTTCTTCCAGAGATGCTACTGCCCTTTCTGGAGTAGGACACTGGTCCGGTGAGTACGTTTTCCCCCTCATGGCGGAACAACTCTTCTACCTCCCCCACCGTGTCCTGGTCGACCTCTTCATCCTCCTCCTTCATCTCTTGGTGTGCCTCCACCCAGGCCCTAAGGCTAGTCTGGAGCTCCCCCTTTCTGGCACCATGTTTGAAAAAGACCCCCATTTGTTGGCAGAACATTTTCAATTGTGACACGGAATAGACTTCCAGGTTTTCCACAGCGAACTCCATTGTGAGTCAGGCAAACCTGGATACACACCAGAAATTTCAGAGTGGCAAGGGCAACCTAAAGCCAACTCCACCCACCACCAGGAATAAATTTAGAAAAAACAAAAAGACTAATTGGGAGGGCCGCAAGGAGAAAACTCCTGGTGTAGGTTGGGTGTATTACGTCAAATTACTAGTAAGTAGCTGCAACCAAGTCAGGATCCCACCGCTAGGCACCAATATGTTGGAATTAGGTAGCCTGGCCTAGGGCAAGACTAGCATATCAGAGGCACAGTGTAAAGGTTGCAGACCACCCAAAAGTAATTCCACGTAATAGCACTCAAAAAGAAAAACACTACACCAAAATTGTGTGAAAATACGTTCTGCTTTATAAAAATAATATACTCTTGGTTGTCAGAATTTTACAGTTTAGGACTTTACAGGAAAGACTAGCGTCAGTAATTGTTCTTCTCGCACTTCCACACTCAGTATATACTGTACTTTAGAATCAATCAGGCTAATTATTAATCCACTAGAATCTTGGGAGAGAACTACTACTCACTATAAGCCAAAGCAGATATCATCACAATATTAGCATTCTTTTTTTAGCAGGATGACTGACCTTAAGAATTCACATCACATTACTAGATTTCCTAATAGTTAGCTATACATTTACTGTACTCTGCGCACCTTATACTATCTCTTAACACAGCATTGCTTTAAAGGTTGGCAAGAGCAGCACTTAAATCAGATCAGAGCAACACCCCTTTGCATGGATAACAGTACAGTTTTTCTACTAATCCTCTTTTAAAAGCAACTGGTTAAGAACCACTTAGATCAATAGTTAATTAAGCCCTGCCAGAGTTCCCTTAGGGACCCTAAACTCCTGGAAACAGAGTCTCAGCGTACTCCCTGGTAGGGTATCTAGCTAGAACACCAGTTCCTTATGTAGAAGGCTCTTTCCCCTTATAACTACCTCCTTACTTACAGTCGAGGTCCGGTTTTGCCAGGGAGTGTAGGGAAAAATCACATGTTAGGTTGTCTGTGCCCAGCGCCGGCGAGAGTCAATAGCCTTGGGACACTCCAACTCCCCTCTCCCACTCGAGCCAACTCTTCTGGTGGCACTCGAGCGGGGAAAGGATATGGGCCGGGTAATCAGCCGGCGGATGGCTCTTCAGTTTCCCCCTCTCGCTCGCGCCGGCTCCACCGGTGGCGCTTGAGCGAGGGAGAGATGCACGATCCCCACTTGCCTGCAGCGGTAGCTGGCGCTCCCCGCTCACGCTGATGCCGCCGCCCAATGCGCAGCCTCCAAGGAAGGACTCCTCTCGCGCCTAGCTTCCTGAAGGCGCTCACCTCACTTCAGAGCGACCGAAGGACGCACTCCTCTTCCGGACCCGCCCGCCGGCTTCCGCCTCCTCCTATTCGGCTCCGCCTCACGGAGCCTGGCAGCTCAATGGGGCATGCGCGAAAGGCGAGTGTCTCACCGCCGGAGATCGCGCTGTTCGATCGCCGCTGTATTCCTCCTCCGCCCACTTCGAAACTGACGAGGGCTTGCGCAGTCCGCTCCTCACCTCAGAGCCCTCGTTTACAGCTCCACCACAACGCCGCTCGCCCACACCGATGCAGGGACAGCACGGCTAGCTGAATGACAGTTTCTGCTCCCTCAATATTCCAACGCCGATCCAGGTGCAGGACAGCTTGTGGTCCCGCTGTCCCCGCTTCCCCAGCCCTCGTGGTCTCAGGTAGGAGGAAGGACACGGAGGGGTTTTGGCACCAAGGGGGGGCGCGATTCCAGCAGTTGGGCAGCACTTGGAAGACAAGCAGAATATGGAGAATCCTTCTTCACAGTCTCTCTAGAATCGAACTGCTGAGCAGAGGACTGCGCTCCGCAGCGCTGCAGTCTCCTTCTCCTATAGACTTCCCCTATATATTTTAGAAAAGGGGCAAGCTAGGCGCCCAGGGTCTCCAGTAACTTCCCACAGCGGGGCCAGGGCAAGTAACCAACAGGGGAATAGTGGGTTGGACCAATAAGGTGGCTTCCCAGTCCAGGAGGTCAATCCTAAGTCCAGCCTCTTCCCACCCTCAGCTACAGCCTGTCCTCCAGCTGACTTCCACAGGTAGACAAAATGGCTGCCCCGCATTCCGCCTTATATAGGCTGCCCTTCAGTGGTCCAGAATGGACCAGAAGGTTCTGGAATGCCCTATGTTAGGCTATGGCCAGGTTCTTTTTGTGACAGTTGGGGCAGTTGGTGGCCACCATTTTAGGTGGTGCCAACTTTCCTGTCAGAACAGGCCTCTGGGCCTGAGGTAAAAGTTTATGAGGGGGAGAGAGAACACCTATCCCCCTGGCCAATACCTACAAAAAGTCAGTAGACAAAAAAAATTATTAAGGGTATGAGGGGCAAAAAGGGGACACAATAAATAATAATTAGGAGGGACTTCGCCAAAAAGCCAGACAGGTCTAACAGGGGGCCAAAACCATCTGTGCCAAGAAAATGAACATAAAGACTTTGGGTACCACCCTGACCGAGTGCAGGCCCGTGTTAGGCTCTGATCTTGCTGAAGCGGTGCTGAACTTTAGAGAATGGGTGGAAGCGGGGGTGACTGCGTCATCTAAAGGGGGAGCAATGGTAGAGCTCGATCCTCCCCTTCTAAGCCTTGGTTCTCCCCTGAACTGCGCATTCACAAGTTGGCCTGTAAAAAGCTTGAACGGGCCTGGCGTCAATCCTATTGCCCCCTAGCTAAGGCTGCTTTACGGAGGGAGCAGAGAATCTACTATGCCAGCATTAAAACAGCTAAGGGAGAATATTTTGCCAGCCGGATCGAATGGGCTAACAATAGCAGTCGCGAGATCTTTGCGATTGTTAATAGTTTCCTTTCCCCCTGTGCTGAGCAGCGGATGGTTCCAGCTTCTGGAGCATGGTGTGAGAGCTTGTCCGGGTTCTTTGAGCAAAAAATAGCAGCAATTCAGTCGAGTCTTAGCTCTAGCCACTTTTCGGAGGGCTCTCTCCATCTTTCCCCTCCTCTAGAGTGTTCATCTCCCCGGATAGTGGAGCTCACTCCTCCCACTGCTACTGACACACTGGCCGTGATTAAATCCTTGAAATCAGGATCACCTTCTGATCCGTGTCCGGCGCGGGTGTTGGCAGGTGTAGCTGAAGTGGTGGTGCAGGAAGTGTCGCATATCGTCAGCCTTTCATTTAAATCAGCCACAGTACCTGCCGAGTGGAAACAAGCTAAGCTCCTACCCCTGCTGAAAAAGGCTGGAGCGGACCCTGAAGTGCTGGCCAATTACCGGCCAATTTCCCTGCTCCCGGCTATGGCAAAAATAGGCGAAAAACTGGCTTTCCGGTAGCTTAATGAGTTTGTGGAATCATCTGGGGCTCTCCATCCTGCTCAATCTGGTTTCCGTGCTGCGCACAGCACGGAATCTGCTTTGGTGGAGATCTCTGAGGCAGTTAGGGAGTGTCTGGACTGTGGCGGCAGAGCGGCTCTAATTTTATTGGACCTCTCTGCCGCGTTCAACACGGTGCCGCACCAACGCCTCCTCGCTCGACTTGCTGACATTGGGGTCGCAGGCCTTGCTTTGGACTGGCTGCGCTCCTTTCTCTCGTCTCGATCGCAACAGGTTTGGCTCCCTCCTTTTTCATCTTCGGCTAAGCACCTCACGACTGGGGTCCCTCAGGGCTCCACTTTGAGCCCTCTTCTCTTTAATGTATATCTGACCCCCCTGATTGAGCTTGCCGAACAACTGGGGGCCAAAATAATCGCCTATGCCGATGACACGCAGCTGTTGTTCACCTGGCCCAGTGCTGTCTTAGATACCGAGCGGATTCAGATTTGTCTATCCTCTGTTTTTAATTGGTTAGCCTCTGCTCAATTGAAGTGCAATGAGGATTATTATTATTATTATTTATTATTTGACATTTGTTGAGCGCACAGCTACCCCCAACGGGGGTGTCCCGGCGCTGAGGAATGCAGGAGGGAGTGGCAGTAGCTTGTTTATATTGATGACATAGTGGGCTGAAAATAAAAAGGGTTTCAGTTTGCCCCTAAACTGAGATTCCGTGTCGGTCATCCTAAGGCTGGTGGGCAGAGAATTCCACAGTTTGGATACTGCCACTGTGAAGGCTCTACCACCCTTTCTCGCAAAACGAAATCGAGGAGTAGACAGCAGGTGAAGGTGGTTCGATCTGAGGTTAAGAGTGGAATGCACTGGTTTTAGTCTGTGACTCAGGTATTTAGGGCCTTTCCCCTTAAGAGCTCTAAAGGCTAGTATCAGGGCCTTGAATTTAACGCGGGCAGTGATCGGTAGCCAGTGCAATTTCTTCAAGTGTGGGGAGATTGAGTGACGATAGGGGACTTTGCAAATCAGCCTGGCAGCAGCATTCTGCACAATTTGCAGTCTATGCAGCAGGTAGGCGGGAAGTCCCACGTACAGGCTATTTGCATAGTCCAAGTGTGATGTAATTAGAGCATGTGTCACTGTTTTCAGAGCTTCCTTGGGAAGAAAGGGGGACATTTTTTTATCATATGGAGTTTCCCGAAGCATGCTGAGGTGACTTTCTGAATCTGAGTCTTAAAAGATAGGTCGTTATCAAATTGAACTCCGAGATTGCGGGCCACCCTCACCGGGGCAGTTGGAGGGTTGAGTTCCGCAGGCCACCAAGTAGAGGGGGGTAGGGGGAGTGTCTGATTAAAAAATAACACCTCAGTCTTATCCGTATTTAATTTTAGCGTGTTAGAAGTCATCCAGGCCACGATATTGGAAAGACAGCTTCTGAAATTGTCGAAACCTGAGGGTGAGTGATCTTTAAAAGAGAAGATAAGCTGAGTGTCGTCAGCATACGATATCACTTTTACCCCTAAAGACTCGATTACCTTTGCTAAGGGTGCAACGTAAATGTTGAAAAAGAGGGGGCTAAGAGTAGAGCCCTGGGGCACCCCGCAGTCGAGTGGTTTCCTATCCCTGGACCAGAAAGGGCGGCACCAGACTTGTTGTGTGCGGCCTGTGAGGAAGGAGGAGATCCACGCCAGAGGGGTGCCGTGAATCCCCATCTCACGGAGTCTCCCCAGGAGGATGGCATGGGAGACTGTGTCGAAGGCCGCAGACAGGTCGAGGAGCACTAACATAGCCACCTCTCCCCTGTCCACGGTTTCCCGCACTGTCTCCGCCACCTCTAGTAATGCCGTCTCCGTGCTGTAGCCGGTCCTAAAACCGGATTGCGAGTCATGCAGCAGGTTCTGGTTTTCAATATAGTCCGCTAGTTGTTCCTGTACTATTTTTTCCAAAATTTTGGCCGGTTTTGGTAGCAGGGATATCGGACGGTAGTTACTGAGGACAGCCGGGTCCGCGTCGGGTTTCTTTAACAGGGGGATGAGAATTGCCTGCTTCCAGATGTCCGGAAATTGTCCTGATCTAAGGGAGGAATTCCATATTGATAGTAGGGGTTGCACGATCACCGGAGCAACTGTGGAGTAAACGTGGGCAGGCATCGGATCTAGGGGAGAGCCTGATTTACATAGATGGAGTTTGCAGGATAGGATAAGACGGAAATACTGCTCTACGGTCAATTTCCCCCTAACTTTAGAGAAGCACTTTGGCTGGCGGGTTTCCCGATGCCCTGTTCAGTCAATGTCCTCGCCAAGAACCTAGGGGTCTGGTTTGGGGAAGACCTCCGGTTTGAGGGGCATATCAAGAAGCTGGCAGGAGGCTGCTTCGGGACTCTTAAGGCGTTGCGGAAGTTTTTTCCCTATCTGCCTGCCTCAGCAAGAGAGTCAGTAGCGAGAGCTTTAATTCTCTCGCGCCTCGACTATGCCAATGGCTTGCTGAGCGGATCCCCGGCTTACATGGTGAGACGTCTCCAGGTGATCCAAAACGCGACCGCCAGATTGCTGGGTAATATTTCTAGCCGGGTGAGCGTAAGGAATCACCTGCAGAGTCTGCACTGGCTGCCAGTTTCTCAGAGGATTACTTTTAAAATTTTGACACTGGCCCACAAAGCTATCAATGGACAAGGACCCGCCTACTTGATGAAACGATTTAGTCGCTACTCTCCCAAGTGACTTTTGCGCTCTGCGGCTCAACATCTGCTGCGGGTGCCGCACTTCCGGCTTTCTCGGCTGGGAGGGCAATCAGTGGCGGTGAAGGCCGCTTTGGCCTGGAATGAGCTCCCTCTATCCTTGCGAGCTACTGTGAATTTTATCTCTTTTAAAACAGGGTTGAAAACCCATCTGTTTCGGCAAGCCTTTTAGTTTTCTGTTCTTTGTAGTGTAGGCTGTGTAATCTGTTTCTTCATCTTCGCGCCAGGATACTCCGGCAGTAATTGAGCACGTTATAAAACAGCATAATAATAATAATAATAATAATAATAATAATAATAATAATAATAATAATTGGCGGGCGGTTGGGGGCGCGCTGCCGGACCCTCTGCCAATGTTTTGCTCGCCTGAGCCCTTCTGTGCCCTAGCGGACCCTCTTTACCATCGCTGGCCCCACCAGCGACTGGAGCCGACCGCCTGCTGGGGGCTGCCTCTCGCCGCGGTGGTACGAATTGGTGGCTCACATCCCCGGCCCCCCCCCTTGTGGTCAGCCACTTGACGATTCTCCTGGGTCGGCGCCGGGCATCGCCCTTCCTTGACCAGCGCTCCTTCTGGGATGGGGAGGAGGCGCCTCCTCCTGTTGGCCGTGATGCCGGACCGGCTCCAGGTGGGGGTCCTGGATGTGTCCTGTTCTTTCTCCAGAAGTCAGTGGGGACCTGAGAGGGCAGGCCTGATTGCCCGGGCCGGAGCATTGACGGTCTGGGTGTCGGGGACCCCGCCTCCCTCTCTGGGGTCGCTGAACGCCCTCTCAACCAAGTAACAGCCGGACTCCACCCTCAGTGATGATGGGCAGAAATCGCACCCTCCTGACCCCCACCCCGCAAACCCAAACGAAAATAGACCAGTACACTACGAGCGAGCTGGACCAGGGTGGGGGGGCGTATATTGCTCCTACCCCTGCAGGGGGTGACCTTTCCACTATCCTTCAAGCAATTGGCGCATCGCAGGCCTTGGTCGAGGCCTGGATTGGAGAGGTGAGGGTGGATAGGGCCCTCATTCGCCAGGACCTGCCCTACGCCACAGCCTGAATTTCTGAGGCGGAATCACGTATCTCCACGGCAGAGGATGACATACGCCAACTCAAGACCCAGGTGGCCCGCCTTGTGACTCAGACCTCCGCTTCGTGGGATTTCCCGAGGGGGCGGAGCAAGGACACACGGACATGTTTATGGAGACCTGGGTACGATCCTGGATGCCTGCAGAGTCCCTCTCCCCATGGTTCGCAATCGAACATGCCCATCGATCTCTGGCCCCCCGTCCTCCGCCCGGGGCTCCTGCCTGGTCCATCATCCTGCGAGTCCTTAATTTCCGGGACAGGGACGCCATCCTTAGGGCGGCAAGGTCACAAGGCCCTCTGGTGTTCCAAAACATCATCATGGTCTTTCCGGACTACTTCAGGGAGGTGCAGGACCAACGTCGCACATATGATGATGCTAAGCAGAAGCTCCATTACCTGGGTCTTCGCTACGGCCTTCTGTTTCAGGCCCGTCTCAGAGTTGTTTTCCAGGACAAAACTTTTTTCTTCGACGGCCCTCAGGCGGTCTGGACCTGGCTTACAGAGGAACGTCCTCTCCGGAACCGGCCTGTTCCCCCCCCCCCGACCCGACAAGAACCGATGAAGCCACAATCAACCTTGCCCGAGAGACGCCGCACTAGGTCCCGGAAGAAGGGTGATCGCCGCAATGCTGCTTCAAGCTTGCCACAGGCAGTGTCCCAACCGCCCCCTCCCCAGACTTTGTCACAGGCAGTGCGCTCTTCCTTGTCCGATTCCGACCTGTCTAGGAGCCCCGCGCTCCATGGCACTGGGGACGACTATGGGGTTTGATCTCAGGGCCCTAAGACATGGGAAACGTTCACCATTCTTCACAATGCTCTTACAGCGGGGGCCGCTATCTATTCTGCGAGTGCAGAGGGGTCCACCTCTGCAGGTATCGTGTTCCGATGACTTTCGACCTTGCTACCTAGACTTCTCAACCTTCTTCTGATGTTCTTTGTTCTTTTTACAGATGACGGTTTCACATCTGCCGACATGGGGAGGGGGGGGGAGTGTAGTTCCTATATTCCCAATAGGCTCTGCGCACTGAAATAATACATCCTATAGATGTGACGTAGGACTTAGGTCTACTAGGTCTCTATCGAATATATTAGACTTAATTGTGAGTGCCAGCTAGCTCAGAGGTCACTAGAAACTTTCTCGAGTGAACAAGAAGGGATTCGTTTCTGACAACCGCATAAACATGACAATTTTGTTTCCCCAAGATAAAACGTATCTTCAGAGTCGTGGAAACAATAGATAGATATTTTATTCAGTCAATCGGTCATTTTTCGTTTCACCAGAGGTACAGAGAAATAGAGAGACGGGCATTTTCAATAAAAGTATTTATTGAACAGTCTTCTTTCTCATGCAGAAGAAATTAACTGCTGCAATCGTAATACTGGCTGTAAAGTATAATGTGTATAGCAAGAAGAGTATTATAAAATAATACTGTAAAAGCATGGTATGGTTTCTAAGCCATAAAATACATACATAAATAAATAAATACTAAAAGTACTCAATTGTTGCTTCTAAAATACACCTACCCCAATGTACCTAACCTAAGTCTAGTACGAGGGAAGAAGTAAGGGAGGTGTAGCACAAGTTTAGTACTTTTTGCCAAGAATCTATCCAAGATTTCTCTTAGGGTCAAATCAACTCCGTACCTTGGTTTAGAATGAAGGAGGTCTGGTATCTCTCTGTCTTGGGACTCGATTTCCCAACACCCCGCAAGGGGAGCTTGGAAACACTGGAGCTGGATTTCTCAGCAAGAGAAAAGGCAGCGTCTCTCTCACTGCGTCAGCTGGAGGATCGGCTTCCTTCGGCACTTGCTGTATCGAGCTGCATCGGGCAAGTAGATAGTCGAACTGCTCCAAACCACCGTGTGTTTGCTAGGGCAAGTGTGGGCATAATTATATCTTGAAGGTGCTGAGTTTGACGTAAAGTTAGACATAATAACGTCATCAAAGAGTCATAGTTCTTTGAAAACTCCATGAGTTCTTGGACAAATCAATATTCAAGCATTGGGAAGTCCCTAACTGCTGAAGCAGAGTTTTTCAAAGAAATCGTTGTGGCTTTTCGGAACTAGTGGAAGTATCCATGCCTGTATTTGGACTGCATGGGCTATGTCTAAACATGGTTATGATTTCTATGTCTATATAAGGACAAGGTGAAGTCACTTAGCTTTATTCGATTTTGATTTAAAAATCATAAAAGCATACAGATAAAAAAGACAATTTTAGAGTAAAAAACAGAGGAACATACATACAATAATATATCTACAAGTTAAAAAAGGACGAGTGCCCAGCCTGTTAAAGACATTTCCTTAGTTATATCGCACTGTACATGAAATTAGCATTTATCGTCTGAGTTAATGCGTAAGCTTGTCCCTCTATAATGGGGTCTTCAGAAATTACAATTTTTATACTGAAAATCAAGTCTGTTGAGGGCAGGAGAGCTTCTACCAGTAAAAGCACGAGGTCCCCTTCCCATCAGGTATTTGTGTACTGCCTTTGATCTAGGTAGGGGGATATGTGGGGTACTTGGGTAAAAATCGTGCAAGTCCCAAATGAAAATGGGGCCATCTCCTTCTTGGGGCTGGGAGGAACGTAGATAGGGGACAATGTTCCGATTTCTAAATTTAACTAGAATTAAGTCCCCAGGGATGTCTTTAGGTAGTGACCCTAACCAGCCCACCTTTCTAACGCTCAGGATTCCACCATCTTGATTGGGTAACAGGGGTCTGTTTTTATTTAACCAAAACAGGACCTTATTTAATAGGTCCTGATGTCTTTCAAGTTTCCCATAAGTGGGTGCATTTATTCCTGAGAGAACAAGCACAAAGGGGGCTGCTTCCGGAGGTAAATGTATACATGCTACTCTATTTCGCTCCGCTCTGGCAACAGTGTAGTTAGTTAACACAGATTTGGGGGCAATTTTAGTAAAAGTTGGTGGTTTAGTGTTTGGAGTTTGACTTTCAACTGGGACAATTTTTCTAGTATTAGTTGGCATAGGCACTTCGGGTGCGGAGGGTGGGTTGGAACGAATTGATTTTCCCGTCTTTATAGGAGGTGAGGAGTTGACTTTAAAGGTTCTCTCTATGCTTGTCAGCCTATCCCTCAGGATATTAATTTTTTCTACCAAGGGAGCTATTATAGTTCTTAGCATTTGCTCAAACTGGAACAGTAGTGGCAATTGGGACGACGATACTTGGTCATCCAAACTTTCAGCGTCCCCCTTAGGTAAGGCAGAGTTAATTGCAGGCGATGAGGGACCAACACATAGTTCTTTTACTTTAGGTTGATTCCCATAGTCATTAACCCCGTCATGCTTCCTTTCAGCGGTTGGCCTCTGGGGCAGTACAGTAGCTTGGATGTTGACCCCCTTAGATGATAGCGATGGTTCAGGCAGTCTGTCAACGGGGGTGTCGATACTGGAGCATTTTACAATGGAAGGGGTTACTACTGGAATGAACTTCGTGCCACACAAAGCATTAAGTTCCTCCCAGTAAGACAAGATTTGCGGACTATCCGGGGTTAAAGGGGGAGATTGCAGAGATTGAGTAGAATCTGGAGGTTGGCAAGATTCATCAATGTCAACTTCACTTAGAGTGGGCAGTATCCTCCTACTCGGGATTAGCTTTTCCATCCCCTGCCCCGGGCCCCGCTGTGGGATAGATTTGTTATAAGCCCCCGTTGCGTGTCAAGTTTGCTGAGAATTATTCAATATTAAAGTCTTTAACTGGGAGATAGATTGTCCATGAAAAGTCACAGTGTGATAAAGAGTAGATAACAGTACCTTCTCTGCAATGATGCCAAGGGGGGTGGCCCGTCCCGTCCTCCTCAGGCCTTTGAGGGCATTAGAGGGCCCGCCCTTAGCCCGGGCTTAGCCCCGCGCGCGTCCTGCGGGACAGAAACTAGGCCTGTATAAATAGGTCAGCAAGCAGGAGGCGGGCCGGCTGGGGAAGAGTACCAGCTGTTGGTAATATCAGGGAATGCTGGTACTCGCAGTCCCTGGCCGCCGCCGCACCCGCCGATTCCCCACAGAAAAGAAGGGCAGCAAGGAGTCTTCAAGTGGGCTAGATAATCCTCCGATCCCCCAGAAGGTCCCAGATACGGCAAACCTCGAGCCGCGAGCTTCTAGAACCACCGAACCACAGTACTCCCTTCTGCGCAGAAAAAAGAAAAGGCAGCTACTCCAGAGTCCCTCCTGGCGTCCTCCTTGCTACATTACTCCTACTTTAATCCTTCCTTCTTTCTGCCGTCTGTTCACGCCTGCACTTTGCACCAATGTAGACTGGTGAACACTGAGCATTCGCCTTCTGCTGGCGTCTTTCTTTCTCCTTCCTCCTACCTCCTCACGCCGCAACCATACACCTCGAAGATAGGAACCCGCAGCTACTCCTGCTCCGCGATGCAATATAGCTAAATCTTCCCCAACCCCCTTAGCTAGTAGCCAAAACAGTGGATATCGCTTCTGCGGTTTAGGCATCTAAATCACCTGAGTCACCACGGCACAATGTTGAAGGAGTTAGTGAGTATCTCGAGTCTTTCAAGTCCGCTCCCTACGCGTTAGCAGCTACAGCTGCGGCTGGGATATCGAAATGCACTGTGTCAGCGTCCTCCGCAGGTAAACGCCTCCTTCCTCCTTAGTCAGCTCCGCAGGTCTGCACCGTTTTGCCAGCTGAAAACACACGGGTTTTCTCCCGGAGTCAGTCCACTATTGCAAACAGCATATCCCGTTTTTTTTGTTTCTCCTTGGGCTCTTCAAGCTCACCACACCCTGCGCTCGTTCTCCAGTGCACGGCTCACCAGGGTCCGGCAGGAGAGGTAAAGCTCAAGCGTCCCACAAGTCAGGAAAGCAGCAAATCAGTATAGGGCAGGGTTCTTCAATCTGTGGGGCGCGCCCCCCTGGGGGGGCGCGGCGCCATCCCAGGGGGGGCGCGGGCTCCACTTCAATCTTTCCTTTGTGCCCGTTTCTTTGTCTGGGTGATTCTCCCAGGAGGGGGCCAATTCACGGAGTAGACAGCTTCGGCTGCGGTGCGAGGCAGGGGTCTCCTCTGCTAAAAACGAAAGAAAACAAACAGACACGCTTTCAGTTTTAGCAGAGGAGACCCCTTGCCTCCCACTGCAGCTGAAGCTGTCAGCTCTATGAATTAACCCCCTCCTGGGAGAGTTAGCTCTTCCCAGGAGGGAGAGAAGGTTTCGCAGAGGTTTTGAGGCACGGGCAGGGTGGGCTCTGGTCCAGGGCCCCAACCTTTCAAGGGGGATGGGAGTGAGGGGGAGTTGGGGGGGCGGGAGTCCTTCAGTTATTTTGGGGAGGGAGAGGTTGCAATCCGGGTTTGGGCCATGAATCGGGACAGTGGGCTCTGGTCTGCGGTCCTCAAATCATGAGGATCTTTGTGTGGGCACCCGGTGTTCAGGGATGTTGGTCTGCGGATTCGAATTTGAATCATAATAGGTGTGAGGGTGGAGTGGTGGATGTATGGGTGGGGGGTGGATGGATGAGGGAGGGGATGGATGGTGAGTGAAGGGGTGAATGGATGGTGGGAGAGAGGATGGATGCATGAGTGGAGGGATGGATGGGAGTGGATGATGTGTGTATGGTTGGAAGGGTAGATGGATGGGTGGAGGGGTGGATGGATCAGTGAAATGGTGGATGGATCGATGGGGGGGGTGAATGATGGACGAGTCGGTGGGTGGATGGGTGAGAGAGGTGATGGATGTATTGATGGGTGAAGGGATGAATGAATGAATGGATGGATGAGTGAAGGGGTGGATGTGGGGATGGATGGGTGATCGAGGAGGGTGGATGGACGGGGGGATGGATAGAGGAGTGAAGGGGTGGATGAGTGGTCAATGGGTGGATTCATGAGTGGATGAGTGAGTGGATGGATGAGTGGGTGGATGGGTGAAGGGTGAATGGAGGGATGGGTGGCTGGGTGAGGGGGCAATGGAGAGAGAGGGGGAGGATGGATGGATGGATGGATGGATGAGTGATGACATGGATGAATGATTGGCAGAGTGGATGGGCAGGTGTTTGCATGGATGGGTGAGGAGAGAAGCATGGAGATGGATTGGTCAGAGAGTGCATGCATGAGTGGGGGAAGGGTGGAGAGCGGGATGGATGGGTGGATGGATGAGTGGGGGGTTGAGTGGGTGGACAGATGAGTGACTGGGTGGATGGATAAGTGGGTGGGGGGGTGGCTGGATGGGTGAGAGGGTGGGTGGTTGGATGGATGAGAGGGTGGGTGGATGGATGGGTGGAGGAGTGGATGGATGGGTGGAGGAGTGGATGGATGGGTGGAAGAGTGGATGGATGAGTGGAGGAGTGGATGGATGAGTGGGAGGATAGCTTGGGTTAATGGTTGGATGGATGAGTGGGTGGATGGATGGGTGGAAGAGTTGATGGATTGGTGAGGGGATAGATTGGGTGCAGGGATGGATGGATGATGGATGGATGGGTGAGGGGGTGGATGGAGGGATGGAGAGGTGAGATGATGGATGGAGGGATGGAAGGTGGATGGGTTTGCAAGTGGTTGAAGGGGTTTGGATGTGGATGGGGCTCAGATGGAGGGACGGAATGAATGGTGGGGGAGTTGGTGGATGACAAGGTGTACATGATGGATGGGGAGGGTTGTGATGACTTCCTTTGCTTTCTTGGTGCCATGAGAGCTGTGGTTCAGAGTGGAAGGTATTTGAATTGTTTGTCTGCTCCCTTGCCTATGTGTTACTGTTCTGTATTCTATGTGTGCTCATGTGTGGGATCTATGCATCATGCATGTGACATTTTGCGTGACGTCCAGCTGCTACTTGAATGCGGGGCCCCCATGGGCAAGGTCGGGTTCCATGTTTTTGGTTCCGCTTGGTGAAGCACCCATGGTGTGTTCCCTATAGTGGGTTCATCACGGCGGTCCTCCCTTTGGTTCACTTGTGCATGGTGCTTTACATCCTACAATGTATTTGTTTATTTGTTGGGGTGTTTGTGAGATTGGGTTCTCAGCACTTGCGGTGTTGAAGACTAGGTACCGTTTAGAACTGGATGTTGAGCACAGCCTGAGGATGGCAGTGGCAGGGATTCACCCACAGATTGAGAGTCTAGGTGTGGCTGGGCACCGGCACACCCGTCACATTCATGTTGGTGGTGTTGTTGTTGATCTGTGTCCTGTGTAAGGCAGGGCATCCTAGTGGGGAGAATTTGCGCACATTTTGTCTTGGAGGATTGTGTTTTGAGCTGTCTGGTACGCCTCTGTCGTTTTGTCACACCCACTCACAGGCCTGCAGTTTGCTAGGCACTCTTGTTGTGTTGAGCATTGTTTGCCGGATATGGCCCGTGGTGTGCGCGTGGCAGTCGATCATGTGGTGTGCCGGATTCCCGAGGTTTCTGTCAGGTGGTGGGGGGGCCCAACATCTGGGGGAATTCAGCTGGGGGGGCTCAACCTGGAAAAGTTTGAAGACCTCTGGTATAGGGAATGAAATACATCCAGGTTCCCAAGCCGTTACTCAAATTACCGGGACCGGCAGCAGCCAAACAGAAGCAGCAGCTGGACCTAAAACAAAGTCACTAATGCCGCCAGAAACGCTGAAACAATCGAGGAATTTGAGTCCTCAACGCTCCCCATTAATCAGCCAAAAATGCAGAAAACAAAAAGCCTGGAGCGAGAAGGGAGTGATTTATACCTATATAAGGGCATCGGGAAAATTACAGTAGGGTCCTAAAATGCTATACAACCCATTCCACTTTATTATGTTCGACATTACTAAATTTAAGCACTAAAGACATATCTAAAGCATGTGTTTACAATCCCACACAAAAAGACATAAAAATGCATTTGAAATGGTTGCACACGAAACTGAGTATTTGTACTGTTCGCATTTGAAAGTAATGATTTCATTTTAAGCATATAGTATGATATTGGCAATGCTAACTGAATGAATCATGAAAATTACATTTATGAAATGGCTCTTAAATACAGAAGAAAAAGGTTGAGACCATCCCATAGTAGAATATATAAACTGGTTTGGTTTGTGGATAAGGTCAGTATTTTTTCTAGGAAGTATTCAAAGAATTCTTGTTCTCTAAGAATAGTTCTACTTTAAGCAGAATACTTTGTGCCAAAGTTCAATTTTGGAAACAAATCTTATCAAATCGTAGAAAAACAGAGTTCCAAAATTATAAGTTTTTTTTTTGTTTTGAAAAATGAAGGTCGAATTCAAAAGTTGATAGAATGCTGTGTGCTAATTTCAAAAGTTATTCTAGGTGTCAGGAGAAAACATTACATCTTCTATGCTGGCAAAAGAAATAGTCTATGAAACAACAAGCCCTATTCAGCCTGCATGGTTTGAATCTCAAACTCTGTAACCAATGGGGCCACACCTCATATTGGCTCACCAAGAAAAAGTTACATTTAACCAGTGCTGTGTTACAGGTCCGGACATGCCTTAAGATATAACAATGTAGAAGTGTACAGGATCACCCACAAAAAGAAAAAATGTGAGAAAGCAAGGAAAGTGACCTCACGGACGTAAGACCCGAGGGGGTTCCCGGTTTGATAAATCACCGGTATACCCACTTCTCATCATCGGTTACTTTCCTTGCTGGGAGGATGAAACAAGTGCAGAAAGAATATGCACAGGACAGAATAGAGAAAGAAACAGACAAAGGGGTGTACAAATACACTGCCTGGTAGGACAGAAAAAAGTGCTCAAAAGAATAGCGTATACCTACACCCAACAACCAACAAATATAAAAATGTGAGGTTTGGCTGGCTGAATCGATTTTATTCTGGTGCTGCCAAACAGCACCATTAAAAAAAAGGGTTAAGTTGTTACCATTTATTTCGTAACTGGACCGACATGTTTCATTGCCTTGTCATTGGCAATTTCGTCAGGGCAAATGGTTTGGTCTCTATTCATAATCCTCCTTTTTTCATATGAGGACCTTATGCTCGAGAATGGTAATCGTACCGTCGAGCATCAGAAGACGGCGTGTCAAAGATCACGAGCCGTCACGGAAACTCCTAGGTGTGAGTAACCGCTGCCGAGTCCCTCCGGCGCTTCCGACGTCTCGCGAGAGGATTATGAATAGAGACCCAACCATTTGCCCTGACGAAATTGCCAATGACAAGGCAATGAAACATGTCGGTCCAGTTACGAAATAAATGGTAACAACATAACCATTTTTTAATGGTGATGTTTGGCAGCACCAGAATAAAATCGATTCAGCCAGCCAAACCTCACATTTTTATATTTGTTGGTTGTTGGGTGTAGGTATACGCTATTCTTTTGAGCACTTTTTTCTGTCCTACCAGGCAGTGTATTTGTACACTCCTTGTCTGTTTCTTTCTCTATTCTGTCCTGTGCATATTCTTTCTGCACTTGTTTGATCCTCCCAGCAAGGAAAGTAACCGATGATGAGAAGTGGGTATACCGGTGATTTATCAAACCGGGAACTCCCTCGGGTGTTACGTCCGTGAGGCACTTTCCTTGCTTTCTCACATTTTTTCTTTCTGTGGGTGATCCTGTACACTTCTACATTGTTATATCTTAAGGCATGTCCGGACCTGTAACACAGCACTGGTTAAATTTAACTTTTTCTTGGTGAGCCAATATGAGGTGTGGCCCCATTGGTTACAGAGTTTGAGATTCAAACCATGCAGGCTGAATAGGGCTTGTTGTTTCATATTCGTTGAGTGGGGGGCTGCCCTATATAGCCTTTCTTCCCCCTTACATCCCTCTTTGATTGATTAAAAGAAATAGTCTACCATAGTAGGTGAAAGTTGAACCACTTCATTAAGAAGATCAATCGTACACAGATGAGAAGCATCGCCGTCAGCGTCAGTCGCATTAGCAATGTTCGCAGTAAATGGTACCTGTGTGCCTGTTGGTCCACGTATCTCACCCTCAGCTGGAATTGCTGGTGAGACCTCAATGAATGCAGTCATCAGGATTGGTAACCGTTGGGGACAACACAATGCATGAGCCGTTACCGAACCAAGCAAAGCGTCAACATCCGTTGGCAGGGCTGATGGAAGTGTCAGACAAATATCCAACACGCATTCTTCTCCACAAAGCAGGCATCGTAGAACAGGTAAGATGCAATCTTGCCAGATTGGTCTGAATGACAGGAACCACGTGGTATTCAGATCTCTCAAACGAGCCAAGCCAAGAATCTGTATTATGCGCTCACCATACTGCATTGCCTGAAGAGTGTTCTCCATGGTAATCTGGGTATCGCTGGTTACTAGACTTGCCATATCGGAGCAGAAGGAACAATAATAGTAACCCTGCTACGAGTCCCAAAATGAGAGGCAGGCCGCCGAACACAGAGTGCACGAAGTTTGGAAAAATGCCTAGGACTGCTTCAAAGGCTGCTAACAGTCCCGAAAAAAATGTCTTAAATATATGTACAATACCACTGGTATCAGACATGTTTAAAATTCGACCTAACATTTCTGCGAAACGTATGGGGCAGTTTGTTGATAATCGGACATGTATCTCCGCAGAGGACCTTGCAACTTGCAGATCATACGTCTCTCTGGACGAGGTCAGTGGCACAGTTTTTTTGTAAAAGAATGGCTTTCATTCTGCCTAAAGTATCAATTCGTATAGAAGAGATGTTCAGTGAAGGCCATAGCAGTGACTCCCCATCTGTCTTAGACAAGATGTCTGTTGAACAGTGTCATTTAAGAACATTAATTGTTCTGGGATGATGCAGGCTCTGAATAACGCTTCTAAACCTTGCACCTGCCAGTCTTTTGTGCCCCAGACAGTTTTTATCTCAATGTTGTCTTTCCAAAAGTCAAAGCCTAATGTGGACAATTGAGCATAAAAGGCAGCAGAATAAATTTGCTTAGTATTAGTCAACATACTTTTCATTCCTGTCTTATTAACATTTTTAAAGTAAAATGTTTCTGGATTTGTGACATTAAAACCTGAGAAGTATGGATATGTATCATAGAATGTTTTTGAGCTACCTTTTGGTGGCGCAGGGCAATGTTCCCATTGATTATAAGTAAAAACATTTCTAGGGTTTGCAGATTTGTGCAAATAATGATGACCAAAATGATTAAAACAATACAGTTGTTCATAATCTGATGAACCTTCTAAGTATTCATGTTTTGTAAATGTTGCTGACATTTCTATGTCTGCCATCATGTTATTAACAGTCTCAAAGTTCCAATCATCGGAAAATGTGCTGGGTGAAACAAAATCACTCAAGGAAACCTTAAATTGGTGTGGAATCTTCACCAGCTCTACAGGACCATGAATGTCATAATCAGTTCTGTCCCATGCTATACCCCCAGGTAGAGGAACCACTGTGATGTTCACTGATGACAGGCCTCTTTGTTCACGATGAGATGATTTGTGTGGCTTCTGGAGCAAGTTGATGTTCTTACTTGCTGTTTCCATTTTACTATATGCTCCATCTATCAGCTTTCCCAAACTTAAAACAAGAATGAGCCAAAGTAGGAGAAAAAGTACACCTAACACAATCCAAAATTCAACCCATGGTGATACCAGATATGTATTTGCACGTTGATGAAAGAGTTCTGTTACTTGTTCCTTGAAATTTGTATTTGCTAGCGTTATTTCAGGTTCACTGGGATCCTCAGAAAACATATTAAAGTTGATGAAATAGCCAGAGGCAGTTCTGTCAATTTTTGGTATTGCATCAGAATTACTTGAAATCACTGGAGCTACTTGATCCCTTGTCATATTAGTATAGTCAGATGCTATATCATTGTAGACAGGAATGTCTTGACGAACTGTTATTTGGGTTTCAAGAGGCACAAGTTCCATGGTTTTGTTGCAGAGTCCTTCTTTTCGCACTGCAGATTCTTCAAAGGTGATGAGTCTCTCAGTTTGAACCTCTTGGATAGTAGCAAGATTTTGTTGTCTGCTACATCTTTGGAGTCCACTGGGCCTACTAATTATTATCGGCCACATGATGTGGTTTTACCAGATCGATGGACACGACCCGATTCTCCTTTCTTCCAGCAAGGGGCGGCAGTAACACTGTTCTTGATATGTGAATTGCTAGCATAGGTACTGGTTTTCTGTAAGAAGGCCCAAATTCCTTCTTATCCGCGATCTTTTCTCTGACTAGATCCCCAATCTTTGGAATCCAGACAGGTCTTGCTGGGACAGGTGGTTTTTCTTCAGTGTTCGTTGGCTTCTGTAATGTGTTGCTTAGACTTCTTCGTGTTTCATTTAATTACTGCAAAACTGCCAAAAGGTCTTTGATATCAAAGGGTTTTTGTTCTACCATTGAAGTATGATGATCGAGGTCTTCGACAATCATCCTAGTACCAAAAAGGATTTCATATGGAGTGATTCCACCCAGAGAATTTCTTGGCAGATTATTTAAACTATGTTGGACACTTATTAGATGTTTGACCCACCCGGGGTCAAACTAGCTGTTATAGATTGCTTTATGTCCCGTTTTTTTCTTTCCACTACCGAATTTCCCTCAGGATGGAATGGACTTGAGTACCGCAATGCAACGCCCACATTGGCCATGTAAGCTCGAGAGCTAAACGCAGGACCCTGGTCAGAATGTAGCGTGCCGATTGCGTATGTGCCGATAAAGACTCACAAATCTTTTATAACAGTTCGGGCGTCAGCAGAGTGCTGAGGCCACATCCAAATGAATCTTGTCCTAATAGTTGTTGGGACCGCATTCGTCCATAGTGACGTCTGCGTGTAGAAAGTCTAGTGCTGTCTAACAATGGTGTCTGTACTGGGCTGGTTATACTGTAGTCCGGTATCTGGCGGCATTATATGCTGTGATCTCTGTAGCAGACATCGCAATTAATTGCAAATTCGTAAATGTTGGCATTCATCCCTGGCCACCAGTACGTCTCTTTTAATTCCAGTAGAGACTTTGAGATCCCTTGATGTATCAGACCCTCTCCCATATGTGCTTCTTGTATCAAAGCACCTTTACGTTTCCTGTTTGGGATCACCCTATCCCCCACTCCAGGGATTCGAGCAAAAGGAACAGAGTTTGCATCGATTATGTATGAATATTCAAGTGGATAGTTTAAAGGTAACGCTGCACCGCTGCCTTTGCTTGTGGCATTGACAGCTAGCATTGTTTTGCCATCTGTTTTTGTTTTTGAACGAGTGATTGCAGCTACGGAAGCTGTTTGCACAGCTGCCTTCGCAGCTTCATCAGCCAATGAATTCCCTGCAACGTGAACGCCATCACACTGATGACTCAGTGTATGGATAATGCGAGTCTTTTGTAGCTCTTTCCGTAATAGAACTACTTGTTCCCAAAGCAATGTATGCTTGATTGTGCCACCTTTTGCATCTTTGAAACCGTTTTGAACCCAGTTCTGCAAGTATTCATTGTAAGATTGGACGCAGTAATACGAATCGCACACGAGTGTGGGGAATTCGCGATCGGTATTTTCAAGCGCCATCTTCAAAGCCTGTAGTTCAGCTCGCTGAGCTGTACAATCTCCGAGAGATTGTGTTTTTGTAACCATAGGTCGGAATTTACCATCGCGCCAGCGACCTTTAACAATCGCACATGCAGCACTATAAGCCTATTTACCCCCAATTGCGGGCTGTGCTGATCCGTCTGTATAAATTATACATCCGTAATATTCTAGAGGCAGAATCTCAATGGGCAGAGAACACTCTTGTTCGTATTGTAGAAATTCTTGAGTTTTCAAGTAAGGGGCAAAAACATACTCAACATCTGTTTAAGCAAGAGAATTAACCCACTGTATCCACCTCGGATGTAAAGCTTTGGTATTTGGAATGCTCGCTTTTGTCACTGCCTCTAAGGCAGGTACAGGCGTAACGACTTTTATGCGTTTTCCTTGTGCAAGGGCTCTCTCTTTTGCTACTGCAGTTTGAACCGCTGTCAAGACTTTTTTCTGTTGAAGTGAATGTCATTTCAGCTTGTGCGTACAAGTGCGATTTATAAGCTATTGGTACTTTTTCACCTTCATTAAAGGTTAAGTACGTGAATTTGCATATTCCTGGGATGATTCGGACTACAAGGTTGCGCATGTTTACGCGTGTCTGTAAATGGGTTGTTGCTAACATGTTGTTTGCACTGAACGCAAAATTTCCGAGGTTTAACCCTTTCTGCGTAATTTAGAATGTACGTTCTTCCGAAATTCAGGAAACCTAGAATTTACTACGTTTTTGGAGGTTGGAGCAGCGCATATTTTTCTAAAAAGTTTGCTGCCAGGCTTTTGCCTTCACTTGAAAGTTCGTATTCTAAGAATAGGACGTTGAGATGGGCAATTCTTGATTTTTTTTTTTTTTTTTTTTTTTTTTTTTAGTTTTTGAAAACCTTTATTGTGCATAGCAAGCGTACAATTACGGGCCTACAACCATACAGGCCGGCCTCGAAAGCAATCAATAGCACAAAAAGTACGGATATTGCAACTCAGCAGTCCCAATGAATGTACAAACGATAAATGTCTGAGACGTGGCCAGACTGAAGTGGGACCACCAGGCGCAGGATGAATAAGGTTAATTTTTAAAGTTTTGAAGAGAAATTAGGATCAGGTGCATTCAATCCACTAAAAGAAATGGCAGGCAACGAGCCAGCGAGACATGAGCAAGACGAGAAATAAAATTAACAGCACCAAAGGATAGTGACCCTTAGGATACTAGCACAAGAAAACAGTACATGCTGGCCATCGCCCGCCCCACGGACTCGGAACACCCAAATCCACAACGATGACAGCAGCGACAGCGGAGAGAATAGGTAACACTACCCCGAAGCACCTGACAACCCGAAAGGAGAAAGAAAAGAGAAAGAAAAGGGAGAGGTAAAGAAGAGAAAACACAAGAAAAAGGCCCATAGAAACCGAAACTAAAACAAAACCCCTACCCCCCACCCCCCACGTAAGCGGAGGCTACGGCCTACCCCCCCCCCAAGCTGCGTGCCTGTCGCCCACAAACCGAACCCGAAGTTTAGAGTAGAGAGAGAAAAAGAAAGGTAAAAGAAAAACGTAATTCACAGAAGAATGGAGGAGGGCCATCGAATATACCCAAAGCACTATACAGTTTCATTCCGGCCGCCCGATCCCAGACCCCGCGACCAATACAATACCCATAGTTGATATCCCCGGCAGTCCTTCAGTGACCCAGCAGTACAAGTAAAACAGTCCCGACATGACGGGGGGGCACACTCAACCCTGCCCCCTGCGATATGGGGCAACGACGTAGTCCGGCCTCACGGTAGACATCTTGCAGGAGGAAAGCGATCCAAGCATCATGATCCGGGCGGGGGGACGATCAATGTAGTCCATCCGATAGACCGTCGTGTAGGAGTCCGCAGCAGAATCCAGGATAACGCACAACCAAGTTTCTCCGGGATTGGGAGAACCAGTCAGCAGGAGTGGAATCAGGATGAGGAATCGAGACACGCCAGGGTCCTTAGGAGGAGAAACTAGATATGACTTCCAGTTACAGTGCTCTTGCCACACTACATGTCTCGTAACTGCAGCCTGTCCCCAGAATAGTTCAGCCGACATCTTGACTGCGCTTGGGTCCCGCAGCTGTTGTGTGCCCGTGATGGCCGGAGAGGAGGAACAACAGAGGGCAGCATCAGTAGGAGACACCGTGTCCTGCTCCCGGGAGCGTCCATGTTCAGGCAGCGGTGCAACAGAGGAAATCAAAGCCAGCCGGTCTCCCAATACACGAGCAGCCGAATGAAGAGCTGCTCTCACAGTATCCAGGGCGCACATCACATCACTGAGCGACACTGATGCGCCGGAGTGAGAGGGTTGAGCAGTCCTTAGCAAGCAGGGCGAACAAAGGCAGCACTGTCCGTCTAGCCATCCACCATTTCCATCCATGGCCAGAAGAGCACAGCCGATATCCGGGTAACAGCACAATCAGTATTGAGGCACAGGAAAGGCACACGACATGGGAGCAGAGTAGTAATGTGGTATGGCTGGACAGCTGTATCTTCGGTAGCAGCCCGGGGTCCGCTGCTACAGAAAGGGAGATTAGCTTGTAAGATGGCGCCCAGCCCGGCGCGTAGGGAGACAAAGTATCCGCTAATGTTGCATCTGGGTGAAAAACACGATACAAAGTGTTTCCAGTATCTGCGATGTGCGCGTCTCTGAAAAGCGAGAAAACACACCGCAGGGAGCAGGACGAGGCTGAAACCGCCGTAGATGGTCCACCGGCCACAGCGGCTGTTGTAATGGGCGAAGCCGACCCCAGGCAGAGAACAAAGACCCAGCCGTAGCCGCGCAGCGCGAGGCAGGGGAGAAGTTGTTTCAGTAGGAGCGCCGCCGGGATCCAGACAAAAAGCACATCAATAGATCCGGGGTCTCTTCCCGTTTCCGCCGATGTCACGTAGTGCAGGATAGGTCGCAGGATGAGGCGGAAAACGGGAGAAAAGCAAGAGGGTCGGCGGAGCCGAGAGATCAGGCGGCCATCATGGTCGCTGGTTAGGCTCCTCCCCAATTCTTGATTTTTTAAAGTTGAATTTGTACCCTTCAGATGCGAAACCAAGTATTATGGTATTCACTCTATTCAAGTGCCTATCCAAGTCGCTGTCTGTAAGATAGATGTCATCGACATAAGATAATGCCTCATCATCGTACGTTTGTAGTAACTCTGTTACTCTGGCTGAAATTAACCCTGGACTATTCTTAAATCCCTGGGGGAAGACGACAGAAGTGACGCTGTGTCCCCATAATTGAAAAAGTGGTCAAGTACCTGCTTTCAGGTGCAATGTTTTGACAGAAGAAACCGTTAGAAATATCTAATGTGGTTTTATATTTCTTGCGCACAATGTTATTCATCAGTGCTGCACTGTGTGCATTTTGGTACTGCAAAGGTTTTGCAACAAGAATTTAAATGTCTGTAGTCCAAAACTAGACGATATGTATTATCTGGTTAGGGAACAGGAAACAAAGGATTGTTCATGGACGAGGTGCATGTTTCAATCACCCCTTGATATTCAAGTTGATCTAAGATCTCCCTGACCTGTTTTTTAACTTCTTGCTTAACTGGATACTGCCTCTGAGCAGTTGGTTGATTTTTTAACTGGATCTTATGGTGAGGAGAATCCTCATCCCATTCCACATGATTTTTATATAATGCTGGAGCCTGGGCTACAGCCCATTTTCTGGCATAGGTGTATTTTTTATGAATAGGAATATGATTTGTGAAGGCTGGCATAATGATTTCTTCGTCATGTGGGCACTCCATGTCAAATTCAGGTGGCCAGTCTTGTTCAGCCAGAAGAATGTCATAACCCTTAGAGAGTTTCTCCAAAAAGAGTGCTCTTATTTTTCTAGTTATGTCCCCCTCTATCCTGATTGTTACTTCATATAACTTATGGGGTTCACTAACCCTGGTATTGGCAGTTTCAACTTGAATGTATTCATTCAAGTCCACTGTCTCCAGATGATCCTTCAGGATCCTGCGAGCTATGGTAACTTCTGCTGCGCTGTCCAGCATTGTCTGAGCCTACTGCCCCGTTCTTGAGTTGTGTCCTCAAGATCCTCGGCATGTCTGATTTTTAGACCTGCTACCTTCTTTTTGGTGAATTGAGTTTTCTTATTTTTTGAAACGTGTTGATCGTCTTTGGACTTCACACGTTCTTCCTTGTGTTCTGATCGTCCTCTTCTTTCCAATTTCTATGAGGAAGTCTGAAAGGTACGAGAGGAACGTGTATCAGTATGTTGATATCTATCAGATTTTCTCAAATTATCCCGGTTTCTGAGGTTGTACCTCTTTTCAGAGGGCTCCTTTTGAGGAGACCTACCTCTGGATTGTGAACGGTTCTCTTTAGGAAGTGTCTGTTTAGTGTTTTCCCACTTCTTTTTTGGAGTAGTGAGAGTGTTTTAAAAAAAAAAACTTTAGGATTTTTTGTTAGTTGGGGTTTTACTGGTTTCCCACCCAAACTATCGCTTCCTAGTTCTTCATATGATTTTTCTATTATTCTGGCCAGTTCATATGGTTGCTCAGTTAAATCAAGTTCTTTTAGTTTTTGGCGGATAGCCATGGATGCTGCTTCACCTTTAATATTAGCTAATATTATAGCTGAGACCTCTCTGAAATCCTTCAGTAACTTCCTACTGAGATTTAAAGCAGGCTCTGCCCCGTATTGTTTTTGAATCTGTTTCAGGACGTCTGGTATTACCGCCAAAGACGGAACACCATGTGTTTTTGTGTAGATTGCAGCAAAGACTGTACCCCAAGTGTCACAGTCCTCCAGGTGTGGTGCGATCCCCATTGGTATACAGATTGTTAGAATCCTGTGTTTCTCATGAGGGGGACTATCGGGAAATACTTCCTCGATTTGAGTAATTTTTTGAGCTAACCAGAATGGAATTTGTTCCCTTTTTATGCGGGTAATTTACCAATGACCAATTGTATAGTCTGTGGTGTAATTTTGTTTGTGTTCCCCTGATGAGGGGTGTGCTGTGGAATCCTTATAGCAGGTTGGACTGTTAGAGTCCGCATGACATATTGAACCAATTGTCTATGTATTTTAATTAATGGTTTTAGCTGAGCTAATAGTTCTAAGTCTGTCATTCTTTCAATGTCAGGATGTGGTGTATAGCTGGCTAGTACTGGCCAAGTTGCTCCTGGTCTACCTAGTGGACCGAGCCTGGTAATATGATTTTGATGTTGTAGGGCGCCTTTAACCCAGAGCGCATGCTCTTGGTAGGTTAATGGAATTTCAATGTCCTCGAAAGGAGTGTATTCCGCTGGAGGTTCCTCTATCTTGTGGAAGTGGAACACATGTGTTGTTGGATTTGCTTCTGGGAAGATAATCCATGAATAGAATACCTCTGTCTGTCGATATTCATGTGCCTCTATGACAAATATCACCCTACCACCTCTCGGTGATAGGCCATTTGTTATAAGCTTTATAGTGATGGTTTTTCGTACGTTTTCCGGGATGATTATAGCATCTGCATCAGTTTCTTGGAAACCGGTAAGGTTTAAACCCGGTTGGTTTGCATTTACTGCATCACCACTGTTTTCTTCGTCAATCATTTTGTTGACTGAAAGTTTGCAGAGCAAATTTCAAGGGAACAAAGATATGGTGCACAATATTTTGGAACACTGTATCCTTCAACATTGAATAAACCAAAAACTAACAAGTAGGATTTTCGTCCTACTCAGTAATGGCGGATATTTTATCCTTTTACCCACTCCAGACGTCTATTGGAGTATTTTTATGGGAAAAAGGGGTCTCTGTGAAAAGCACGACTGAGTTACTCTAGTATCTAGCATTAAATTAGTGCCTTACCAAACGTTGGGCGCCATGTAGTGTAGTTCCTATATTCCCAATAGGCTCTGCACATTGGAAAATATATATTATAGTTGTGACGTAGGATTTAGGTCTACTAGGTCTCTACCGAATATATTAGACTAAATTGTGAGTGCCAGCTAGCTCAGAGGTCACTAGAAACTTTCTTGAATGAACAAGAAGGGATTTATTTCTGACAACCGCATAAACAAGACAACTTTGTTTCCCCAAGATAAAACGTATCTTCAGAGTAGTGGAAACAATAGATCGATATTTTACTCAGTGAATCGTGCATGCTTCTTTTCACCAGAGGTGCAGAGAAATAGAGAGACGGGCGTTTTCAATAAAAATATTTATTGAACAGTCTTCTTTCTCTTGCAGAAGAAATGAACTGCTACAATCGTAATACTGGCTGTAAAGTATAATGCGTAAAGCAAGAAGGGTATTATAAAATAATACTGTAAAAGCATGGTATGGTTTCAAAGCCATATAATACATAAATAAATACTAAAAGTACTCAACTGGTACTTCTAAAATACGCCTACCCCAATGTACCTAACCTAAGTCTAGCATGAGTGAAGAAGTAAGTGAGGTGTAGCATAAGTTTAGTATTTTTTGGCAAGAATCTATTTCTCTTAGGGTCGACTCAGCTCCGTACCTTGGTTTAGAATGAAGGAGGTCTGGTATCTCTCTGTCTCGGGACTCGATTTCCCAACACCCCGCAAAGGGAGCATGGAAACACTGCAGCTGGATTTCTCGGCAAGAGAAAAGACAGCGTCTCTCTCAGGTCGTCAGCTGGTGGGTCGGCTTCCTTCGGCATGGGCAAGTAGACAGTCGAACTGCTCCAAACCACTGTGTGTTTGCTAGGGCAAGTGTGGGCATATTTATACCTTGAAGGTGCTGAGTTTGACATAAAGTTGGACATAATAACGTCATCAAAGAGTCGTAGTTCTTTGAAAACTCCATGGGTTGTTGGACAAATCAATATTCAAGCAAGGGGAAATCCCGAACTGCTGAAGCAGAGTTTTCCAATCGTTGTGGCTTTTCGGAACTAGTGGAAGTATCCATGCCTGTATTTGGACTGTATGGGCTATGTCTAAATATGGTTATGATTTATATGCCTATATAAGGACAAGGTGATTTATACCTATATAAGGGCATGAATCAGGAAAATTACACTAGTGTCCTAAAATGCTATACAACAGGGGGTCCATCTCTGCCAAGTTCATGTTCCGCTAACCGTTTTAGTTTAGCACTCAGATTCCTTGTGTTGGTGTTTCCGTTGTGGTTTCCTTTTCAGGGCGACAAATGCTTCATTTCCAGAAGTGTAGGGTGGGGGGAGTTGAGGGGTGTGGTTGGGGGGATAGACTGTTGTCTCCCGAGTGTTTATTGTTTTTGGCCACCTACGGGTCGCTGTTTATTGTTTCTCTTGGCAGCTTCCCGAGCACAGACGACTACGCTGAGGACAAGGGCCTTGTCACACTGTACGGGTTACACCCCGGTGCCCCGGTTATTGGTCGTTACCTCCCCTGGGACCCTGGTATCCCCTGCACTATTCTCTGCACACAATACCCGCCCCAATGCTGTCTACCTTACATAGACCCCTTCATGTCCTGTCCTGGAACGCCAATGGCCTACTAGATCGCATTAAGCGAACTGCTGTTCTTCGCAGCGTCCAACGTCACGCACCCAACATTCTTTTCCTACAGGAGACGCATCTTCTGGGTACTTGCTGCACCTTCCTCGCCCACTATGGGTTCGATAGGGTCTGGCACTCTGGCTTCTCACGGGGCTCCCGGGGGGTGGCCATACTGATTCGTAAGGGTTTCCCTTTTCCTTGACATGGGCCGAGACGGACACACAAGGCCTCTATGTGGCCCGGACCGGCAGGATCGAAGGGCACCTTATTCATCTCCTGAGTATATATGTTCACACTGCCCTCTACTTTTCGGCACCTCACAAGCGTTTTTTCCACCTTTCCTTCGGGTCTGACGGTCATCGGGGGCGACTTCAATGCCGTTCTGCACCCGCCGCGCGACACATCAGGTGCTCCCTCTGCATCCTGTCTAACCTCTGCTAAGCGTCTCTCTGATTGGTCCTCTGTCCTGGGTCTCTGTGAAGCTTGGAGGGTGCGGAATCCCCGTTGGGACCAGTACACTCACACTGCGGCGGCCCATCACACTCACTCCAGTATCGATCTGTTCCTAATGCTGGCCTCCGATGTCAGTTGGTGTCCAGGGCCAATATTTTGCCCTGGGGCATTTCGGACCACTCCCCTGTCTCCCTCCATCTCCGGACTCATCTACATGGCATTCATACGACCTGGCGTATAAATGCCTGTTTTTTGCAGGACAAGGAGTTTGTTGACTCCCTTGAGCAGGAGCTGAGGCAATACTTTTTGATCCACACTGGATCAGTCTCATCGCAGGGTACGTTGTGGGAAGTAGGCAAGGCTACAATACTAGGAGTGGCTAGGGGTTTGGTTCACCCGAAACGCGCTGCCCAGGCCGCCCGCCTTGCACAGCTAGAGGCCCACGCGGCACAGTTTGAGGCAAACTACTCCACAACCTAGTCTCGTACCCCAAAGCTGACTGCGTCATCCCAGAGGTTAGGGATGCGGCGGGTTGTCATCAGTTCACCTCGAGGGCCATCGCCCAAGCCTTTGCGGGTTATTATGCCAACCTATATGCAGCCAGACCTCCCGTGGCCTCCTTGGCTGCAATGTTGTTAGAGACTGGGACCCAGCTTCCCCGCCTTCCCCAAAAGTCTCAGAGACCCTGGTTCTCCCCCTCTACCTGGAAGAGATACACGGGGCCATTTTGCTCCTGCATTCGGGAAGGACGCCTGGGCCGGATGGCTACCCCCAAGAATATTATGCAACCTATCGCAATCTGTTGGTCCTGCACCTAGTGGCGCTGTTCCAGCATGTGGTGGACACGGGGTGCTTTCCCCCGAAGCGGACGTGGCCACTATTGTGGTACTCCCAAAGACTCAGCCGCCATCCCTTGCATGTGTGGACTACTGCCCCGTTTCCCTCATCAACACAGAGGAGAAAATCTTTGTCCCTGTTTTGGCTCAGCGTATCCGCCCCCACTTACACGTCTTAGTCCACCTGGACCAGAGTGGTTTTATGCCCGCCCGGGGCACTCTGCACTGTATACGCCGCCTCCACCTCGCCCATCGCCACAGTCTAACCCCGTATCTGGCCTTACTTCTCATTGATTTTGAAAAAGCGTTTGACACGGTGGAGTGGAGCTACTTGGAGGGCGTGTTGGAGGTGATGGGTTTGGCCTTCTGTTCCGGCGCCTCATCCGTGTCCTATATTCCAGTTTTCAAACCGAGTTGAGCTACGAGGAGCTTGAAGGATTTTGGAAGAACACGAAATACGGAGGAGGTTGATAAACCCGGTTCAGGCCGGAAGCGTACGACTTTAGAATATCAAGTAACGCAGTGGCACGTAGGACTGTTCAGATGATCGACACTCTCATCAGAGATCAGTGTATTAAATCCTCATGGTAGTCGGAGTTACATTGTTTTGAAGGTCTATGGTATTCATTACCAGCGCATTGGTTTTCAATATCGGCTTGGGATTTCTTTCAATATAGAGCACGATCAGGAGATCGCCCCTGATGAAGGGAAATTGAATTCCCGAAATGCATTGGGCTCCGGACTCCATGAAATTCATGAGCAAATAACCTATGTACAATTTGCATTTTGATGATTTCCTATTATGTATGAGCAAGCTACTAAACACAAGCAGTGATAGAAAGGTGTAAATTCATTAGCAATTGTATAATGTGAGAAAATACACATGTTTAGGTACTATATCATGAATATTGCAACAATGATGTAATTGTTTAACTTACAACTAAAGGTGGCTGTTAATATAAAGAATTCATGAAAGGAAACACAGTGGTTAATTGATTCATAAAAAATTGCTTTATTGTGTATAACTGCATATATTGTCGTGGAATATAATTTTCCAGGGTACTGTGCGCACTGCTTGCAGACCTAGTTCTGCATCATTATATTCATTGTAGACAGTGGCGGCCAACACCAGACGTAGTGCGGCACCCCACACATAAAATTTAGATAACAGGTACATCACGTTTAACAGTGTGCGCACCTCTATTCTCACAAAACACTATATTCCAGTCCTACAGCGAGGGTCCTAATTAACGGTGTGCTTTTGGAGAAATTCCCCATCCAGAGGGGCACTCGCCAGGGCTGCCCACTCTTGCCACTCTTATTCGCGCTAGCAATGGAGCCCTTGGCCTCTCTTATACGCCTCTTATACGCCAGGACTCCGACATCCGCGGGTGAGCTTGGGACCCCTTTCAGGTCGACAAGATCGCCCTTTATGCTGATGACTTCCTCCTTTTTCTGGCAGACCCCGAGAGTTCTGGCCCGCAATGTCTGGAGGCCCTCTCTGCCTTTGAAAGGGTTTTGGGCATGTGGCTCAATCCGGTGAAGTCCACTCTGGTGCCTCTCCATCCGTCCTGTGCCTGCTTCGACTGGCAGATGAATATTCCCCTGCGCAGGCTGTCTTTCAAATACCTGGGTGTCTGGATCGCCCTGCTTCCAGAACTCAAGTGGGCCCTGAATATTATGCCCATGGTCACTAAGACTAAGGCGGACCTAAGGAGGTGGCAGTCTCTCCCTCTCAACCCCCTTGGCATGAGTACCCTCTTTAAAAACACGTGTCGGCTGGCTGTGTATAAAGTTACCTATTTTGATGACCTAATAAAAAGGAGAGACATATGAACCTACATGAAAAAAACGCTGGACAAGAATTTCTTTTTGTGCTAATTCGAATCTAATTTTCACATTGTTGTTGAGATTCTTTCTGAGTGCGCAGGATCTTGTGTTTATGTTGTAAGGGTGTTTTTCTTACGCTCTAATTGAGGGGTTCTCGAGGGTCTCCCCTCCCTGCCTGCACCATTACTCTTGAGATAAACTTATCACGTTTACTTTGCTTGAGCACCTATAGATCCCGAATACTTAAAACCCTCTTCTCTGATGGTATACAACGGTTACCACGCATTTTTTACAACGCGGTACCGTTACCACGCTACTTTTACCACGCAGGTCGTTACAACGAAATGCGCTGGGGGGCGCTCCAGGATAGTAAATACTTTCATTTACTATACAACTCCTTTCCCTAGAGTCCACGGGGACTGGAGTTGGAATAGTAAATTAAATAATTTACTATCCAGCGCCCCTCCACGCAAGTCGTTGTAACGACTTGCGTGGTAAAAGTAGCGTGGTAACGGTACGCGTTGTAAAAGTACGTGTGGTACCGTCATACATCCTCTCTGATATCAATTAATATTGAAACTGCTTTCTACCGTTTGTATTGTTTTTTTAATACTACCTCATTGTAAATTTTGCTATATTGCAATAAATACCCATGTAAAGCGCTCCGATACCCTCGGGTACAGCCAGCACTATATAAAATATTTTAAATAAATAAATAAATAAGGCGAGTGTTGTGCTTCGTATGTAAAAGTGAAAGCGGGCACTGAGGATGTAAAATTTACAGCGTATGTCCCATGCTGCTTGGAAAAGGTCAAATGACCTTAAGGGCTGCATCCCGCAACACTGTCCTAACAAGGAGGGACGGGCAAGAAGGGAGTGAGAGCAGAGAGCGGGGGATGGAGGAGCATGGAAAGAGACAACAATGAAACTATTAACAGCACAGCGCTAGTGAAAGGGCGCCGTGCTGATAATGTACATATGTTTGTCACACACTTGTAAATTAAATAAACAAGTGCTGCATAATGACTACCCCAGCCTTCCACCCAGAGGCTCCCAGCCTACCTCAGCGTCAGATACTGTCTGCCAGCTCCCAGCCTCTGGATCTCCAAGCGAGATGATCTGGAGCCGACGGGGGGAGGGAGGGAAAGTGAAAGCGTGCGCTGTGCTGAAAAGCCGGGAGCTTGTCCATACGAATGCACATCTCCTGTTCCCCTTCGCAAGCAAAATCCATGACAATAGATCTCGCAAGCGAGCAGCGCATCCGCTGCGTCTCTAGGCGAGACCTAAAAAGGACCCTATGCTCAAGAATGGCTCCCTGCCTCATAATTCCTTCATACAAAAAAAGAAAAAAATTGGTAGAACATCTTTCTCTGTTCAAACAACTAAACTAGGAAATTCCCTACCCTCAAACAAAAATCCACAGACAACCATCTACACTTCAGAAGATTAGTCCAGAGGTGTCTCTTCCCCACATGCTGACTACACTCACAGCTGAAGAATTTACAACAATATACTCAGACATGAGAAACTATACTTATCACAGTATGGAAAAGAGCTGTTACTATACAAGCATGTGTCATCGTACATTGAACTATGCCTCCTGTTACTAAGTAGATGCACTCATTTAAGGGGACAACTATATACTACAACACAAGATACACATGCATATCAGACCATGTAAAAATTGCTGATTCTAGGTTTATATAGACGAGCAGCGTCTAAAGAAATGTGCGCGGCTGCTTATAAAGAGAAACCGCGGCATGGGGTGCTTTTACAAAAAAAAACATTTGTTTGTCAAGTTGAAAAACAAATGCTTTTTTGTAATGCCAATAGCTCAAACTCTAGTAAATGTGAGACCTGTTGCATTGCAAATGCTTGGTTAACTATAACACCCAACTAACAAACACACACCACGACTACATACAAAAAAACATACTACTTTCCCTTGGTGAATTCATTCCTATCATTCTGTCCCTACTCCAAACTCTACTAAACATGCATGAAATCAAGAGCATGAAACGAAAAAATACATTTGTACTAACCTACTAACTAACCTTGGATCCCGAGGTAGCGCGCTACTGGCGGAAAAAGCGCTACAATGCCTCCTTAGGGGTCGTATGCGCTATATAAGTACATTTACAATTGACGTCCATTGCCGGGCTGTTAGTACTTCCTTTTAACGATGAAATCTTCAATAAAAATACCGAGTTGCGCTTGCGCAGTTTAGTCTTTGGTTCACTTTCGAGGAACCGCGAGGTTGCGGTGGAGACTCAAAATACGTTGAGAAATGCTGAACAGTTTTACATTGATACACTAACAGGATGAACTTTAAACACATTTTAGCTACAACGAAGGGAGCATTACTTTACACCTCATCCTGTAATATTTTACTGTTGTAGTAATACAGTTTACCCAACCTAGTCCGTATACTAGTGAGGAGAGAGGTCTTGTTTAAGCAGAACGTCACTTTTCAGTACAGCACAGGGGCAAGCGCAGTGCTGCACAACGTCACACAATGTAAGAAAGGCAGAGTTAGACGTGTCTCCTCAAAATATCGTACCAGGAGGCTGCCATCTTGGAACTGTGTATTATGCGGGTAGCCAAACAGGAAAATACAGAAAATAAGATATAGATTATCGTTTTTAATGCAATTTAAGGAAACATACTTTGTACGTTTTCAGCACGTAGGTATTTGAATATGTTCAATAATTAACATCTAAGTCACAAAGTTAAATATTGGCGCAGTGCTTTATTTTTTAATTTGAAATTTAATTGATTCTTCGACTTTAGATTCAACCGAAACATAGCCTAACGTTTGTCTCTTTCTTGTTAAAGCGCATGTTATTGTCGACTGTGAAAATGTATATCTTCTTGTTCTGTTGCCCTTTCTTGGTATCTTTCGCTGTACCTCTCTCTGTGCCGTCGGGGGAGCCTCAGCGGCCTTGCGTATCGTTGACGCTTAAGCCTCCATCGCGCCCTTTGATTGGGCAGCGTTTGAGGTCCGGTGAGTGTGGCAGCCAATGGCTGATCGGAATGCTGGGAGGTGGGCCGGGCCTTGGAGCGGTTGCTCTGTTCTCCTCACACACTCACACAGAACCGGACAGACCCTTGGAGTATTTTCTGGCAGGAGCGCCCCCTCCCCCCTAGCAATGCGCGCCGCACCGTAGTGGTGCCCGAGGAGAGCGGGGGAGCAGTCTGTCCGCGTCGCTTAGTCCCTCCCTAGACCAGAGTCTCCATTGGTAAAAATTCATCCTCAAATATCCCGGGGTCAGCGCACCCTCGGCATAGTCACTCTTTCACATAAAGGAAGGGTCTACGTTCCCACCATAGTGGTACCCCCGGCGCATGCACCTCCTCCGAAAAGCAACTGTTATCTCGCATGCGAGCATTTGCATCATCCTCTTTCTAGCGGTTGATAGACGCCCCCTTCCATAGTGCCTTTATTGGGGCATATCGCCCCCTCCCGGTTTGACCCCCCCCCCCCACCCCCCCCACAAAGGGTCGCACCTAGGAGAGGGGGTTCCTTGACAGGGGCAGACTGACCACCTTCCCACAGACCGGGGAACAGGCCTTTCTGCCCCTATTCCATACCGCAACCTATATTTAGGGCCTGTTGAGTTCTCATGATACTTGTTATCTCATGCAAAAGAGTACACCCATACCGAGAGTAATAGTTCTGAGCCATTCTTTTATGCTGAATGTCAATTGATCTGCAACTGCTACATTATTGAGACCTGCTACCCTCATGGTTCCAGTTGCTGTCTTATCTGCCTTTGAGTCCTCTGTTATGCTCGTTCTTCATGCTGAAGCCCGAACCCCGTCAAAGGATAGCGGTTTCCGCATGCTGTGAGTTCTTCCCAACTGGGTGTTACTGTTCTCTCGTGTTCTTATCTTTTTGAGACCTCTGCACTAACTTGCATTCACGTTCTCTTGTCTCGTCGTTATATCACACTGCTTCCCTGACTCTAAACGTGTAGGACAGACTGCATACGCCCGTCTATTCTCACTTTTTCTGCTCACAGCCCTTGGCTCCCTCGACGACTCCAAATGGTGTAGAGCAGCAGGGAAGGTAAGTCACTGATACTGTTTCATATTTGAAGCTGTCCATCTCTGTTGACATTAGTGTAAATACCCATGGGCGTCAAGAATCAACAAAGTGCTGAAAAGGGCTTCTTCGTGTATCCAGAGTCACAAATTTTACTGAGGAATAACTTTCTGCCCGTTGCCAGAATTCCTATGATCAAGTTTTCCTCAGACCCGTTTATGTTAATAGTTGTAGATATTCCTATTCAGGAATGCAGGAATTAGGATGTGGATATTCATATTCAGGAATGCGGGAATTAGGCCTTATTCTGTAAGTGTATGGGACTCTTGTGACGATACTATTGGTTCCTGTGCTCCTGCACCCCTGGAAACGTGTAAAGTTGTAGATTAAGTGCAGATGAGCTCAAGTTATTTTCTAAGAATTCTAAGTCTGTTCTCACTGTATTTGGGGTATATTAGCTACAAATGTACCAATCACATCCTCTCTACACAACTCAGCACGGGCCGTATGTGAGTGGCTCGGTCAGTTTATCCAGCTCAAACACCTGTTTGCATGGGGGGTCGCATTACAAGTAATTTTGGGGGATTTTATTGGAGCTGGTGATTTCCAGATGTGATAAAGTCCGACCCCTGAAGTAAAAATGTGATTGGTTGAACATAGAGGGTTAAAAATAAGCCCAAGAAATGTTGTAATATGCGATTTAAATTCACTTCTGTCAAGTAGGTAGAGCTGTCAATTGCCCTTACAAAACTTACGGGTGGCACAGCAATGTATGTACAAATATCGCCCCTCGTTGAACCCACTTCTCCTGAAAATAGGTTAGCTTCCAATCCCATTTTCCCTGCCTGCACAGCTGAGGTAGCTATACTACCCCCTTCTCAGTTCTTATGTCCGAAATTGAAAGTGATGGTATGCACCACAAACCCATAGATACATATGTGTTCACTTAGTCCTCAAAACACTTGGGAAGGACATCTGAACTTGGCCAATCTCTAGTTACAATGACACAGATGTCTATACTCTTGGAGAGATGGCAGTCTTCCAGATACTCCTTAGCTCTTTCCCCCTGTGAGCATTTTAGGATGTTCTCGCCCATCCTCCTAATTTTGGCGTGGTCACATCTGTTCCTTCATTCTGGTTTTCTGTTTTCCATACACGAACTGCTTGTCAAGAAATTGGAACCCATCTGATAGCGAGATGGAAGATGCCCTGTAGGAATTAGGGACAAGTCAAATAGATCTTCAGAAATTGGAGTGTGTGTTCCACATAATATCTCTAACACCAAGGGGTTCTTCCGTTGGTAGTATGAGTTACAGAAATGACCATGGTTCATATTTATGGTCCGGTCATATTTAGTTCAGGGGTTTATTTTTGTTTTCATGCAGCTTTGAAAGTAATTCTTTTGATGTTTGACTGTTGTTGCCTGTCTACCACCTCTGTAAAGAAGACGCCTTATGTAAAAGAGCCCGACCATCTGCGATTATTTTAAATGATGCGCTAACCTAGATACTTTACAGGCTAATTTGACGAGGTTTTTTATTTTTAAACTGGTATTCAGTTTTTGTTCAATTATTGGAAAAATTATTTTGCTAAACAATTTATCTGAGACATGCTGTACATGCAATTTAGACCCTAGTTTAGCTCATAGGTGGCAACAAGGTTGCAGAGGTCACTAGTGCATGTGATGGTTGTTGACGGAGACAATACAATGATAGTAAATTGTACGTTTATTTTTTTACATTACACATATTTCGAATTCCTAGCTTACTAGAGATGAAGACGTTTGTCTGCAATCAACGTCTCTAATTGTTGATTGGATTACCATAGCTGGTCTAGTTTCATGTCTAGAATCCCACAGTGTAGCATGTCAGGTGCCAAAACCCGGATAAGAATGCAGGTCTCCTGCATCCTATGTCAGCAATTTATGCTTAAACCCGCCTTTCGTTTCTCATTTGCTGGTGCTATGCCATATCCTGGTCTCGCCTCCATATCCTGGTCCCACCACCGGTGGCAAAAGCTCGCTGTTAAATAAGTATATACAAATGTGCATCTCTTGTGTTTCCAGTTATTCAGAGTAGCCAGGCCACGAAGATGGTGGCTAGACCCCTTAAAAATACTGTGGGCAGGGGAGCTTGGAAATAAACCTTTTTTTAATTGTAATTTAGTTAAGCTGTTTTATTTATTGATGATTTTTATTTTCCAGGCTCAATGCAGGCGCATATATAGGGTGTTGTAAAGAATAAATACTTTTTCTATGTGGACATGTGGGTTTGAATGGCAACCCTTTCGTTAGTCTTTGTTAAACCTGTATTGTGGCAATCTTATCTCACAGTGCTTTAAGATTTTGAAATGTCAAGTATGGTCGTCAGGGGGTTGTTGGCCCAAGGCTCCAGATACGATGACCACATATCGATTTATTCCATTACTTAAGGTTACTGCCTGCCGCACCTGCGCCCCTTTTTTGACCCGCTTCCCCCTGTACCAGGAACACTATGTTTTTAACATTTATTCTTTTGTTTTACCATTGCTAACTGAAAAGAAAATCCATGATCACTCTTGCCTATGCTTTAAAATAGACGTGTATTTCATTGCCTAAACATCTATCCGGTGTATTTTCCTTTTTAAAGTACGGAGCTATATACTCGTTCCTAAAAGCCCATTTGGCAAGACTGGTTCATTGGGTGGGCCCTCTTTATTGCCACAAGCTCGGTCGTGAATGTTTTTTTGTTGTGTTTGAATGTAGGGTTGGTTTGAATTGTGAAGAGAAGCGGTTTCTGGCCTTGTGTACATAGGGCTGCTTCAGGCAGCAGGCATGGTGGGGGAGGGGAATGGCTGCCGTTTCTTCCTCATGTCTTTTTTCTCCTGAACCTTTTCTGTATTTCCTTCGCTGTCCATCGTTTTCGGCCTGAGATTAGTGCCTGCTCCGGGACAACTTGTACACCCCAACGCCACTCCGGGGGGCCGGGGGATTTCAGGGCGCTTAACACTGGGCTCAGCAGTTCATTGTTCTTCCTGTCCTGTGCCTCATGCACAGCTAAACCGGCCTGTCCATATTTTACGGGGAGTGGGTAAGCTTTCCCCTCTAGGAGCACAAGTTCGGTGTAAGAAACACTTCTGAGCTCGAATGGCTGCTGCTAAAACGGCGAAGAAAGCTCTCACTGCCGCAGGAAGAGGGTCATTTTGCAGTGCTTTTATTGATTAGCATCATTATTCTCCCCTGCCTGCGCCTTATTGTTTGTGCTGTTTTGTCCAGAATCTTCTTGAGGTTTCCATGGAGGTACCCACCTTCCCGGGCCCGCCTTTCAGGGTTAATGCTCGGGGGAGAGGAGGGTTAATCGGTGATTTGATAGCAGGCAAACACGGTTCTGTTGTTTCCTCTGGGCTTGCAGCCTCACAGATTTATGCTGCCGTTGAACTGTCAACTCAGTGTTTGGGCGGTTGTAAATAGATAGCAGCCGGGTTCGGGCATTTAAACTGCTGTTGTTAATACCGACTTTGAAAGGAAGCTGAGAAATCCGATTTTTGTTTCCGGTCAATTTGGTGTACTTCATGGTCGTCTGTTGTTTTTTGTAAGGTGATGTATATTTGACACACAAATGGATAGGCATGAAGAAATACGATTGCATTTTATAGAGGAAGCATGTGCGTTAGTGTTCAGAAAGCACGAGGATTCATATCTGAAGGCCTGTGATGTGGGGAGGAATACATCCGGGAGAAACTTCAACGAGTGAAGAAGGAAGTGGTTACCCCATTGCTTTGCCTGTGTTATGCTGCGTTTGGTAATTGAGATAAAACGGACAAGGTCTAGAAATGTGCAGTAAAAATGATGTACAACGTAGATCACATGCCCCATGTATAGGGTCTCAACACCAGGTCTGCGGTCAAGCACCATCACGAGCTGTTTGTCCTACTCGATACTGAGAAGCCTGACTTACTGCTCTTGACCGAGACCTGGTTCTGTGAGTCTTCCCTCCCCGTTCTCTTGGCTACCCTCCCCCTTCCTATGTTGCCTTACGTGCCGATCGCCCGGCGGGCAGGGTTGGCGGTGGTGTGGCGTTAATCGCTCGGTCTGAATTGAACTTTCAAACCCTTCCCTCTCCCCCCACCCCCCTCACTGAGTTCCTTGTAGTCCGCTCCCTCTTCTTCTCCCCCCCTATTACTTGCCTTCTAATGTATCGCCCACCCCAGTCTTCGTCTCTGTTCTTACCGGCATTTCAAGACCTGCTGGCCAACTTGGTGGTCAACTACGCTTCGGTCTTGGTGCTAGGGAATTTTAACTACTGGCCCTCTGACCCCTTTGAGTGCACTGCTTCGAAAGAGTTCACAGAATCTCTTCTTTCTCTGAACTTTGTCCCGCACATAACTGTCCCCACTCATTCCCACGGTCACATACTTGACCAGGTTTGGTCCCTCAACCTTCCAGTTTCCACGGTGACTGTATCTCCTTGTCCCTGGTCCGACCATGCCCTTATCTCTTTCTCCATCTCTCTCAACCCTGTATCCAAAGCCCCACACGCCAAAAATACCTGGGCGCGGAATTGGAACAGAGTTGATCTTCCTTCCTTGTCCTCCCTGCTTCGGAACTCCACTCCAACCCTTTCTGGTCTCTCATCCGACTCTCAAGCCAACGCTATTAATACCTGGCTGGCTGGAGGTTGTGACTCAGTGGCTCCCCTGCGTCGCATTTCCATCCGGCGACCCAAGGACTCCAACAGATGGTTCAACGACCACCTAAAAAAGCTGAAACTGACCGTCCGACAGGCAGAGAGGCAGTGGAGAAAAAATTACTGCCCCTCACTAAAAACCCTCTATCTCACATCACTTGCCGAATACAAAACTGCAATCCTCTCCGCCAAAACCACCTATTTTTCAACAAAAATACTGTCAGCCGAAAACAAACCTAGGGAAATCTTCGGTATAGTGAAGGACCTGGCCTATTCCGATAGAGCTTCACCCCAAATCCCTCCATCCCAGTCACTATGCGACCAACTCAACACTTACTTCTTGGATAAGATCGTTACCATCAAGGCCAACATCCCCCCCCCCCTCCTCTGCCTTCGTTGATCCCTCCCCTCCCACTGTCCAATGTCATCTTACCTCCATTCCCCCCCTCACTGAGGCAATATTTCTGGAGATACTCCCCAAAGTAAAGTCGGGTTCTCCGGCAGACATCTGTCCGGCACGTATCCTGCAACAAATCTATTCCTCTTGCCCTGAATCCCCCATTACTTTCCTCAACAGCTCCCTTGCGCAGGGAGTAGTGACCCCTGCGCTTAAATCAGCCACCATAGTGCCTATTTTAAAGAAGCCTGGCGCTGACCCGTCCATCTCAGCCAATTACCGCCCCATTTCCCTGCTGCCCTATTTGGGCAAGGTGCTGGAACGCCATGTCACCACGGTACTCAGCGCCCACGTAGAGGTCAATGGGGGACTGGCCTCCCGCCAGGCCGGCTTCCGACCCAGGCACTCGACCGAATCAGTTGTGGTCTCGGTCCTGGACAACCTCAGGAAGGGTATGGATAATAACAAACACCAGGCGCTGGTACTCCTCGATCTCTCCGCCGCCTTTGACACGGTGGACCATACCATCTTATTGTCCCGTGTCAAGGCGGCTGGAATTGAGGGTTCAGCCCTGATCTGGCTTTCCTCCTTCCTGAGGGACCGCACCCAGGCGGTCCGGCTAGGAGACTTTACGACCACCCCACTCCCTGTCTCCTGTGGTGTTCCCCAGGGCTCCTCTCTTTCCCCCTTACTATTCAACCTTTATATCTTTCCTCTTATTTTCGCTCTTCAGCAGCTGGAGGTCACCGTGTACAACTATGCGGATGACCTCCAGCTCATCTTTGATCTATCCTCCTCTCCCCTCTCTGTCTCTAATTTCCAGTCCACCATGACATTCATCAGGGACTGGATGAACCACAACCATCTCAAATTGAACCCGGATAAAACCGAGTTGGTTCTCACCGGTGGTTCTTCCAGTCCTTGGAACTCTCTCTTCTGGCCCCCACTCTTGGTCCCTCCCCCACTCCTTCAACCACGGTCAAAACACTGGGTGTTAAAATGAACAACCAGCTCACCCTCCATTCACAAATCAGCTCTGTGGTCTCCTCCTGCTTCCTCACCCTCCGAACCATCCGCACTGTCTCCCGTTTCTTTTCCCCCCAGGCACTTAAGTTGATCATGGCCGCACTGGTGATATCGCGGCTGGATTATGCCAATGCCCTTTACAACGGCATCCCAGCATACAGCCTGCGGAGGCTCTAGATGGTCCAGAACCAGGCGGCCCGGTTGGTCTATGGTCTCTCACGCTATCATCACTCCACACCCCTCCTCAGGGAGCTGCACTGGCTTCCTGTTAAGGAACGTTCCCTTTTCAAGACCGGCTGCATGGTCTTCCAGGCCCGTCAAGGCACTGCCCCCGCCTTCATCACCTCGCTAATAAAAGAATACGTCCCCACCAGAGAGCTTCGTTCTTCTTCCAAGTCTCTCCTTCAAATCCCACGTTTCAAACGTAAAAAGTGGGGTGGAACCACCTTTTCTACCTTAGCTCCCACTTTCTGGAACTCCCTCCCCGATCACCTTCGTTCTGCCACTCATTATCTTTCTTTCCGTAAAGACCTAAAAACGTTCCTTTTCAAACAGGCCTTCCCCATGTAACTTCCCTTCTTCTCTACGACAGGTTTTATTTTGCCTCAGTTGCCGAACTCTCTACTAGCGCCAAGAAACCGTACGGTGCACGCTGCGCTCTATAAATGTTTTAAATTGGAAATTGGTCTCAAAACGGTACTCAGAGGGCAGAAGTGTGTGAGTGTGTAGGGTGTGTGTGTGTGTGTGTGTGCGCGCGCAGGGTGAGCACAAATGACATGCTTTGGTGCCAGTGAAGTCTAGTGCTTTCACTGGGACGTTGTTCTAGGCACCTAGAAGACCTGGCACGTTACTTGAGGCACACTGGTGTGGTGGTGGTAAAGACAGGGGCAATGCTTTCAGAGTCTTTGGCTCCTAAGGGGGACCCCAATCACCTGCCAGCTCTTTCACAGGAGCGCAACATTTCCATGCTCCCCCATCTGACCAAAGCTTCCATTCCAGACAACCGACCCCGGTGTCTCACAGAGGATCACACAACACCACACAGACACACACCACACAGACACACACCACACAGACACACACCACACAGACACACACCACACAGACACACACCACACAGACACACACCACACAGACACACACCACACAGACACACACCACACAGACACACACCACACAGACACACACCACACAGACACACACCACACAGACACACACCACACAGACACACACCACACAGACACACACCACACAGACACACACCACACAGACACACACCACACAGACACACACCACACAGACACACACCAGAGACACACACACACACACACACACACACACACCAGAGACACACACACACACACACACCAGAGACACACACACACACACACACACACCAGAGACACACACACACACACACCAGAGACACACACACACACACACCAGAGACACACACACACACACACCAGAGACACACACACACACACACCAGAGACACACACACACACACCAGAGACACACACACACACACCAGAGACACACACACACACACCAGAGACACACACACACCAGAGACACACACACACACCAGAGACACACACACACACCAGAGACACACAC